>NC_086449.1:394267917-394618542 GCF_028390025.1 Pseudophryne corroboree
GCTCTACTTTGACTCCATTGATATCATAGATGTGCCTCTAATCTTGCACCTAACTTCTATAGCTAGTGCACACAAAATGATACAGATAACCAGTCGCTGATACCCTGCGGTTTTGGCACTAGAAATTTAAAATTGCAATAATATAAAATATAAAATATGCCTGTTTATTATTTCTAGGCTAAGGTCTGTAAAGCCCTAAGGGGGTATCAGTGTGAAATGTACATCTGTGCTGACTGAGCATAAAACATTTCACAGTGCTCTGCAAAAATATAAAAGACACAAGGGACTTTCAGTTTACATCATACTGTAAATATTTATGAACAATATAAAAGATCTGGGGTTATATTCGGCTCCTCTGCAGATGTATCCCCTTTTGGTCTTGTAAGTTTATGTACTGAACAATAACTATTAATAACATTCAAGTTGCTTTAACCAGGGCCAAGTAATATACTAGGGTCAGAGCAGCTTCTGGAACAAGACACGAGACTGGGAAATGGACAGGAAAAAATACACTTGGAATCCTGTTTGTAAAGTCACAGGCAGTCATTTGGAATTTCATAAGGGAAATATTTAGTAAATCGCCAATTTGTCAGGCAAATAATATTATTATATTTTTTTCTTTAAAACGTTTTAATGTAATGTTCTGTATTGCTTCAGAATTTGGCTTTTATATATTTAGCTACAATTAAAATTGTGTTCAATGAATGTGACTGCTCCCAGCTGATTTGTATTTTCCTTTTACATTTTTAATAAATATTTCACTTTACATATAATATTGTATAGGACACTCTGACCTCCCATTCTGCTGTCAGAACCTCCCCTAAGTCCTTTCTTCGTCATACATGGCTGGAACATGTCAAGCACATACATACTGTACAATCTCCTAAGTATTACCATATCAACCAGACCACAATTCCCTGACTTAAGTAAATTAGACAGTGAAGTATATGACTGGTAGATTACTTAGGTTTTCCTGCAGATTTGCACCTTTGTTGAGAGATGTAGTAAGTAATCCTCACTGACCTTTGGGGCAGATGCCAAGTTGAATGCAAGTTGACCATAACTGCTCCACACTGCATGGAACTAAATGCGGGTGTTCTCCTGTATGCTGAGTTGTACGCATCTCTGTGCTCACACCACCCCATCGCTTTTCATACCTGTCATCATTATCAGTGCGCCATTGTACCAGTCGTACCCCTGGTGCAATAGATCAGTCTGAACGCTGGTGTAATTACAACTCTGTATTGTCCACAAATCTGTCAACACTCCCTCACGCAACTTATCCCTTGTGTGAATGTCCTGTAAGCACCCAGTTATGTCCCTCTCCCATAGTGATGTGACTGAGTGGCATATAATCCAGAGCAGACGCAATGCGAAAATACACAGACTACATCCACAAAACCAACCTGTGTTCTACACTAACATCAGCTCCTTTACCTAAAGAAAGCCACATTGCGGCAACTGTTCTATTGAGTGTTACTGTAGTAAAGGCTGTAGCCGATAGCACATACCCTTTCAGCTGAAGTGCTGCATCCTCATCCTCACTGATCCGACGCATCATGCCACAGTTCTCTAGGGACAATTTCTCTAGCAGCTGGTAATCCACATCACTGCCAATACCAATGCTGAATAGACAGAACTTCTCGCGTATGGCATTCTTGGTATTGCTTAGGATTCGGATAGAGTGTACCTCCCCAACAGTGGGTCGTCCATCAGTTAGGAATATAATCAGTGACACACTTCTCTCCTGCTTGCCATTATTAGCAAGGTAATCATTGAGGAGATTTGATGCAACCTGGATACCTCCATTTATATTTGTACCTAAAACATATAATATTTTAATGTACAATATGTCAGTTATTTCTTTATATGTTACTCAAATAATTGTCAGCCGGTGCATCCCCCCCTCCATGTGGTTCGCCTACTACAGTGAGAGGTTTTGGGCCCTGATCTGTTGTCTCTAGCATTTTAGTTCTTTCTAAGGGCTAACCCTTCTTTAGGGAACAGCCATTCTATTTGTCCTGCTGTTGCCAGCTGAGATCTGCATCATGTTGTGTCTGGCTCAGGTACCTGTTTCTAAGCCAAGTGCAGGATTCTCAGGCTGACAGACAGGGCTCCCAGCTAGTCAGGGCAAAGCTTTGTTCTCCTTCTTCTCCATAATGTCTGACTGGTTTCCTACTTGTTTTTCCACCAGCAAAAGCCGCAGATAGATTGTCACCTAGCCTGACGGTGGTGATGCAGTCCTACTGCAGGTACAGGGAGGAGGTATGTTTCACTTCATTATGCTCTCACAGGGGGAGATTTATCAAATATTGGACAGAGATAAAGGGGGAGATGTATTAAACTGTGCCTTTCGTCCATTATTTGTATGGACCTGCTTCGCCCATTTAGTGTGGTGAAGCAGGTCTATACATTGGCGGCATGTATTAAATATACTTTTGCCAAAGAGGGATAGTGCTAACTCACCTCTTTGTGAACTCTCCCTCTTGCGGCTGTAGACGCTCCCCAGGACCTACGCTGCATGGATTGTGCGCATGTGACTGTCATTAAACGCCCAGTGGCACCCGTGGTCATAATAAAAATATATATATACTTTTTTGTATACCCAGTCCCCTGCTGCCATAGCTGACAACCAAGGACAGTGCTGTGTGCCAGGTAACAACACCTGCAGATGTCGAAATACCTGCAGATGTCGTTAGCTACAGGTGTCAAAATGGCCAGTGCAACTGACCGTTCATATGTTACTCCGCACATCAGGCGCATAGTTGAGTTTAACAAAATTAAAGACACCTGCGAAGGCAATCATACTGATGTCTCCTCTTCAGGGGCGTTTTAAGAGAGGAGGAGGCCCGTGTTCAGCCTCCTCCGTCGGGCCCCCTCCTCTCTGCCCAGAGCACCATAGAGTCTGAGCACTAGAGGGCTCAGACTCTACTGCGCATGCGCAAATCTCCGGGAAAATGGCGCGGTGGCCATTTTCCCTGAGAGCTCTCTACTGCGCATGCGCAGAATGCTGTGAAAATGGCCGCTGGGCCATTTTCACTGTGTTCTAGCGGCGCTGCGGATGCCGGCGCTGGACTTCGGAGGGGTAAGTATTTTACAAATGGATGCAGTGTGTGCGGTGGGGGCCCCCTCTGGACTCAGGGGCCCGTGTGCACCGCACACACTGCGCCCATTATAGAAACGCCAGTGCTCCTCTTACATCTTTGCTCCATGTGCTACAAGTCACATTACACATAATGCATGAGTGCCGTGTGACTCGGTAGCATCTTTTTTTGCATTTTTTCTGTGCAAAATGTGTCTTAGATGGAAAGTCATTTAATAGGACACATGAGCAGCATTTGCTGATTAAAATGCTATGCAGCATGCCTATATTCTGTGTGTGACTGCGACTGTATTTGCATACAAAATGCTATGCTACAGTGTTTTCCTGGAAAACACTGTAACGTGGCATTTCGGATGCAGATAGAGCTGCAATTACATACAGAATATAGGCAAGCTGTATATCATTTTAATCAGAAGCTGCTTGTGCATCTTATTATGTTACTTTGCATCTAAGATGCATGTTTGCAGAAAACAAATGCAAAAAATATGCTCAGTGCTATCAGTTTTGTCACGGCAACGCACGTGTTCAAGGGATGTTTAGCGTGGCTGCAGCAACAATATAAGAGGCCACATCTGAAATTTCCTTAAATATGTCTGAGATGTCCTGACCTAAGTAGGATGCAGGAACAGCAAATGCAAAAGTTGACTCTCAGTCATCACACTCCATGAGCATGACCAAACATGCACAAGGAGCACTGCAGGAACTTAGGGGGTCATTCTGAGTTGATCGCAGCAGGATTTTTTTTAGCAGTTGGGCAAAACCATGTGCACTGCAGGGGAGGCAGATATAACATGTGCAGAGAGAGTTAGATTTGGGTGTGGTGTGTTCAATCTGCAATCTAAATTGCAATGTAAAAATAAAGCAGCCAGTATTTACCCTGCACAGAAACAAAATAACCCACCCAAATCTAACTCTATCTGCACATGTTATATCTGCCTCCCCTGCACTGCACATGGTTTTGACCAACTGCTAAAAAAAATCCTACTGCGATCAACTTGGAATTACCACCTTAGCACATACCCTCCAGCATGACCCATTCCATTAGGTACAAAATGCTCTGTTCCTGGACTTTCTTCCAGTGGTGGCTCCAGAGATAAGTCTGTAGCACAGTCAAAAATTCAAATAGGGGAGCCACACCAACTGCTGCTCCAAACACTGCCAATTATCATTGGCCAGGACTCAGTGACAGTTGGTGTGGCTCCCCTGTTTGAATTTTGGACTGTGCTGCAGCCCCGCCTCTGTAATTGCCACTGGCAAGAAAACCAGGAACAGAGCATTTTGTACCTAGTGGAATGGGTCATGTTGGAGGGTATGTTAGCAATGACCAATGTGTGGCTCCTCTCTCATGACTGAGCTTATCAACACTAGGATATTTTATTGTTTAGACATTTGTATAATACAGTATGTGGATCATGTTATGGAGGAGTGTCAGGATTCAGGGCTGGCCCTGACCACTTTGAAGCCCCAGCATTCTAGCTGATGCCCCCCCAACCCCCCAATGTAGGACCTTTTGCGTGTGCCCAAAAAGGGGGCGTGGTTTCAAAGAATGAGTGTGGCCTTGTGACAGTGCGTAACTGGGGAGGCAGAGGGTGTCAGTGTGTCCAGACATCAAATCCCCCCTCCCCCTGTGTGTTTCCAGCCATCAAGTCTCTCTCCCTTGCATGTCTTACATACTTACATAATGATTGCAATTCTTAGGGCTATCAATCAATGATGACTGAGAATTGCAGGTGTCAGACCGTTTCCCTGGTAACTCATGGCTACAGACATACAGATTTTCCTTTGCAGCCTATTGAGGTGTGCAGGAAAATCTGCCACGTAGCGCATGGTGATCTGTACACAGTACTACTATGCAGTAAAGAGGACTTGTACTAGCCATTTGTGATGTGGATTGGGCCATAGCCTTGGCAGATCACAAACATAGAAAAATTGGGAATGTTGTGTACATTAAGCATATATTTGCTTTATCTATAGACCGCTGCTCAGTACAACTCCTCTTGTTCTGTATATAAGGCCTATATATATAAGTAAATCAAAAAAGCAAGCAACTGGGCAAAACCGTGTTGCACTGCAGGTGGAGCAGATGTAACATGTGCAGAGAGATTTAGATTTGGATGGGGTGTGTTCAAAGTTACATCTAAATTTGCATTGTAAAAACAAAGCTGTCCAGTATTTGTGGGCTACATACAAAAGCAGCCAGTATCTACCCTGCACAGAAACAATATAACATCCCAAATCAAAATCTCTGCACTTGTTACATCTGCCCCACCTGCAGTGCAACATGTTTGCCCAGTTGCTTGCTCTTTTGCTTAACTTACAAACATGAATCAGGCCCATAATTCTCATTTCAAATTTAAATGAGTTGGATCATAATAATACCCAGTGGTCCTAGGACAGGTAAAACACTACATACAGTACCTGCAACGGATTAGTGGTGTACATGAAGAATGTCAGAGATATGGGCTCAATACAATTCGATGCGAGTTGGATCTTGCGAGTGGTTATCACTGTCAACTCGTACTGCAAATTACGTTTGCAATCCAATTCCAAACTCACATTTATTTTTCAGAAGAAATCCATGTTTTTATTTGAACACCCACATGAGCAGGTGAAACGGTAGGAAAAATCTTTATTTTAAAGAAAAAGTGTTGAGATACAGGGCTTAGGGGGTCATTCCGAGTTGATCGCTCGCAGCGCAGAGATCAGGTTAAAAAAAGTCAAAACTGCGCATGCGTATGCACCGCAATGCGCACGCGCGTTGTACGGGTACAAACAGCATCGTTGCTGTGCAATGCTTCTAACGACAAATCCATTCGCACAGCCGAACGCAAGGAGATTGACAGGAAGAGGGCGTTTATGGGTGTAACTGACGGTTTTCTGGGAGTGGTAGGGAAAACACAGGCATGACCAGGCATTTGCAGGGCGGGTATCTGACGTCCATTCCGGGACCTCTGTCGCTGGAATCATCGCACAGGATAAGTAACTACAGGGCTGGTCTTGTTTTGCACAAAATGTTTTTGTACCGCTCAGCTGCACATGCGATCGCACACTGGCAAAGCGAAAATACAATCCCCCGTGGGTGACGACTATGCGTTTGCACGGCTGCTAAAAGTAGCTAGCGAGTGATCAACTCTGAATGAGGGCCTTAATTCATGTATGTATGGAATTGCACAATGGCAAGGAAGCGGCTGTGCAATTCAAATTCAAATGCAGCAGGCGGCATATGTAGGAGACAGATAACTCCGGCATGCATTTAAAAGTGGTAGTCTTGGATCACAACTGCAACCATCTGTTGCCATTTGCAAATGTTTTTAACCACCGGTCGGCCTCACTTTTTCATGTACTTCTCCCAGGTTGCATTTTGTAGAAAAGTTGCACACCCTTGCTGCAAGTACTGTACAATAGAATTGGCATTTCTAATTAGAGCCCACATTTCTCAGGTGCGCGCATTCATGTGATGTATGTGAGTTTCATGAAACAAACGCATTTGCAAACTCTCTTCATATAGGATTCAGCTCTATGTGTACCCACCTTCACTGATTCAGTTTTTTCTCTATATATTCTAATAACAATCTCTGAGCATTCCATGATTTCGTTAGTACAATGTTTCATATATGTACTGTTTAGTAGGTGATTAGAGTGGCCTTAGTTTAAGGAAAAAACTAAGTTTGTTTTTTTAGAGTTGTGAATATGTATAACAGTCTTGGGTGGGCAGGGCATATATATATATATATATATATATATATATATATATATATATATATATATAAAACTTTCTACAACTGTAATCCCAGTGTACAATGAAAGTAGTATGGAAATCGGTTACCTCCAGCAGGTGATAAGCTATAGATGAACTTTTTTGCGTCTCGGATGTTGTTAGGAGAAACTTTCACAAGCTCTTTTGACTGCCAAACTTTGATTTTATTGTTAAAGCCAATTATATTAAAATGATCATCAGGCCTCAAATCTCGAAGAATAGTAAATAGGGCGTCTTTAGTCTGCAAAGGAAATTACATTCAATTATGAACAAAGTGACTCGTGATTATTCCATTTGAAACCCTCATACTAAGTATAACAGCTGACAGTCAACCTCTGTCATTAGTGACCTTTCGCATATAAATTGGAGGCTGTCATTGAACATCTACAGTGAATATACAGTAAATATTACATCATTCTTACAAGAACAATCCAACAGTTACAACTTGCACAAAAGCCAGTTATAGAACATGCCCGGCATTTCAAACAGTGCACGTCATATTACATCAGCTTCTGTTAAATCAGCACAAATGAGGCTTTCCCTTTCCCTGTGTTATAATGTATGGTTCCTTGCATGTCCCAAAATGCTTCAGTTTTTACCATTTTAAAATGTCAAATGTAATCAGTCTGATTCCTCTAGACCACAGGTTCTCAAACTCGGTCCTCAGGACCCCACACGGTGCATGTTTTGCAGGTCTCCTCACAGAATCGCAAGTGAAATAATTAATACCACCTGTGTACCTTTTAAAATGTATCAGTGAGTAATTAATTCACCTGTGCACTTGCTGGGTTACCTGCAAAACATGCACTGTGTGGGGTCCTGAGGACCGAGTTTGAGAACCTATGCTCTAACACACAGGTTCTCAAACTCTGTCCTCAGGACCCCACACAGTGCATATTTTGCAGGTCTCCTCACAGAATCGCAAGTGAAATAATTAGTTCCACCTGTGGACCTTTTAAAATGTATCAGTGAGTAATTAATACACCTGTGCACCTGCTGGGTTACCTGCAAAACATGCACTGTGTGGAGTCCTGAGGACCGAGTTTGAGAACCTATGCTCTAGATCACAGGTTCTCAAACTCGGTCCTCAGGACCCCACACGGTGCATGTTTTGCAGGTCTCTTCACAGAATCACACGTGACATAATTAGCTCCATCTGTGGGCCTTTTAAAATGTGTCAGTGAGTAATTAATACACCTGTGCACTTGCTTGGTTACCTGCAAAACATGCACTGTGTGGGGTACTGAGGACCGAGTTTGAGAACCACTGCTCTAGACTGTGTCACATTAAACATCCAGAGGGATCACTTCTGCTTGTCTTACGCATTTATAATACTGCACATTTGGGAAATCAGGAAAGCGATAGTTCTTATGGTGGCCACATAGATATACATGTCACCCAGCCCAGGATCAGAATATCCTGACCTACTTCCAAATTTGCTATACATGCTGGACAAGAACAGCGGTTCAATACTGGCAGTACTTGGAGACCTCATCACAAAGGTGTCTGTTAGTATGGATGATCTTGTGGAGAAATCGACAGGGCTCATCTGCTGACTGTATTTATGAGGTTTGGGCTGAGTCACAATATGCATTAATATACTTTTTCCCTTTTGCTCTTAGTAGTTGGGCACACGGGCATATTTATAATGGGTGCAGTGTGTGCGGTGCACATGGACCGCCGGAGTCCAGGGGGGCCCACACCACACACCCTGCACTCATTATTTTTCATACTTACCCTTGGGAGTCCCGCAGCGCTGCAGTAGTGCTGCCGAAATCACTGGAAAAATGGTGTGCCGCCATTTTCCCGGTGTTTCGCGCATGTGCAGTAGAAAAATCACTGGGAAAATGGCTGGCGTGCCATTTTCCCGGAGATCTGAACAGGCACTGTAGACTCTGGGACAAAGCTAGGGTCCCCCAGGGACCCTAGTGCCCAGAGCTAAGCGCTACCGTCGGCTAGAGAGAAGGGGGCCCAGACGGAGCCTGCACACGACCTCTTCCTCTCTAGAAACGCCTCTGCTTGGGCATGTCTGTGTTTACTTTGCGTATAGTTACAAAGATGGCATTCTGCTTAGAGCATTGTTTTACAGACGCGTCTATTTTTTCAGCTCCCACACTTCACCTTGTCATGTTTCTCTGTTCTATCAGCCTTATACAAAACTTTCTGTAATAATAACATAATGTAACATAATGAGTGGTGGTGTTGTGCTTTATTTACATTAGGTGTGCTAATGGTGTCAGCTTGGCTTTTAAAAAACCTTGGTATTCATCCAAAACCAAAATCCAATATGATAAAGTAGCATCTGAAGTATGTGTGTTCCTGTAATTATAAACTTTCCGTAAATCCCTTTTCTCTCTGATTAGCATGCACGCAGGGGATAAAGAATTAACAATTTTTTGTTTCATACAGATGAGTGTGAATACAAAGGATTACTTGTCAGGCACAGTATGTTGTTCCACATTACTACATTACTACCCATGAACTGTCGCCAACGTCAGATCTTCTTTAACAAGGAAAAAATCACTTGGTCCATTAAATGTCACTTTAATAATAAAAGGCATTATGGCAGAAGAACATTATGTATCAGTGGGCTTTTTCATCAAGACACTTATATTACACTGAAATCCATTAACCCATTGAGCATTGTATCTTGGCCTCTGTTGGCTGTATATTCAAAACTGCTAATAAAATCTTACACGTAAAAAAACAACAACCCAGAAATCCATTATAGTAAATTGTGCTGTCATCAAGGACTTTATAAATATCTGTGTTTATCCTAATTCAAACTCTGTTTAAAAATGAGACACCGCATCTCCTTACAATTTACATTGCTACTGGTTTATATCGGACAGCTGGGGAAGTTTTAATCCTAGTCATCTACCTCAGTGTTTACATGCTCCTGTCATGTATTAGGTGCACACAATACACCTCCAAACAAGCACAGCTGCTTTTGCATATGAATTCACACAGCATGCGCTGGACAAACGGGTGTGCATTAAACTCTATCATCCTCACAGTCATTAATTGTTGTCTTCTTATAATAACACATCATGGAGTAATAGAAAAATGGCATACTTTGTATGCATGCTTAGTGCTTATGTGCTGTTTTCTATTAATGAGCTCTACTCAGATCCCTCTGTGATTTGCCAATCATTTGTTCCATTTAAATTGCTATCTACAGTCCTATCATTGTGGGCCTAACTGAAGTAGAAATGTTAAGGATCCACACCGCCAACTATATTATTCTGTTTAAGGAACATGTTTATCACAATCTGTATTTTTTCCACATGGGAAAGATTTAAGGGCATTTTCTTTCTACCTCTCCATGGTGAGTGGGGCATGAAGAAAGGCCCCAGCCTCCGGTAATCCGATAGTAGAAACATAAGACTGTAATTCAGCCACGGAATAGGACAACCAGCAGGAGCGGTTCTAGGCACGGGCAAGCAGGGTGGGCGCCCGCAGCGTTGCAGCCGCAGTCACCCCACAGGCGCCCGCCTCTTTCCCGTATTCCGCATCCCGCTCCCCGGCTGCAGTAGACGCCGGGGGCTGTGTGGGCGCTCGCTGCAGCCGGCGCCACTGTCAGACGCTAGAGGTCATAATTGACCTCTTGTGTCTGTGCGGTGCTGCTATGGGAGAGATGTCATGACGTCTCTCCCATAGAGGGGAGCGGGTGGCCAGAGACAGGGGGCAGCGCAGCAGCAGTCAGGAAGCAGGAGCGGGGCTGGTAAGTATTTTATGGGGGTGGAGGGTTTGTGTTGTAAGCGGCGCTACTGGAGGCACAACTACAGGGGGCACAGCTACAGGGGCACAACTACTGGGGGGCAAATCTACTGGGGGCACAGCTACAGGGGTCATAAGTACTGGGGCAAATCTACTGGGGGCACAACTTCAAGGGCCATAACTGGCCACGCCCCTTCCCTATGAAGCCACGCCCCTATTTTGGGGGCACAACTCTGTTTTACCTGTTGGGGGTGCGCCAAAGGAAACTCTCACCCTGGGTGCCACAAGGTCTAGAACCGGCCCTGACAACCACGACCTATAGACATCCTTATAGAATGTGAGAAAAATATGTTGCAGCCACAGCACCACCAGAGCCTGTAAGCTCAGCAAGGGGGATGGTCTGCATGCACCAGATGAGCTAAAAAAACGACCGATCCTGTCAGCGTGTATCTAATATAAATGTGATTTAAAGAGCAGACAATGCATTTCCTATCAGATAAATTAGCCATCCATGCAGATTGAGACCATAACTACCCAACCATAGACATGTCTAGTATATACAAGCTCCAAGTGGCAGCACTCAGATTCCAACTCAGCCTCTTTCTTCCTATAAAATAATTTCAATGAAGTAACCTGCTGTATTAAAGTCCCCCTCATACATGCCTTAAAAGAATCCCATATTTTATATTATCAGCAAAAATCCCTCCCATATAGCCTCAAGTTCAGAGCTCACCCTGAGCAGGATAAGCCAGGACAGGTGCAGTTTCCAAAATACTTGTCCCCTCGGACAATCCATTGCAAGAAACATCAGGAGAGGAGAGTGGTCCGACACCCCTCTAGCCTTATATAATATATTGCCAATTTGGGATATTAAGCTAAGGGAAACCAGTGCCAAATCAACTCTAGGAACAGAGTGAAAGGACACAGAGAAACAGGAGAATGAATGCACCTTAAGAATGAATGCTTAACCTGCCATGCATCCACCCATCCTATACTGTCTATACATTTAGCAGACCCCGACTGACTACCCCCTGTGTGCACCATGGACGATTCATGCCACTTAATAGAGGGATCCATTCAATTATTGAAATCCCCTAAATAAATAACAGGAATACCAGGAGACTGGGCCACAAACTCTATAGCGCACTTCAGCACTTATAGGAAAAGGAAGGAGGTATATAAATCATCAGATAATCAGAGTGTGTACTGGGCATGAACGGCCTGACTTTAAATATATGACAGTGGCCAAATATGACCGAACCAATTTGGGGTGGTTAGGAAACGATTGCGAGCATTGGCGGCTTCAGAGGTGGGGCTGCAGTGCAGTCCAACAGGGAAGCCACGTCAACTGCCAGTGAGTCCCGGATGGCATTGTTTGGAGTGGCAGTTGGCGTGGCTCCCCTATTTGAATTTTGGCCTGTGCTGCAGCCCCACCTGGTGCTCATTCCTGACAGGTGTGAGTTATGTATTCTTAACTCATCCCGCTAACTCTCCATGACCGCAGCCTAACCCTAACTTTCAGCATGAGTGCCAAAGCCTAACCTCCCTGGTAAGTGCCTAAATCTAACCTGCCCCTCCGATGATGGTTAACCCTAACCCCTCTCCCTGCAAACCTAACCCTGACCTCCCTACCCCTGCAGCCTAAACCTACCCCCCCACCCCGTATATCTGTTAAAGCCCCCTCCCCTCCCCCCCCATCCCCACCCGCAGCCTAATCCTAATCTTCTGTATACTTTCCTTTGGAATTCTGGCTGTTGGGAGTCCGGCAGTGGGATACTGAGGTTTTCTGTGTTCTGGTGTTGGTGTTCTGGCGTTGGTTTTCTGTCAGGTGTCAGGTCAGGATTCCAGCACCGGTATTTCAGCTGCCGGGATTCCAACAGCTGGGATATTGAACGAATACCCCAATTGCAACATGACCTCTTTGTCATAGGGGCTTCCAAAAATTGTAGCATATGCACAGTTGCAAATAATCACCCAACTATTGGAACATCTGCAATGCGAGCACCTCAGAATCATTTACTTTTTCCTCACAATGTGGTCATGGGTGAGATGATACAATTCTAGTTTAAACTGAGGTCTATGATAGACCCGAATCAAATGTCTTTATTACAAGGCTGTAATGTTAAAAATGATACATAGAATTATTATTAGAACATTTGTAGATTTCAGATTATTTTGTGTATGAAGAAATTATTTAAAGAAAAGATCTTTTGATTAAATCTCATAAATTTGTTGCACTTGTAAGTAAAATGGGGCAGCCACAACATGTCTAAGTACTTCAAGTTTATACTATAATTAAGATTTGATTAAGATTCCAACATTAGCCTTGTTTCAGCTTATTACATACTGTAAGCGTGGTTTGGGAAGCAGACATTGGCCCTCATTCCGAGTTGTTCGCTCGCAAGCTGCTTTTAGCAGCTTTGCACACGCTAAGCCGCCGCCTACTGGGAGTGAATCTTAGCTTATCAAAATTGCGAACGAAAGATTAGCAAAATTGCGAATAGACACTTCTTAGCAGTTTCTGAGTAGCTCCACACTTACTAGGCAACTGCGATCAGTTCAGTCAGTTTCGTTCCTGGTTTGACGTCACAAACACTCCCAGCGTTCGGCCAGACACTCCTCCGTTTCTCCAGCCACTCCCGCGTTTTTCCCAGAAACTGTAGCGTTTTTTCGCACACACCCATAAAACGGCCAGTTTCCGCCCAGAAACACCCACTTCCTGTCAATCACATTATGATCACCAGAACGAAGAAAAAACCTTGTAATGCCGTGAGTAAAATACCTAACTGCATAGCAAATTTACTTGGCGCAGTCGCACTGCGGACATTGCGCATGCGCATTAGCAACTAATCGCTCCGTTGCGAGAAAAATATAACGAGCGAACAACTCGGAATGACCCCCATTGTACTAATAACATTGCTACCATTCATGCTCGTTATCCTGTATTTTGTTCTGCATGCTTGTGCAGCATTCCACATCTGACTGTGTAAACAGTGAAGTGTATACCAGATAACAGGGTCACCTCATATAAATATTTTAAAGAACAGTTAAAGATGATCTGCTGCCTACAGAGCGAAACAAGGTAAAAGTTAATGCAATGTAAGTACATAGACCACAATATTTCCAAATAAATTGTTCTTATAACATGATAAAACTAACTTCACTGTAAGCAGATTTATTTTACATAACTCCGGTATAACAGATGTATAAGATGTATAAGAACACATCAGACTATAGAAATAATGTAAGATATGCTGCTATTTACCAACATTCTTGTAATGCAGAGTAATAAGTCATCAGGCCAGACAAGAATGAACACAGCAAGGGAATTCCAGGGGCCTTGTGGATCTCTAATAATAATAATACAACTCCTGTGCATCCATGCCTCCTACTAATTCTTACGTTCCTGAGTGCAAGTTTAACAGCGTCTTTGTCTTTCTATTTAGTACGTGACTAAGGTTGCTTTGGGAATTGCTCATGTTGAAATTAGCATTACTCTTTGCTCAGCAGCAACCATGGAGTTTTTTTGGCACGATTTAGAGAAATTCCCATTGGAAAGCAGCCATGTATGTGATTACAGAGATTCAGTCCCCTGCCAGCTCCTGAAAAATGCATTCTGAGGGTCAAGGGCTGTGCCTCTTATCTGTCTCTGAAAGAAACTCACAGGTCTTTACTTGGAGTTAAAATAGAATATATTTATGGGATTTACATAGAAATGTAGTTCAATAGAACAGAGCAGAGACTGACTTTTTAATTAATAGTGAAGGTTTACAATCTCCCACAGAATACCACAATTATTCAAAGTATTACATAAGCAGATAGATATTACCTATTGCCTAGCAAAGATTTTTTCAAATGTATTTTATTTTATTTCAGTATATACAGGCAGGTTTCATTAGATAAATACTTTAGATATCTGGTAGATCACAGCAACACAATCTTCAGTCAGCACTGACTAAAAGAGCTCGGAGTTATGAGATGCTGTGCAATGATGCTGGTGCACTAGTTTGTGCTTGTATACAGATGGGTGGAACATGTTCTCTAGAAGGAAACAGAATACTGTGTGTTGCTATTGAGAACAAAGGCCCTCATTCCGAGTTGTTCGCTCGTTATTTTCCTTCGCATCGGTGCAATTTTCCGCTAACTGCGCATGCGCAATGTTCGCACTGCGGCTGCGTCAAGTAAATTTGCTAAGAAGTTTGGTATTTTACTCACGGCATTACGAGGATTTTGTTCTTCGTTCTGGTGATCGGAGTGTGATTGACAGGAAGTGGGTGTTTCTGGGCGGAAACTGCCCGTTTTATGGGTGTGTGTGAAAAAACGCTGCCGTTTTTGGGAAAAACGCGGGAGTGGCTGGAGAAACGGGGGAGTGCCTGGCCGAACGCTGGGTGTGTTTGTGACGTAAAACCAGGAACGAAACTGACTGAACTGATCGCAGTGGCAGAGTAAGTCTCGAGCTACTCAGAAACTGCTAAGAAATTTCTAGTCGCAATTTTGCGAATCTTTCGTTCGCAATTCTGCTAAGCTAAGATTCACTCCCAGAGGGCGGCGGCTTAGCGTGTGCACTGCTGCGAAAAGCGGCTAGCGAGCGAACAACTCGGAATGAGGGCCAAAATACTGTGTGTTGCTATTGAGAACAAAATTGTTAAAGAAGGGTGAATCATTTGGAAGTCTGCCTGGATGATGCAGGTAAGTACTTATCTGTTCTGTGGCACTAGTTATATTAAGGCGGTTCTGTGTCAATGGGCAGCACTGTGGTAATTCTTCCGGTGTTGACAAAGCAAATCTGAAGTGGATTCACTTTGCACAATGCATCAGCCCGCACAATCGAGCACCTATATAAATGGTGGGTGGGAATGTATGATGGTGGGCTTAAGTAGGAGAAGTTCAAGGAAAAAGAAGATGCCAGGATCTAACCAGAAGACACCATTGCAGCAGTTGGGCAGGGATACGGTCGTTAGGTCGACACAGCTTAGGTCGACAGTCATTAGGTTGACCACGGAAGGTCAACATGCATTAGGTAGACATGGTCAGTAGGTCGATATGGTCATCAGGTCGACATGTACTATGTCGACAGGTCAAAATGTCGACATTGTTTTCAAATTTTTTCCAATTTTTTGACTTTTTCATAGTTGACGATCCACGTGGACTACCATTGGGAACGGTAACCTGTGCCGAGCGCAGTGAGGCACCTTGCGAGGGGACACGGTGCACTAATTGGGGTTCCCCGTATGAAGAAAACGACACCCAAAAAAGTCCAAAAACCCATGTCGACCTTTTGACCTGTCGACATAGCACATGTCGACCTAATGACCCTGTCGACCTAATGACCCTGTCGACCTAATGCATGTCGACCTTCAGTGTTCGACCTAATGACTGTCGACCTAAGTTGAGTCGACCCAACAACCCATACCCAACCTCTCCGATCTTCACAAGATCTGCGTCTCTCATCCACACTCATTACTTGCTCCCATACACGATTGCAGGACTTCCTTCGGTCTGCACCCACTCTATGGAATGTCCTACCACGCACAATAAGACTCTCCCCTAGTCTCCAAACCTTCAAATGTTCCCTGAAAACTCACCTCTTCAGGCTAGTTTATCACATTCCAGAACCACTCACTCAACCTTCATAAGCTTTCCTATTCGATTATATCCCCACTGTGCAGTCCGCACATATCCTCTACATATTTTCTCTTTCTTCACTTTCCCTTGTTTCTGACCATGGCTCATCATTGTTGTGATGTGATAACATGCAACCCACCTAGAACCTTTGCAATCCGGTGGACAAATATGCAATAGATAATGCCTTTCCTTGTGTATCAATGCCTATTTCCCTATAGATTGTAAGCTTGCGAGCAGGGCCTTCCTACCTCTGTTTGTTTATTACCTAGTTTTGTTGTATCATTGTGTCCAATTGTAAAGCGCAACGGAAGTTATAAGAAACTGTTAATAAATAAATAATAAATAATACCCATTGGGCAGCAGGGTGAGGAAATATTTGGCTTGCTGCCTCACAGCATGGAGGTCTTTGGTTTGATTCCAACCAAGGTCCTATCTGTGCATAGTTTACATGTTCTCACTGTAGTATAAAGGGAATAACTTGTGGTGCTGAAAAAGGGTAACGTGTATGACATAAAATATACCAACCTTAAAATGGACCTAACTTCTGATGTGTGTGAGTCCCTACTGCTGCTTGTTTGCTGATCCTTTTCTTATTGCATACTGTATATCTCCACTTCAACACATAAACTCAAAGGAAAAGGACTTAGTGCAACATCATCAGACAATTAAAAGTTTTAAACACTCTTTAATAACTCACATTTAGAAAGTGCTAAAGCGCATATAATAAATCTGCACAGTAATGGGATCAGGACTCTCACTAGACAGGGAAAAGTACCACCAGATCCACAGAACATGTGGTCTTGGTCCAAGTCATCGGACCATCAATGTAAGGTTCCTTCTTCAGAAGCAATGATGCTTCTGAAGAAAGATCCTTACATTGATGGTCCAAAACGCGTTAAGCAGGTGGCTTTGTTGGTGATACCAAGAGGGACTGCTGGTACTCTCATGTGTACATCCGATGACTTGGACCAAGACCACATGTTCTATGGATCTGGTGGTACTTTTCCCTGTCTAGTGAGAGTCCTGATCCCACTACTGTGGAGATTTATTATATGCGCTTTTGCACTTTTTAAATGTGAGTGTAATGAGTTATTAAAGTGTGTTTTAATTATCTGATGGTATTGCACTAAGGGGCTAATTCAGACCTGATTGGTGCTGTGCAAAAACACAGCAGCGATCAGGCCTGAACTGCGCATGCTCCGGCACCGCAGTGCGCCGGCACATGGCAGACAGCCGACGGCTGTCTTAGACCTGCGATCGCCTCTGCCTGATTAACAGGCAGAGGCGGTCGCTGGGTGGGAGGGGGTGGGTCGGCAGCATTTAGCCGTCGTTTAGGGAGCATGGTCCGGGCAACACAAGCGTGCCCAGACAGTTGGGGAGGGGGGCGGGCCGCGGTGGCTGCGTGATGTCACACGCACCCGCAGCGACCCAGGCTGCGATGAGTAGCAACCTGCCAGCGTGCAGGAGCTGCACTGGCTGGGAGCTACTCTTCCAGTACAAAAGCATTGCCGCTGTGCAATGCTTTTAAACTTGTGCGGGGGGGTCAGTCTTGACATGCGGGGCGGACTAGCCCTGTGCTGGGCATCCCCCCGCATGTTAGGGAAGCTGATTGTAGATGTGCTAAATTTAGCACATCTCCGATCAGGTCTGAATCACCCCCTAAGTCCTTTTCCTTTGAGTTTACATGTGCTGGAGTGGAGATATATGCACTAAGAAAAGGATCTGCAAACAAGCAGCAGTGGGGACTCACATCAGAAGTTTGGACTCATGCCAATATCTGAACCATTTTAAGGTTGTTATATTTTACGTCATACATGATACCTTTTTCAGCGCCACGGGTAATTCCTTGGTAGTGAACCTTGGTTCTACCTTGAACCTTGGTGGTCACCCAGGCTGCAGCAAAAGGCTTATTGTGCAAATAAGGGGTTCTTATCTTGATGTTCTCACTGTGTTTGTGTGGGTTTACCAAGTACGCCACTATCCTGCCACAATCCATTCCAAAAACATACTGGTAGGCTTATGTAAGAAACTGAAACACATCAGAGGGTGAAGCACAACAGGAGCTACTAACCCTCTTTAGGTTTTAATTATTGGAGAGGTGATGGGACACCCAGCTATAGACACTGTGCAACAGCTATCAGAGGCTTAATACAGCGGGAGGTGTCACTTGAAATACATCTCTATTGGAGTGAAATACATCTCTATTGGAGTGAAATACATCTCTATTGTAGGGGTAATAGTAAATACGAGTACTACTGTTGGAAAGCTGTAATTGGATACCAAGGAAGTGAGCATACAGTAGGTGTTCCCTGTATTAGGACATGTGGGAGCTGCAGAGAGTCCATGTCAGATACCAGGCTAAGACAGCAAACTTGTGCCGATACATAGGGGAGGAGGATATACATATGCTGACAGCATACAGCTACCTCCCAGGACGGCACTACTGGACACTAACAGCTTCTATACATAATCATTCTTACTTAATGAATTTCAGTTCCATTTATTACCTCAAACTGAAGTATGTGCAAAATAGTAAATATTTACATTTTTTTTCTGGATTTATCATTCAAATGCTATAGTATACACAATATATACTGTACATCAAGTTACCTATATAGTGGAATACCATAGACGGAATCATTCAAATTGTGTGCTACATTTTTGATCCATTTTTTATTTTTATATATATAAAAATAAACCATTACCACATATATATACACTATATGTGGTAATGAAATCCCAGTCAGCAGGTGAAGAAAGCAGAAATGCAGAAGACTGCTAAGCAGAGCACAGGTGAGACTGTCAGATGAACCAAAACTTATAGAGACATCAGGAAACTGCAGGAGCCAGCAGAAATGTAGAAGATCGCTGTGCAGAGTACTAGCAACAGGTAGCAGCTGTAGGAGTCCACACACAGGAGCACAGCAATAGGTAATAAGAACAGTTCACAAATGACTGAAACCTGGGGACCAGGAACTATCCCAGAAGGAAGGCGATGCTCTAGCAATGTGCTGTACTCAAGAGCAGGTTTAAGTAGGCTACAGTAGAAGTCCATAGGCTGCCAGAATCATGTGAGCACAGCTGCAGCATAGGGATTGGACTAGAGAGTCACATTTAAAATGACAAGATGGGTGCACCTATGTAGCCAGCCAGTTTGTTTACATTACATGCTTTAAAGAGCGAGATGCTGCTGAGGTACAGGAGATATGCGTAGTACAGTGATGTGGCAGCTCTGAGTGTGGTAAGTTGGACAAATACCCCAATTCATGACACTTGCTATCCTTAAGATAAATTATGTGGCGTTGGACATGGTTCTGCCCACATTCGTTCGTACCCTTCCCATCTGCTCCCCATCAGTTCCATACTATCTGGCCTTCTCTGGTTTGCACCAGCATATCTACTTCCTCTGCCTGTACCCACCTCTCTGCACATCAACATTCTACAACTTCTTTGCCTGTGCCAGTGTTTCTACCCTCCCCAACTGCTACAACCTCTCTGTCCTTCCCTGGTTTGTACTTTTAGCTCTCTTAGTGCTGTCTGTGCCACTCCTTTCTGTGCCTTTCTCTATTCCCTTGACTATGCCAGACTTTATTTTCTCTCTCTTCACCAGTCTCTCCTTTCTCTTTTCTGTGCCAGACTCTTTACACTTCCCCTGACTCTCTGTATCTGTCACCTTCTTTTTTTGTTTGTGTGTGTGCACATCTGGGTCTCCTTGTGGGTGGCAGTTTATTTCCTGTGCACCACTGTCTTCCCACCTGCACCTGTTTCCCCACATTTCTCTTTGACCACCTTGCTATGTGTGGCTGTCTGACATGTTTGTCATTTATACACACACACACACACACACACACACACACACACACACACACATATATCCTCGTGTATTTGTCTGTTTCCCTTTGCCTTTCTTATTATATTGATCTAACATTGTCTTCCATGATTTGCCCCCGCCATCCACTTTTCTCCTGTGCTTCATCATCTACTCCTTAATCTGCCTTCACGACCATCATCCACTTCTCCTTTCCTCAGTCCTTACCATTTCTCATTTTCTTCTGCTGAAGTTAATAGAGTCCAGGCGGCTCATAATTAAAATCTGTCATAAAAACTGAACCTGAGTATGGTAGTTAAGCATAGACTTCTGATTTTGTCTTTTTTGTTCAACTAAAAAGTATATAACTCCATACATACATACATACATACATACATACATACATACATACTCTGTTCACACATAGCCGAGACCTGTGTCGATGCCCATGCACTGACAACTTGGCCTAGTGGTGGTCTCTCCACTGTGAGTGATTTGTACTTAGGGGATAGTTTAGCGCCCCTTCTCCCACATACAGGAACGTTATGATGTTCAGAAGCAGGACTATTTGAAGTATCTTCAAGTGCAACACTGGCCTCAGACTTATCTTCCCTTACCACTTAAAAAACCAACATTTCTTTTGCTTATCATATCCCAGTTTAGTTCCTCTACTCATAGGGGTGGAATTTTTTGGTGGTATCAATATCAACTTTCAGATAGTAAGTAGGGAAAATTAGTTTCCCAAAATGTTTTACAAGCTGATCCATAGGGCATACTTCTCTCCTGAGTGGCAACACAAAATTAGGCCTTCCATCTCTCAGTATTGCTGGAGGAACTGCGGTGGTGTTGGTGATATATTTCACTTCTTTTGGACGTGCCCCCTCTTGCAGCCGCTCTGGAGTAAAGTGTTCCCTATGGTCAGTAAGGTGATTGGAACGGATGTCCCTGCGGAATCTAAGACTGCTTTACTCCATTTTTACCCTGGGCAACTATTCCATGGAGATAGATACATTATGGGCCACATTTTGGTGGCTACTAAAGTCACCATTGCTCAGCTGTAGAGATCTGCTTCGATACCATGTCTTTCAGCTATTCGTAATAAAGTACATAAGCATTACTTGTTTGAGAAGGCAGAGCCTAAATACTCTTCCTCCCCTTCCTCCATTCATATGAAATGGTTTAAATGGAGTGAATACTGGGCAGAAAAGGGACATCCGACAATATTTAGTGTTCCAATTACTCCTTCTGTCCTCTGTTTGCCTCAGTCAGTCTCTCGAGGCACATGCCTACTATTTCATTGTATTCATCTACCTCTGTTTATTTGACATGTGCACTGCGAGTTTGGGCTTTGTCCTTTTATGTATGCATATTATCTGGCTCCCCTTATGACCCCCCTCCCCTCCTTCTCTCCTTTTTTTTTGTATTCCCATTTATTCTTGATCCGCTGAATAAAAATGAATGTTAACATGAAAAACAAAAACGTGGGTATTTGCAAAAGCAGTATAAGTTATTACCATTGCACTCCCCCAGTGGGCCCTTCAGACCTCAGTCTGACACTAGCTAAGCCTATCAATAAAGAGGAATATTCATTGCACTGATAACTCAAATACTGTAAGTGTAATACTAAGATACTAAGGAGAATATTAAATTACCTGCGGTAAATTACTGCAGGTGAAAAGGGAGGTAGCTTCAGGCTGTAACGCCCGTGGCTATTTAATTGCACTCACTTTTTTTAACCACAGCCCTGTTAACAACTGTTAATTTAGCGTGTTAAGGTGCATTAAAACAGGTTAATGGGTTAACACACAGAATCTATGAAAAGTTAACGGATTCATGTATTAACAGGGTTGCAGCACCCGTTAACCCACTGGTTATCGAGGATTTTTTTTTTTGCCTCTGTTCAGAGGTGTAAAAATTTTTCCCAATAAGGGCTGCCAGCAGGGGCTACTTGCATAGCCCCTGGGGGATGACTTGGCCCGAAATAAAATACCACAGATAATTGAATTCCCCACTAAAATATCCAGGGGAGATACTCAGGAACAGATTAAGAAGCCAAGATATTAAGCCAAGCTTAATCATTTTCACAACATGCAACACAATTAAATCATGCCTCCCAACATGACCCTCTCCAGGAGGGACAGAATGCTCTGTTCCTGGACTTCCCTCTTAATTTGTGATTGGCATTACCTGTGCTGAAACACCTTTCTTATCCATTAACCTGTCCAACACAGGTGTCGGCAAACATACATTAAGAGAAAAGTCCAGAAGCAGAGCAGTGTGTCCCTCCTGGAGAGGGTCATGTTGGGAGGTATGGTTAAATGTACAAGCGCCTATTTTTTAGCCTTCCTAGCAGGTTAACTGAAACAACCTTAGTGAGGTGACAGGGACCATTGCTAAGAGTGGGAATAATTCCGTATTATGTTTTCAAGTTTCTTCAGAAGAAACAATATGCACATTTTTCATAACTCACATAATATTCTTGTCTCTTAAATCCTCACTGTACAGTTATATAACTATATGTACTGAGAATAATAACTTACACAAGCAAAATCTACTTCTACAAACTACATCTAATTAAAAGTTTACAATTCCAATTACACTCTTTTCATGTGAGTCATGCAACAAAATTAGTGTGTACTTTTATTATCCCCAGAGTATAGGAGACAAAATCTTTCTTCCTTTCAAAAACAACTTGGGGAATTGTTACATACCCACTAATTACTCAGTTCATTGTTTCTGATTACAGTAAAAGAGATCTAATGCTGCAACATACAATCAGTAATCAAGGGCCATGTTTTCAGTCAGCCTTGTTTCCATTTTAAGTAGTGAGAAGCAAACCAATATAGCCAGCCAAGGCTTATGCACGGATATTGCCAGGTTACATTGGCCCAAGTATTTTAGAGAGCAAAGAGGGGATGAATGTACATTCCATATGACTATGGCCAGTTCCTTAGGCATGTAAACAGCCAATGTGCGCTTTGTGCTTGCCAATCTGACATACAGTAAGTCTATGGTCACTAAAGTGACAAGATCGGATCTGATCATTTAAACAAGCAGTTTTTTTTCCACTTAGATTTAATTAGGACCCATGGATATCTGATATTGAGGCTATTGCATAGCTTTAGTACCACAGTCTCACTCCATTTTTATTTTATTGTGTATATATACTGTAGTCTTGTCCGTTGTGAGCTTATATGAGAGCTTAGTGCTCATTAATGTCGCCAGCTCCTGATCACTGTCCAGTTGCCAAGGTATATACGACCTTGCTTCTTGGTCACATCTCTTATTTGCACTTATACATTACCAGTCAGGACTGCTGGGACTTTTCTCTTCTCACAGTAGGTCTAACGGGAGGCAAACTATGCTTGAAACTTGCCCTGGTCATGTAATTTGCTGATCAGCTAATAACACTCATGGTCAACTCAGGACACATTCAGTGGCTGCCGGGTGTTCCTAGTAAGCAACGGTTTTCCTGTGGCTTTTAATTTCTTTCCATTGGGACAGGAACAAAGAAGGAATATTTTGTTTGTAAATAATGAAGTGGTGAACAAATACATATGAGTGAGTGCTTATTTAATTTACACTAAACTTATATTATTATTTTATTAATTGTATAGTAGAATATCTGGGTGTTTAGGATCCCCTTACCTACTGGCCTGGGAGCATTGGTGTAATGGATGTACCATGTGTATACTCTACTATAACATTCTTACTACATATGTCTATGGGCAGGTCTCATATTATAACATCATAGAAAATAAGAATTTACTCACCGGTAATTCTATTTCTCGTAGTCCGTAGTGGATGCTGGGAACTCCGAAAGGACCATGGGGAATAGCGGGCTCCGAAGGAGGCTGGGCACTCTAGAAAGATTTATGACTACCTGGTGTGCACTGGCTCCTCCCACTATGACCCTCCTCCAAGCTTCAGTTAGGACACCGTGCCCGGACGAGCAGACATAATAAGGAAGGATTTAGAATCCCGGGTAAGACTCTTACCAGCCACACCAATCACACCGTACAACTCGTGATACTATATCCAGTTTGACAGTATGAAAACAACTGAGCCTCTCAACAGATGGCTCAACAATAACCCTTTAGTTAACAGTAACTATGTACAAGTATTGCAGACAATCCGCACTTGGGATGGGCGCCCAGCATCCACTACGGACTACGAGAAATAGAATTACCGGTGAGTAAATTCTTATTTTCTCTAACGTCCTAGTGGATGCTGGGAACTCCGAAAGGACCATGGGGATTATACCAAAGCTCCCAAACGGGCGGGAGAGTGCGGATGACTCTGTAGCACCGAATGAGAGAACTCCAGGTCCTCCTCAGCCAGGGTATCAAATTTGTAGAATTTTGCAAATGTATTTGCCCCTGACCAAGTAGCTGCTCGGCAAAGTTGTAAAGCCGAGACCCCTCGGGCAGCCGCCCAAGATGAGCCCACCTTCCTTGTGGAATGGGCATTTACAGATTTTGGCTGTGGTATGCCTGCCACAGAATGTGCAAGCTGAATTGTACTACAAATCCAGCGAGCAATAGACTGCTTAGAAGCAGGAGCACCCAGCTTGTTGGGTGCATACAGGATAAACAACGAGTCAGTTTTCCTGACTCCAGCCGTCCTGGAAACATATATTTTCAGGGCCCTGACAACGTCTAGCAACTTGGAGTCCTCCAATTCACTAGTAGCCGCCGGCACCACAATAGGCTGGTTCAGGTGAAACGCTGACACCACCTTAGGGAGAAATTGGGGACGAGTCCTCAACTCTGCCCTATCCATATGGAAAATCAGATAAGGGCTTTTACATGATAAAGCCGCTAATTCTGACACTCGCCTGGCTGAAGCCAAGGCCAATAACATGACCACTTTCCACGTGAGATATTTCAGATCCACGGTTTTAAGTGGCTCAAACCAATGTGATTTTAAGAAACTCAACATCACGTTGAGATCCCAAGGTGCCACAGGAGGCACAAACGGGGGCTGAATATGCAGCACTCCTTTTACAAAAGTCTGAACTTCAGGTACTGAAGCTAGTTCTTTTTGAAAGAAAATCGACAGAGCCGAGATCTGTACTTTAATGGAGCCTAGTTTTAGGCCCATATCCACTCCTGCTTGCAGGAAATGCAGAAATCGACCTAGTTGAAATTCCTCTGTTGGGGCCTTATTGGCCTCGCACCATGCAACATATTTTCGCCATATGCGGTGATAATACGTTGCCGTAACATCTTTCCTGGCCTTAATAAGCGTAGGAATGACTTCTTCCGGAATACCCTTTTCCTTTAGGGTCCGGTGTTCAACCGCCATGCCGTCAAACGCAGCCGCGGTAAGTCTTGGAACAGACAGGGCCCCTGTTGTATCAGGTCCTGTCTGAGCGGTAGAGGCCACGGGTCCTCTGAGAGCATCTCTTGAAGTTCCGGGTACCACGCTCGTCTTGGCCAATCCGGAACCACGAGAATTGTGTTTACTCCTCGCTTTCTTATTATTCTCAATACCTTTGGAATGAGAGGCAGAGGAGGGAACACATAAACCGACTGGTACACCCACGGTGTCACTAGAGCGTCCACAGCTATCGCCTGAGGGTCCCTTGACCTGGCGCAATATCTTTTTAACTTTTTGTTGAGACGGGACGCCATCATGTCCACCTGTGGTTTTTCCCAACGGTTTACCAGCATCTGGAAGACTTCTGGGTGAAGTCCCCACTCTCCCGGGTGGAGGTCGTGTCTGCTGAGGAAGTCTGCTTCCCAGTTGTCCACTCCCGGAATGAACACTGCTGACAGTGCTAGTACATGATTCTCCGCCCATCGGAGAATTCTTGTGGCTTCTGCCATCGCCATCCTGCTTCTTGTGCCGCCCTGTCGATTTACATGGGCGACTGCCGTGATGTTGTCTGACTGGATCAGCACCGGCTGGTGTAGGAGCAGGGCTTTTGCTCGACTTAGGGCATTGTAGATGGCCCTTAGTTCCAGAATATTTATGTGAAGGGAAGTCTCCTGACTCGACCATAGTCCTTGGAAGTTTCTTCCCTGTATGACTGCCCCCCAGCCTCGAAGGCTGGCATCCGTGGTCACCAGGACCCAGTCCTGTATTCCGAACCTGCAGCCCTCTAGAAGATGGGCACTCTGCAGCCACCACAGTAGAGACACCCTGGTTCTTGGAGACAGGGTTATTAAGCGATGCATCTGAAGATGCGATCCGGACCACTGGTCCAACAGGTCCCACTGAAAGATTCTGGCATGGAACCTGCCGAAGGGAATTGCTTCGTAAGAAGCCACCATCTTCCCCAGGACCCGTGTGCAGCGATGCACTGATACCTGTTTTGGTTTCAGGAGGTCTCTGACTAGAGATGACAACTCCCTGGCTTTCTCCTCCGGGAGAAACACTTTCTTCTGGATTGTATCCAGAATCATAACCAGGAACAGTAGCCGTGTCGTCGGAACCAGCTGTGACTTTGGGATATTCAGAATCCAGCCGTGCTGGTGCAGCACCTCCTGAGATAGTGCTACTCCCACCAACAACTGTTCCTTGGACCTCGCTTTTATTAGGAGATCGTCCAAGTACGGGATAATTAAAACTCCCTTTCTTCGAAGGAGTATCATCATTTCCGCCATAACCTTGGTAAATACCCTCGGTGCCGTGGACAGTCCAAACGGCAGCGTCTGGAATTGGTAATGGCAATCCTGTACCACAAATCTGAGGTACTCCTGGTGAGGATGGTAAATGGGGACATGTAGGTAAGCATCCTTGATGTCCAGGGATACCATGTAATCCCCCTCGTCCAGGCTTGCAATAACCGCCCTGAGCGATTCCATCTTGAACTTGAATTTCTTTATGTACGTGTTCAAGGATTTCAAATTTAGAATGGGTCTCACCGAACCGTCCGGTTTCGGTACCACAAATAGTGTGGAATAATAACCCCGGCCTTGTTGAAGTAGGGGTACCTTGATTATCACCTGCTGGGAATACAGCTTGTGAATTGCCGCTAGCACCGCCTCCCTGTCTGAGGGAGCAATCGGCAAGGCAGATTTTAGGAACCGGTGGGGTGGGGACGCCTCGAATTCCAGCTTGTATCCCTGAGATACTATTTGCAGGATCCAGGGATCCACCTGTGAGCGAACCCACTGATCGCTGAAATTTTTGAGGCGACCCCCCACCGTACCTGGCTCCGCCTGTGGAGCCCCAACGTCATGCGGCGGACTTGGAAGAAGAAGCAGGGGAGGACTTTTGCTCCTGGGAACCTGCTGTTTGTTGCAGCCTTTTTCCCCTACCTCTGCCTCTGGACAGAAAAGACCCGCCTTTTCCACGCCTGTTTTTCTGGGTCCGAAAGGACTGAACCTGATAAAACGGCGCCTTCTTAGGCTGTGAGGGGACATGGGGTAAAAATGCTGACTTCCCAGACGTTGCTGTGGAAACTAGGTCCGAGAGACCATCCCCAAATAATTCCTCACCCTTATATGGTAACACTTCCATGTGCTTTTTTGAATCCGCATCTCCTGTCCACTGGCGAGTCCATAAGCCTCTCCTAGCAGAAATGGACAATGCACTTACTTTAGATGCCAGTCGTCAGATTTCCCTCTGTGCATCTCTCATATATAAGACTGAGTCTTTTATATGGTCTATGGTTAACAGGATCGTGTCTCTGTCTAATGTGTCAATATTTTCTGACAGTTTCTCTGACCACGCAGCGGCAGCACTGCACATCCAAGCTGACGCAATAGCTGGCCTAAGTATAATGCCTGTGTGTGTATATACAGACTTCAGGATCGCCTCCTGCTTTCTATCAGCAGGTTCCTTGAGGACGGCCGTATCCGGAGACGGTAGTGCCACCTTTTTAGACAAACGTGTGAGCGCTTTATCCACTCTAGGGGGTGTTTCCCAACGTGACCTATCCTCTGGCGGGAAAGGGAACGCCATTAGTACCTTCTTAGGAATTAACAATTTTTTATCAGGGAAAGCCCACGCTTCTTCACACACTTAATTTAATTCATCTGATGGGGGAAAAACTACGGGTAGTTTTTTCTCTCCAAACATAATATCCTTTTTAGTGGTACCTGTAGTTATATCAGAAATGTGTAACACCTCTTTCATTGCCTCAATCATGCAGTGAATGGCCTTAGTGGGCATCAGGTTAGACTCATCGTCGTCGACACTGGTGTCAGTATCAGTGTCGACATCTGGGTCTGCTTGAGGTAGCGGGCGTTTTAGAGCCCCTGATGACCCATGCGACGCCTGGGCAGGCACGAGCTGAGAAGTCGGCTGTCCCACATTTGGCATGTCGTCGATTTTCTTATATAGGGAGTCTATACGTGCACTCATTACTTTCCATAAGCCCATCCACTCAGGTGTCTGCCCCGCAGGGGGTGACATCCCTTCTAAAGGCATCTGCTCCGCCTCCACATCATTATCCTCATCAAACATGTCGACACAGCCGTACCGACACACCGCACACACACAAGGAATGCTCCGAATGAGGACAGGACCCACAAAAGCCCTTTGGGGGGACAGAGTGAGAGTATGCCAGCACACACCAGAGCGCTATATAATGCAGGGACTAACTGAGTTATGTCCCCTATAGCTGCTTTTTTATATAATATATATATTGCGCCTAAATTTAGTGCCCCCCCTCTCTGTTTTTACCCTGTTCTGTAGTGTAGACTGCAGGGGAGAGCCAGGGAGCTTCCTTCCAGCGGATCTGTGAAGGAGAAATGGCGCCAGTGTGCTGCAGGAGATAGCTCCGCCCCTTTTCCGCGGCCTATTCTCCCGCTTTTTTCCATATTCTGGCAGGGGTATTTTCCACATATATAGCCTCTGGGACTATATATTGTGGAGTTTTTGCCAGCCAAGGTGTTTTTATTGCTTCTCAGGGCGCCCCCCCCCAGCGCCCTGCACCCTCAGTGACCGGAGTATGAAGTGTGTATGAGGAGCAATGGCGCACAGCTGCAGTGCTGTGCGCTACCTTGGTGAAGACTGATGTCTTCTGCCGCCGTTTTTCCGGACCTCTTCTTGCTTCTGGCTCTGTAAGGGGGACGGCGGCGCGGCTCCGGGACCGAACACCAAGGACTGGGCCTGCGGTCGATCCCTCTGGAGCTAATGGTGTCCAGTAGCCTAAGAAGCCCAATCCGGCTGCAAGCAGGCGAGTTCGCTTCTTCTCCCCTTAGTCCCTCGCTGCAGTGAGCCTGTTGCCAGCAGGTCTCACTGAAAATAAAAAACCTAAATCTATACTTTCTTTCTAAGGGCTCAGGAGAGCCCCTAGTGTGCATCCAACCTCGGCCGGGCACGAAATCTAACTGAGGCTTGGAGGAGGGTCATAGTGGGAGGAGCCAGTGCACACCAGGTAGTCATAAATCTTTCTAGAGTGCCCAGCCTCCTTCGGAGCCCGCTATTCCCCATGGTCCTTTCGGAGTTCCCAGCATCCACTAGGACGTTAGAGAAACATAGAATTTGACGGCAGATAAGAACCACTTGGACCATCTAGTCTGCCCCTTTTTTTATCCTTTAGGTCAGGCATGTCCAACCTCTCAACCCTTTTTGTTCCTTAGTTTTTTGTAAGGATATTCATAAGCCTATCTCAAGCATGTTTAAATTGCTCTACAGTCTTAGCCTCTACCACCTCTGATGGGAGGTTATTCTACTTATCCACTACCCTTTCTGTGAAGTAATTTTTCCTTAAATTTCCCCTGAACCTCACCCCCTCCAGTCTTAGTGTATGTCCTCGAGTTCTAATACTCCTCTTCCTTTGAAGAATGTTTCCCTCCTGAACTTGGTTGAAACCTTTGGTATATTTGAAAGTTTCACCTATATCCACCTATACCTATCCACCTACACCTATATCCAACTAAAATGATCTGTGCAGTTTTTTAACTATATAATTGCAATACCGGCCGGAGTTGCATATAGTTTCATTGATAGAAATTTTGTGTAGATACATATTGTGTATAATTTTAATAAATACAAAAATGATCAATTCCTGTGCGCTGTAATACTTTTTTTTCTACTTTTTTTCTAAATTCATTTTAACATAACCTGGGAACACACTTTCAGACCGCAGTGAAAAACCCTGGTTATGACTAGAGATGAGCGCCTGAAATTTTTCGGGTTTTGTGTTTTGGTTTTGGGTTCGGTTCCGCGGCCGTGTTTTGGGTTCGAACGCGTTTTGGCAAAACCTCACCGAATTATTTTTGTCGGATTCGGGTGTGTTTTGGATTCGGGTGTTTTTTTCCAAAAACACTAAAAAACAGCTTAAATCATAGAATTTGGGGGTCATTTTGATCCCAAAGTATTATTAACCTCAAAAACCATAATTTACACTCATTTTCAGTCTATTCTGAATACCTCACACCTCACAATATTATTTTTAGTCCTAAAATTTGCACCGAGGTCGCTGTGTGAGTAAGATAAGCGACCCTAGTGGCCGACACAAACACCGGGCCCATCTAGGAGTGGCACTGCAGTGTCACGCAGGATGTCCCTTCCAAAAAACCCTCCCCAAACAGCACATGACGCAAAGAAAAAAAGAGGCGCAATGAGGTAGCTGTGTGAGTAAGATTAGCGACCCTAGTGGCCGACACAAACACCGGGCCCATCTAGGAGTGGCACTGCAGTGTCACGCAGGATGGCCCTTCCAAAAAACCCTCCCCAAACAGCACATGACGCAAAGAAAAAAAGAGGCGCAATGAGGTAGCTGACTGTGTGAGTAAGATTAGCGACCCTAGTGGCCGACACAAACACCGGGCACATCTAGGAGTGGCACTGCAGTGTCACGCAGGATGTCCCTTCCAAAAAACCCTCCCCAAACAGCACATGATGCAAAGAAAAAAAGAGGCGCAATGAGGTAGCTGTGTGAGTAAGATTAGCGACCCTAGTGGCCGACACAAACACCGGGCCCATCTAGGAGTGGCACTGCAGTGTCACGCAGGATGTCCCTTCCAAAAAACCCTCCCCAATCAGCACATGATGCAAAGAAAAAGAAAAGAAAAAAGAGGTGCAAGATGGAATTATCCTTGGGCCCTCCCACCCACCCTTATGTTGTATAAACAAAACAGGACATGCACACTTTAACCAACCCATCATTTCAGTGACAGGGTCTGCCACACGACTGTGACTGATATGACGGGTTGGTTTGGACCCCCCCCAAAAAAGAAGCAATTAATCTCTCCTTGCACAAACTGGCTCTACAGAGGCAAGATGTCCACCTCATCTTCACCCTCCGATATATCACCGTGTACATCCCCCTCCTCACAGATTATCAATTCGTCCCCACTGGAATCCACCATCTCAGCTCCCTGTGTACTTTGTGGAGGCAATTGCTGCTGGTCAATGTCTCCGCGGAGGAATTGATTATAATTCATTTTAATGAACATCATCTTCTCCACATTTTCTGGATGTAACCTCGTACGCCGATTGCTGACAAGGTGAGCGGCGGCACTAAACACTCTTTCGGAGTACACACTTGTGGGAGGGCAACTTAGGTAGAATAAAGCCAGTTTGTGCAAGGGCCTCCAAATTGCCTCTTTTTCCTGCCAGTATAAGTACGGACTGTGTGACGTGCCTACTTGGATGCGGTCACTCATATAATCCTCCACCATTCTATCAATGTTGAGAGAATCATATGCAGTGACAGTAGACGACATGTCCGTAATCGTTGTCAGGTCCTTCAGTCCGGACCAGATGTCAGCATCAGCAGTCGCTCCAGACTGCCCTGCATCACCGCCAGCGGGTGGGCTCGGAATTCTGAGCCTTTTCCTCGCACCCCCAGTTGCGGGAGAATGTGAAGGAGGAGATGTTGACAGGTCGCGTTCCGCTTGACTTGACAATTTTGTCACCAGCAGGTCTTTCAACCCCAGCAGACCTGTGTCTGCCGGAAAGAGAGATCCAAGGTAGGCTTTAAATCTAGGATCGAGCACGGTGGCCAAAATGTAGTGCTCTGATTTCAACAGATTGACCACCCGTGAATCCTTGTTAAGCGAATTAAGGGCTGCATCCACAAGTCCCACATGCCTAGCGGAATCGCTCCGTGTTAGCTCCTCCTTCAATGCCTCCAGCTTCTTCTGCAAAAGCCTGATGAGGGGAATGACCTGACTCAGGCTGGCAGTGTCTGAACTGACTTCACGTGTGGCAAGTTCAAAGGGCATCAGAACCTTGCACAACGTTGAAATCATTCTCCACTGCACTTGAGACAGGTGCATTCCACCTACTATATCGTGCTCAATTGTATAGGCTTGAATGGCCTTTTGCTGCTCCTCCAACCTCTGAAGCATATAGAGGGTTGAATTCCACCTCGTTACCACTTCTTGCTTCAGATGATGGCAGGGCAGGTTCAGTAGTTTTTGGTGGTGCTCCAGTTTTCTGTTCGTGGTGCCTGTACGCCGAAAGTGTCCCGCAATTCTTCTGGCCACCGACAGCATCTCTTGCACGCCCCTGTCGTTTTTTAAAAAATTCTGCACCACCAAATTCAAGGTATGTGCAAAACATGGGACGTGCTGGAATTGGCCCAGATTTAATGCACACACAATATTGCTGGCGTTGTCCGATGCCACAAATCCACAGGAGAGTCCAATTGGGGTAAGCCATTCCGCGATGATCTTCCTCAGTTGCCGTAAGAGGTTTTCAGCTGTGTGCGTATTCTGGAAAGCGGTGATACAAAGCGTAGCCTGCCTAGGAAAGAGTTGGCGTTTGCGAGATGCTGCTACTGGTGCCGCCGCTGCTGTTCTTGCGGCGGGAGTCCATACATCTACCCAGTGGGCTGTCACAGTCATATAGTCCTGACCCTGCCCTGCTCCACTTGTCCACATGTCCGTGGTTAAGTGGACATTGGGTACAGCTGCATTTTTTAGGACACTGGTGACTCTTTTTCTGAGGTCTGTGTACATTTTCGGTATCGCCTGCCTAGAGAAATGGAACCTAGATGGTATTTGGTACCGGGGACACAGTACCTCCAACAAGTCTCTAGTTGGCTCTGCAGTAATGATGGATACCGGAACCACGTTTCTCACCACCCAGGATGCCAAGGCCTCAGTTATCCGCTTTGCAGTAGGATGACTGCTGTGATATTTCATCTTCCTCGCAAAGGACTGTTGAACAGTCAATTGCTTACTGGAAGTAGTACAAGTGGGCTTACGACTTCCCCTCTGGGATGACCATCGACTCCCAGCGGCAACAACAGCAGCGCCAGCAGCAGTAGGCGTTACACGCAAGGATGCATCGGAGGAATCCCAGGCAGGAGAGGACTCGTCAGACTTGCCAGTGACATGGCCTGCAGGACTATTGGCATTCCTGGGGAAGGAGGAAATTGACACTGAGGGAGTTGGTGGGGTGGTTTGCGTGAGCTTGGTTACAAGAGGAAGGGATTTACTGGTCAGTGGACTGCTTCCGCTGTCACCCAAAGTTTTTGAACTTGTCACTGACTTATTATGAATGCGCTGCAGGTGACGTATAAGGGAGGATGTTCCGAGGTGGTTAACGTCCTTACCCCTACTTATTACAGCTTGACAAAGGGAACACACGGCTTGACACCTGTTGTCCGCATTTCTGGTGAAATACCTCCACACCGAAGAGCTGATTTTTTTGGTATTTTCACCTGGCATGTCAACGGCCATATTCCTCCCACGGACAACAGGTGTCTCCCCGGGTGCCTGACTTAAACAAACCACCTCACCATCAGAATCCTCCTGGTCAATTTCCTCCCCAGCGCCAGCAACACCCATATCCTCCTCATCCTGGTGTACTTCAATACTGACATCTTCAATCTGACTATCAGGAACTGGACTGCGGGTGCTCCTTCCAGCACTTGCAGGGGGCGTGCAAATGGTGGAAGGCGCATGCTCTTCACGTCCAGTGTTGGGAAGGTCAGGCATCGCAACCGACACAATTGGACTCTCCTTGTGGATTTGGGATTTCAAAGAACGCACAGTTCTTTGCGGTGCTTTTGCCAGCTTGAGTCTTTTCAGTTTTCTAGCGAGAGGCTGAGTGCTTCCATCCTCATGTGAAGCTGAACCACTAGCCATGAACATAGGCCAGGGCCTCAGCCGTTCCTTGCCACTCCGTGTGGTAAATGGCATATTGGCAAGTTTACGCTTCTCCTCCGACAATTTTATTTTAGGTTTTGGAGTCCTTTTTTTTCTGATATTTGGTGTTTTGGATTTGACATGCTCTGTACTATGACATTGGGCATCGGCCTTGGCAGACGACGTTGCTGGCATTTCATCGTCTCGGCCATGACTAGTGGCAGCAGCTTCAGCACGAGGTGGAAGTGGATCTTGATCTTTCCCTAATTTTGGAACCTCAACTTTTTTGTTCTCCATATTTTATAGGCAGAACTAAAAGGCACCTCAGGTAAACAATGGAGATGGATGGATTGGATACTAGTATACAATTATGGACGGACTGCCACGGTTAGGTGGTATAAAAAAACCACGGTTAGGTGGTATATAATACAATTATGGATGGACGGACTGCCTGCCGAGTGCCGACACAGAGGTAGCCACAGCCGTGAACTACCGCACTGTACACTGGTTGATAAAGAGATAGTAGTATACTCGTAACAACTAGTATGACGACGGTATAAAGAATGGAAAAAAAACCACGGTTAGGTGGTATATATTATAATACAATTATGGTTGGACGGACTGCCTGCCGAGTGCCGACACAGAGGTAGCCACAGCCGTGAACTACCGCACTGTACACTGGTTGATAAAGAGATAGTAGTATACTCGTAACAACTAGTATGACGACGGTATAAAGAATGAAAAAAAAACCACGGTTAGGTGGTATATATTATAATACAATTATGGTTGGACGGACTGCCTGCCGAGTGCCGACACAGAGGTAGCCACAGCCGTGAACTACCGCACTGTACACTGGTTGATAAAGAGATAGTAGTATACTCGTAACAACTAGTATGACGACGGTATAAAGAATGAAAAAAAAACCACGGTTAGGTGGTATATATTATAATACAATTATGGTTGGACGGACTGCCTGCCGAGTGCCGACACAGAGGTAGCCACAGCCGTGAACTACCGCACTGTACACTGGTTGATAAAGAGATAGTAGTATACTCGTAACAACTAGTATGACGACGGTATAAAGAATGAAAAAAAAACCACGGTTAGGTGGTATATATTATAATACAATTATGGTTGGACGGACTGCCTGCCGAGTGCCGACACAGAGGTAGCCACAGCCGTGAACTACCGCACTGTACACTGGTTGATAAAGAGATAGTAGTATACTCGTAACAACTAGTATGACGACGGTATAAAGAATGAAAAAAAAACCACGGTTAGGTGGTATATATTATGATACAATTATGGATGGACGGACTGCCTGCCGAGTGCCGACACAGAGGTAGCCACAGCCGTGAACTACCGCACTGTACACTGGTTGATAAAGAGATAGTAGTATACTCGTAACAACTAGTATGACGACGGTATAAAGAATGAAAAAAAAACCACGGTTAGGTGGTATATATTATAATACAATTATGGTTGGACGGACTGCCTGCCGAGTGCCGACACAGAGGTAGCCACAGCCGTGAACTACCGCACTGTACACTGGTTGATAAAGAGATAGTAGTATACTCGTAACAACTAGTATGACGACGGTATAAAGAATGAAAAAAAACCCACGGTTAGGTGGTATATAATACAATTATGGTTGGACGGACTGCCTGCCGAGTGCCGACACAGAGGTAGCCACAGCCGTGAACTACCGCACTGTACACTGGTTGATAAAGAGATAGTAGTATACTCGTAACAACTAGTATGACGACGGTATAAAGAATGAAAAAAAAACCACGGTTAGGTGGTATATATTATAATACAATTATGGTTGGACGGACTGCCTGCCGAGTGCCGACACAGAGTTAGCCACAGCCGTGAACTACCGCACTGTACACTGGTTGATAAAGAGATAGTAGTATACTCGTAACAACTAGTATGACGACGGTATAAAGAATGAAAAAAAAACCACGGTTAGGTGGTATATATTATAATACAATTATGGATGGACGGACTGCCTGCCGAGTGCCGACACAGAGGTAGCCACAGCCGTGAACTACCGCACTGTACACTGGTTGATAAAGAGATAGTAGTATACTCGTAACAACTAGTATGACGACGGTATAAAGAATGAAAAAAAAACCACGGTTAGGTGGTATATAATACAATTATGGTTGGACGGACTGCCTGCCGAGTGCCGACACAGAGGTAGCCACAGCCGTGAACTACCGCACTGTACACTGGTTGATAAAGAGATAGTAGTATACTCGTAACAACTAGTATGACGACGGTATAAAGAATGAAAAAAAAACCACGGTTAGGTGGTATATATTATAATACAATTATGGATGGACGGACTGCCTGCCGAGTGCCGACACAGAGGTAGCCACAGCCGTGAACTACCGCACTGTACTGTGTCTGCTGCTAATATAGACTGGTTGATAAAGAGATAGTATACAATACTACTAATATACTGGTGGTCAGGCACTGGTCACCACTAGTCACACTGGCAGTGGCACTCCTGCAGCAAAAGTGTGCACTGTTTAATTTTAATATAATATTATTTATCATGTACTCCTGGCTCCTGCTATAACAACCTGCAGTGCTCCCCAGTCTCCCCCACAATTATAAGCTTTATATACAATACATTGATGTGCAGCACACTGGGCTGAGCAGTGCACACAGACTGAGTCACTGTGTGACTGTGTATCGTTTTTTTCAGGCAGAGAACGGATATATTAAATAAAACAAACAACTGCACTGTCTCTGGTGGTCACTGGTCACTGTGGTCGTCAGTCACTAAACTCTGTCTGCACTCTCTTCTAATCTACAGTATCACAGCAATCTCTCTCTCTCTCTCTCTTCTAAATCTAATCTAAATGGAGAGGACGCCAGCCACGTCCTCTCCCTATCAATCTCAATGCACGTGTGAAAATGGCGGCGACGCGCGGCTCCTTATATAGAATCCGAGTCTCGCGAGAATCCGACAGCGTCATGATGACGTTTGGGCGCGCTCGGGTTAACCGAGCAAGGCGGGAAGATCCGAGTCGCTCGGACCCGTGAAAAAAAAAGTGAAGTTCGTGCGGGTTCGGATTCAAAGAAACCGAACCCGCTCATCTCTAGTTATGACCCGTGTCACATAACTCGGGTCTACCCATGAACATTGACACAGGGCCTGTGGTGTGAAAAGGGCATCAACACCGGTTGAAACCGTGGTCAATATCCCATATTGGACCAGGGATTTTGGTGTGAATGGGGTATTCGCGGCCATTTTAATCAGCTAAACACTAAACATTTGCAGGTGGTATATACATAAATGGTGGAGCACTGGGAAAAAAAATCTTTTTTTATGCTGATCAATTGAGTCTTAGGTAGTGTGGTATTATCACCATACTGAAGAACACTGCTTTAAATAGCAAAATCCAGTATGTATAAATGTTTACCTGTATGTACACAGATACATTAACAGTGTGCCTTATTCAGGTCCTGACAGACCTGCAGCACATAGTGCAAAGTACTGATGTTCTGTACTTTGCGCATGCACTAGATCCATATCCATACTCACGCCTGGTGACATGGGGGGACAAAGGGGACACTTGTGCAGGGCCCCGAGGTTTAGGGGGGCCCCAAGGATCAGGGACACAAATAACGGATCCACAGTGCCAATAATGCTTTTTAAAGTGTATGCTCCAACTGCTCAATTTAAATAGGAATACAATTAACAGGCCCCCTTAACCCTTCCCCCTCCTTTTACCCCATCACTTTGTCCAGTCCCTGTGGTCCATTCTGTATTGCCATCATCATGCATGTTGCTGTGCTGGTGCTTTTCTGTATGTCCCTGCCACTGCCACGAAAGAGACCGGTAGCCCAGCAGGAAAAACACCTGCCGGGCTCACTGACAGTCTGAATCAAAGGCTCCTTTTTTTATTAGGAAGATCCCCTCTGCCAAGTTAAGGGTGGTTGAGGGGGCCCCAGAGATATCAGTTTACTGGGCCCCAAGATTTCTGTTGCTGGCCCTGACCCTAACCCAGACCCCTAAACTAACCCTAATGCCTGCATTAAATTCCATGTTTCTATGTATGTAGTGTATTGCAAGAAAATATCTGCAAATCCAATGGTACGGTAAGTGCAGTATATACTTGCACTTCTTCGTGGGGCAAGAACTTCTCCCCTAACTGAATTCAGCCCTATGAATAGAGGTTGTGTGATCCCTGTGCAGCAGTCACAGAAAGGGTTTATCTCTGCAGATTGTCACTAAGATTACATTGTTGCATTTTTTTCAGAAGTGGAGCTGGAAGCTGTATCCCAAAGGCCAGCTGCAATAATTAAGCTGGGTACACACTAGACCAGTGGTTCTCAAACTATGTGCTGTGGCACCCTCAGGACACTTGCAGGGGTGCCTTGGATTGGTGGTCCAGGACCAATTCAAATTATTTATAGTCAATGTTATAGGCAAAATCAGTGCTGGTGGCTGCCAATCATAAAATATGTGCACAAACAGAAGCAAATCCTGTCCCCCACCATATAACTGATCCTAAGGATGACATATAGATAGATAGATAGATAGAGATATACTTTTTCTTTTAAAGCCCCACTCTGCCAAGTTAAGGGGGCCTCAGATATGTCAGTGTATTGGGCCCCAAAATTTCTGTTGCTGGCCCTAACTCTAACCCAGACCCCTAAACTAACCCTAATGCTTTAACCCTAAAGGTTATGACGAGGTGATGACCTTAAAACGTTGAAGCTGGAATAAACTGTTTTGTCATTTGAGCTGCAGTTCCGTGATGTATGAAGGTGGTCACACATCATTGCCCTGAACACTCTTTGAGGTCAGGCTTACAGTATGTGTTGTATGTATGAAGCAACGGGGAGAGGGTCCCTGCCATTATTGTACTAAGAGGGAAAATTTAGGGTTTGTGGTATTAGGGTTAGTTTAGGGGTTTGGGTTAGCGTATTAGGAATAGGGTATTATGGTTGGTGTAGGGGGTTGGGGCAGGGTATTATGGTTAGGATAGGGTTGGTGTAGGGCAGGCATGTCCAAACTGCGGCCCTCCAGCTGTTGAGAAACTACACATCCCAGCATGCCCTGACACAGCTTTAGCATTCTCTGACAGCAAAACTGTGTCAGGGCATGCTGGGATTTGTAGTTTCACAACAGCTGGAGGGCCGCAGTTTGGACATGCCTGGTGTAGGGTTTAGCGATTTGGGTTAGGGATTATGGTTAGGGTGAGGTTTGGGGTTAGGATTGAGTTAGGGTCAGGATGCTTTGCACCCTGGATTTACGAATCTAAGGGTGTGATTTACTATATTCTGCCAAACCTCTGAATAATACTGATCGTATATGTACTAACATATGCGATTATAATTGTAAAGGACAGTTCTTCTGAAAAGAGCTGCCCTTTGCAAAGCCAGTACTTCTGTGTGTCGGCCCTGGGAGGTCTTCTGAGAATTTTAAAACCCCTCTCTGCCAATTCAAGGGTGCTTGCGGGGGGCTCAGAGATATCGGTGTACCGGGCCCCAATACTTCTGTTGCCGGCCCTGAGCACTCTTTGAGGTCAGGCTTATATGTTGTACAGTATGTATGGAGTAACAGAGAGAGGGCCCCTGCCTTTATTGTACTAAGAGGGAAAAACTTAGGGTTTGTGGTATTAGGGTTAGTTTAGAGGTTTGGGTTAGTCAGTGTATAGAGACGTGCGCCGGGCACTTTTCAGGTTTTGTGTTTTGGTTTTGGATCTGGATCCCCGCTTGTGTTTTGGATCTGGATTGCTTTTGCCAAAACCACCCTTTTGGGTTTTGGTTCTGGATCTGGATGATTTTTGAAAAAAACATAAAGACCGCTAAAATCACAGAATTTTGGGGTAATTTTGATCTTACAGTATTATTAACCTCAATAACATTCATTTCCACTCATTTCCAGTCTATTCTGAACACCTCACAATATTGCTTTTAGGCCAAAAAGGTTGCACCGAGGTCGCTGCAAAGAAGAAAAAGAGGTGCAATGAGGTAGCTGGATGACTAAGCTAAGCGAGCGACCCAAGTGGCCGGCACAAACACATGGCCCATCTGGGAGTGGCACTGCAGTGTCAGACAGGATTGCAGATTTAAAAAATAGGCCCCAAAGAGCACATGATGCAAAGGAGTGTCAAAGTCAGAAAAATATCACGCTGCACGTTGCCATATATGCACTTCATGTGTGTGTGCACGCTGCATATTTAATCAAAATAATGTATTTTATAAGTTAATATTCCCCTGAGTTCAGCAAAGTATGGTATATTAAAGATGGCTCTTTGACCTTAGAGATTCCCCAAACAATAGTTTGCATGTTAAAAGGGCTTCACATGTTCTTATGCATAGTTAAGGACAGGAATAGTAATTGAAGATTAATTGTATTCCGAATAAATTACACCTAAGAATAGTCAGTTTCTGTCCCGCAGACGGAGTACAATAGCCTTTAATTACACTGAGCTTTGAGACTCAATGAGGAGGGCCAACACCTGTGTTTACGAAATGGGGCTGGATTTGTCTCCAGAAGAATGATTGCTGAGATGTCATTGTCTCAACTGAAAGTGGACAGTGAGACAGTATTCGCCAAACAATAGCTTCCCACAAGACAGGAATTTGTTAGTCATCACCCAACGTTTTGCATAACCAAGGTCACTGATACAGCTAGCCCACATGCTGTGAAAGACACACACTTCCTGTGGTTGACACACCCCCACAGCTGGAATGCAGGTATGATTATATCCACTGGAAATCACAGGGCACAGACACTCACTCAGAACTAAGCTAGCACCCAGCAGCATGGCTGGTTCATCCCCAGGACTGACCTCCAAGCGAAAGGCTAAGTATTGAATCCACATGGCTGATTGGCATAGAATAGTTTAAAGTAGTTGTGAAATGATTGGTATTGAATAGTTAGTGGAGATACAAATGGCTTAAGGTTAATGAGGCTTGTGCAGTTGTGTGATTGTTATGTGTTGGTGATAATACTCTATGAAATCTGTAATGAATTGGAACAGTAGACAATCTGTAGCATAGCATTCCTGGTATACATTTATGGTTGGTGATTTATAACAGATTATAGTAGTTTTACATGATGCATCTTGCTGAAGGTTTAAAGTCAAAGCATACTTCCTTTTGTTACTGTAGTCATGTGCTTGTAGCAATGGCAGGCTGATATGTGTGGTTCTTGTGATGATTCATATAGCATAGCCAGCATACCATATGCTCTGGTTATTGAAATACTGAGTTTGTTTGGAATGTGAAATTGAATAAGATGGTTCTAGGAAGTTGGATTGGAATGTGGAATAAGATTAGTTGGTTTGTAAGAAATGGCTGCTGCTGGGTGTTTTCCCCTCCCCCTTTGAACCATGTGTTGCAGTCTTTGGAATCATGGGAGTTTTCCCAAAATGGAGTCTAGCTTCTGTCCCATGCGGTACCATTGTGTTGTTGCTGGGTGTTGTGTATATAGGGACAGCCAGTATGGGTAAGCTCAAGTATTCTCTCCACAAAGATTCTCAGCATTGACTAACTGCACAGCAATTGTTCCTCACATGTGTAAGTTTCTCTGCAACCATATTGTCTTATTGTTATTGTTAGCCATTCTCTCTCCCCCTCTCTCTCCCCTCCCCCTTAAACGTACTTGTGTCTTTATTGTATTTTATGTGTAGTTACTTGGTTAGATATTCTATGTTATCTTGGTAGTGTATAAATTGTAAAGTGTATTCTTTTGCAAAGTGAACGTTCTCATTCTCTCACTAAAGGCGTTAGAACCTTAGACCGGTATTTGGTTGATTATTGTATTACTAAGGGGTTCTCAGAGCGTCATAGTCGCTCATACAGCTTTTAAGCTAACAAGGTTACACTGCATTACATCTACACATTATCACTGCACAAATGTTTACAGTATAAGTACATTCCTTAAGGTATAGTTAAGGGCGTACCCTTGCGGTACTTTTTGCGCCAATTGCTTACTGTGTTCTTTAACCTTTAACGTGTTTTTAATAGGACAAATATTATAGACATTGTCAATTGGGAGCTCGTCCTCCGGTCTTCACATATCTGCACTAGGTAACTTTAGCAGACATTATCGATCAGCAAAAGGCGGGAAGGTGCTATCCCTCGCAGTGCTGACCAGATAAGCGCCTGCTTCACTTAGTAAGGAGTGCTGAGGGAATTCGGGAACTGGAAGGTAAGAACAGTACGTTATTGTCTTTGTAAATCTGGTTTTTATTTCTATTTGGTGCCAACTACACACGCAGATTGGATGGTTTGTCTGTTTAAATAGGTTTAAAATTATTTTTAATCGCTCTGCATAGCGTGATAACTTTAGGAGTTTGAATGATGACTTTCTTTGTGACAAGAAGCAGCATGGTCTGTCCACCATTTTGTGTGGCCCTCATGGAGGTGGAAGGGGGAGGAGCAGCGGCCATTTTGGGAAGGTAAAAATTTTGTTTTCCTAAGCGGCTGATTTTCAGTTGACTCAGGAAATAATCAGCCATCCATTGTCAAAAAGAAATCATCATTTAATGAGTTTTTTTTTAATGCATTTATTTAGTCTATATCATAGTCAATCATAAGTAATAGTGATTGGTACTTATATGTAATATCTATATGCGTGTGCTTACATCAATGTATGTTATTAGATTAAATTTAGAATTGCATGTTCATTTGTGTAGTTTTCACATCTCACCTTCCTGTTTGCCATTTGCATTGATAACGTGCTAAGAAAGATTTGTTGCTATTAGAAGTTAAAGAGTAAAAGTAATACATTAAGGGGTAATTTGTAAAGCACGCACACAGCTTTGCCTAAGATACAAGGAAAGACCTGGGTGGTGCTCGGTAGATGATTGAAGACCATCTACATTGATAAACGTGTTAATTGTATTTCTGTGGACATATCTGGCTGGCATACACGTGTTTCTAACAAAAGGGTTAGACTAGTGTACGCAACGTAAAGGCCGACGCACGCAGCGTATATTACGCAACGGAGCGTCTGGGTACGCCCACGTAACTCAAATCACACTATAGTATTATTTTAACAGGCGAAAAGGTGGCAACGCGATAAATAGCGCAAGTCAATTTTAGTGTCCGAAATTTTAACTAATAGATCCTTCTCTAAATTTACGACTCATCTGGTCTAAAGGAAAGAAATTTCTGCGCAGAAATAGAAACAAAAGTAAAGTGTACATGTGGTGAGTGAGTGTTTGTATATATATGTTTTTACAATTTTTGGGTTGAACCACAAGAAGTCGAGTTCTCGTGAGGTACATACATGTAAGTGACATGCATGGTGGCTGGGGAGGCATCCCTTGTTAAACATAAATTTGAGCATTAGAGTATAGCAGACCAGGAGGTCCGGAACAGACCAGGAGGTCCAGGTACAGCAGACTAAGAAGTCCGCTATAGAGAAAAGAGCACAACCCAGGGGGTTGGTGCAGAACCCATATAGGCCATTAAAGCTCTGGCTGAAGGAATTCGCAGCCGCAATTTTCGATTCCACTGGTCGCTCCGCACATAAGATTAGTTGCTTATGTGCCGAACGATTGTACCGCACGTAATTGTGTGCATTAGTTAGTAATCTGACCCAGTGCCATTTGCATACGAAAGGGGTCATAAACGCTATTTGTACATTCTAACGTGATTTGTGTAAAATTTTTTTATTTTAAGGGAGGTTCGCTGGTCACTCAGGAACTATCCAGCAACCAATAGTTACTGGAAAGAGTAAGTGCTCTTCGGATCCCCCTCGCATGTTCCAGTAAATAGCGGTTCAGGTCGCAGGGGCCCTGGGTCGAGTACGCCAGCGCTAAGGCAGTGTGTGGGCGTATTGGTCGGCGTGGGCGAGTGAGTGGAGTACTCGGTAAACCGCCACCGTCGGCCTATCTTGAACATCTTGGTTTTTGTAAGGGTTCGCTGAAGACCCTGATTGAAGGTCAGAGGTAGTGAAAGCAACACTTGCAAGTTATGGGGGCCAGTTGTTCAGGTAGGGGGCGATCAACCTCGGTTCGGGTTGATTCAGTAAACCGACCAATCGGGTCGGCAAGGTATGTAATGTGTGAAAAATACGGTTCACACACACAGGTTTTATGTGATGAATGGGAAAGAATGACTGTGCATGACGGGGAGAAGTTTCCCCGGGTAGGTAGCTTTAGCCCAGATGTGTTACAAAATCTAAGGAGAAGGATAGGTCTCATTAAATCAGCAAAGAGACGGATCAAACATTATGACTATTTAAAATTGTGGCAACAGGAAAGTGAAATACAAAGAAATTTAACTTACATATCAAACTCTCATCTTGGGAAGAGAGACATGGCAATGGAGAGGATTATGGTTGCAGAGAATGGCGATGGTGTACGATAAAAATGCACTTAGTAACTATATTAAGAATGAAAGTAACAAATGTAATAATGTTTATAAAAATGAAAGTGTAAAAAATTACAAATGTTAACCTGTGCAAGTCGCACCCCATGTTAAACTCCCCTCAGGATTACCAGCGAGAAGGTGAAACCAACACGATGTCAACACTTTACCCAGCAGTCATCATACGAGACACCCAGAGGGACACGGCCAAGTTGGTAAAGGCAATAGCAGAACCCCCTAACGGAGGGTCAGGTGAGGTCATGTCAACAGGTAAGTACGGTATTGTATGTTACTCACAGACAAATGCATCTTACACCAAAGAGTTAACACAAAATAGCATAATGGAACAAAATCCTGTCAGGGTGAACACAATATATTAAAACAAATGTACACTACAGGAAAGTAGCAGTTTAGGTGTTAATAAATGGTTTAAAGGAAGTATTAAGAACGAGTATACAAGCCTCTCTACCTAACTGGAGAAATAACCCAGTAACTGCATTAAGGAACTCCGCTGTTGGGCATGAGCAAAACATCATCAAGCACAGGGAAACAAAGAAGCCCCAGATCCCTGTGGGTAAGTCAAAGGTGAAAAGGTGTTATAATTGCCAGAAGGAAGGTCATTTTGCAAGAGATTGTAGATCAAGAAGTAGACCAAATTCATATAAACCCCCTAGACAAAGATATGAGCAGAGTTATGACACACCAAATTGTAATCAGAGATCACATAGGAAGGAGTTTGGGCCGCACCTGTAACATGCAATCAGGAAAGGTGATCATTAGGACTGATAGTAAGCCTGAGGTTACAGTTAATGAAATGGGAGGTCAGTTCCTTGCAGGCACAAGGACGGCCGGGTAGACGTTGTAATTCATCTGTAAATGTTCTTTTCCCCATCTCTGAAGTTCATCGGCAGGACCCAAATATCACATAGCTATTTGGTCCTTGCAGAAGTCTACCAAACCCCAGTATGACCTGCCAGCATCGATGTATCCTGGCCAGATACAGAGTGTAGGTATGGAAATACTGGTGGGAGAGACTATGCAAGGATACCATTGGACATGTAGATGTGACAGCCTAATGGTGAACGGAAGATCTGACAATGTTTTTTTTTTCCTCTCCTGAAAAAATGTTTGAAAGAAAAAAAATGTTTTTTTTTCTGTTGTTGTTTATTGTTGATTTATGTGATGCATATATATATATATGAATTGTTCTCTCTCTCTTTTGTTTTTTTTTGTTTTCTCTCTTCTCACTCATGTTTTCATGTTTTAAAGATGGTATGTCACCCATCAGTTAGACAAATGGTAATGCAAGATTTTTGCTCCGTACAGATAGATCGCTGGTTTGGAAGGAATATTGCATCACCGGAATGTTCGTTTGGAAGACTGAGAGACAGCACCTTTGAGATGACAGCAGAACAAGAAGGACGACAAGACTAGAGAACTAATTATCGTAACAAGTTTCTCTCCCCCTCAAACTGTTTTCCTGTACCCCCATTACAAATTTCTCCTTTTCTCCTCCTGTAAGATGACTTGCCCCAAGAGACTGTGATCCGGATTTTCCTGTTGACCATGATGTTGACCCGAGCAGTCTGTTCCGGCGAGAGTACCATGGAGGTCGAGAAAGGATCCAGAAAGGTTCCGATGACTGAGACGGAGGTGTAAATTTCCAATAGCAACACAATCACCAAGCAAAGGCGAGTACCGGAAACGATCTAGCAGCCATGTTATTTGTAAACATTGTGAAGGATTGTTAGCTGGAAAAAAAAAAAAAAAAAGAACTGTATCTGTAGACTCTGTGACAGTGTAGTAGAGGATGGGTGCATCAAGAAAAGTCAGACCAGTTTTAATATCCACATGGACCGGCATCCATTGAGTGACTATCACTCCTTAGTGGATAAAGTGTTAAATCAGACAGATTGTTGGGTATGCTTTCAAGTACCTCAAGGCCATAGCAAATCAGGCTTAGTACCATTCCCTTTAACGGTAGGGGAGGTACTTGAGTTAAGTGGTGGGAGGCCGGTGGACAGGAGGTTTAGAATCTCCAGTCCTCCTAGTTTGAAGCTCCACCAATACCATGTGGATAGATCCCTAATATGTTTTAACATTTCCAATCCCCGAAAGCCGGGAAATTGGGAAGTGTCATGGAATAACAAAACCATGACCTTTTCACATAGAGCCGATAGAATGCCTACAGATACAGAGCTCATACGCCACATAGCCGATAGTGGAAAATATTTCCGATATAGGTATACCCTAAGAAGTAGGACCATGAGAGTTGGAGAAGTATCACCAGGATACAGTGCACAGATCGTACAAACTGATAGGTGTACTAAACAGATGGGAGAATTAGGGTTAGGAGATTTCATATGGAAAATGTGTAATATGGTTATGTCCTACTCCGTCCCATATGTTCTCCCCGATGATGCATATTTCATATGCGGGAGAAAGGCGTATGAGCGGCTTGCCCCAAACTCAGAAGGATTATGTTATATTGGAAAAGTACTGCCTGAGGTAATGACTGTATCGCATAACAAAATTGATTTGATTTATGACCCAACGATAGAGACACTGTTGTGATGAAAATGTGATTCCACGGTCCGTTTCTTTCACCTGTTTCTCCTTTGTTTTTCTCCAAGGTAAAAAGACCCGCTTGGAAGAGGAATTTGACGACCGTGTATACAGACAGCAGATAGACTAAAGAAGAAGTTTTGACAACCTTGTACACAGACAACAGATGGACTATGCCATAGACCCCCTTATCCCTAGTAACGTTAAAATTACGCTAGCCCAACACTTTTTGTAAGTCTATGGACATTGACAAAGCTTTTGCTCGCACTTTTGACAAAAGCCCAAAGAAGACTGCAGTCAACATGTACATCAAGACAAGACTTCAATCAACAAATGTACATTAACCTCACATAGAATATGACTGCATTTTCCATAATTGTTCTTTATCTTCATCTCCACAACCTTCAGGTAATGACACACATAGTCGATAGGGAATACAGGCACAGATATCAGCACTCACATATCCCCCCATTCATGTATCATCAACTAAAATGTGCTCCCCCATTTTGTTGCAACCAAAAGCCGAAAAGAGCTCGGTAAAGTTTGACAGCCCATCCACAGACCCTTGATACGGGATAAGAAGGAATTCAAATGTATACTTCGCAATACCTCAAAGCTTGATTTAAAACACGTACGGCACGATGATACATGACCCCCCAAACATGGATTCATACATACATACTTTTACTATTTCACTAGGTCATACTTTTTTCCTACCTTCTTCTCTCCTCCCTTACCCAATCATAGAAATGTATTTACATATGACATATATTTTTCTCTTTTTGAAATGTTTTAGGAAGTGGCAGTTATTGGTGACTGCCAAAGGGTGGACTGTCAAAGTCAGAAAAATATCACGCTGCACGTTGCCATATATGCACTTCATGTGTGTGTGCACGCTGCATATTTAATCAAAATAATGTATTTTATAAGTTAATATTCCCCTGAGTTCAGCAAAGTATGGTATATTAAAGATGGCTCTTTGACCTTAGAGATTCCCCAAACAATAGTTTGCATGTTAAAAGGGCTTCACATGTTCTTATGCATAGTTAAGGACAGGAATAGTAATTGAAGATTAATTGTATTCCAAATAAATTACACCTAAGAATAGTCAGTTTCTGTCCCGCAGACGGAGTACAATAGCCTTTAATTACACTGAGCTTTGAGACTCAATGAGGAGGGCCAACACCTGTGTTTACGAAATGGGGCTGGATTTGTCTCCAGAAGAATGATTGCTGAGATGTCATTGTCTCAACTGAAAGTGGACAGTGAGACAGTATTCGCCAAACAATAGCTTCCCACAAGACAGGAATTTGTTAGTCATCACCCAACGTTTTGCATAACCAAGGTCACTGATACAGCTAGCCCACATGCTGTGAAAGACACACACTTCCTGTGGTTGACACACCCCCACAGCTGGAATGCAGGTATGATTATATCCACTGGAAATCACAGGGCACAGACACTCACTCAGAACTAAGCTAGCACCCAGCAGCATGGCTGGTTCATCCCCAGGACTGACCTCCAAGCGAAAGGCTAAGTATTGAATCCACATGGCTGATTGGCATAGAATAGTTTAAAGTAGTTGTGAAATGATTGGTATTGAATAGTTAGTGGAGATACAAATGGCTTAAGGTTAATGAGGCTTGTGCAGTTGTGTGATTGTTATGTGTTGGTGATAATACTCTATGAAATCTGTAATGAATTGGAACAGTAGACAATCTGTAGCATAGCATTCCTGGTATACATTTATGGTTGGTGATTTATAACAGATTATAGTAGTTTTACATGATGCATCTTGCTGAAGGTTTAAAGTAGAGATGAGCGGGTTCGGTTTCTTTGAATCCGAACCCGCACGAACTTCACTTTTTTTTTCACGGGTCCGAGCGACTCGGATCTTCCCGCCTTGCTCGGTTAACCCGAGCGCGCCCGAACGTCATCATGACGCTGTCGGATTCTCGCGAGACTCGGATTCTATATAAGGAGCCGCGCGTCGCCGCCATTTTCACACGTGCATTGAGATTGATAGGGAGAGGACGTGGCTGGCGTCCTCTCCATTTAGATTAGATTTAGAAGAGAGAGAGAGAGAGAGATTGCTGTGATACTGTAGATTAGAAGAGAGTGCAGACAGAGTTTAGTGACTGACGACCACAGTGACCAGTGACCACCAGAGACAGTGCAGTTGTTTGTTTTATTTAATATATCCGTTCTCTGCCTGAAAAAAACGATACACAGTCACACAGTGACTCAGTCTGTGTGCACTGCTCAGCCCAGTGTGCTGCACATCAATGTATTGTATATAAAGCTTATAATTGTGGGGGAGACTGGGGAGCACTGCAGGTTGTTATAGCAGGAGCCAGGAGTACATGATAAATAATATTATATTAAAATTAAACAGTGCACACTTTTGCTGCAGGAGTGCCACTGCCAGTGTGACTAGTGGTGACCAGTGCCTGACCACCAGTATATTAGTAGTATTGTATACTATCTCTTTATCAACCAGTCTATATTAGCAGCAGACACAGTACAGTGCGGTAGTTCACGGCTGTGGCTACCTCTGTGTCGGCACTCGGCAGGCAGTCCGTCCATCCATAATTGTATTATAATATATACCACCTAACCGTGGTTTTTTTTTCATTCTTTATACCGTCGTCATACTAGTTGTTACGAGTATACTACTATCTCTTTATCAACCAGTGTACAGTGCGGTAGTTCACGGCTGTGGCTACCTCTGTGTCGGCACTCGGCAGGCAGTCCGTCCAACCATAATTGTATTATATACCACCTAACCGTGGTTTTTTTTTCATTCTTTATACCGTCGTCATACTAGTTGTTACGAGTATACTACTATCTCTTTATCAACCAGTGTACAGTGCGGTAGTTCACGGCTGTGGCTACCTCTGTGTCGGCACTCGGCAGGCAGTCCGTCCATCCATAATTGTATTATAATATATACCACCTAACCGTGGTTTTTTTTTCATTCTTTATACCGTCGTCATACTAGTTGTTACGAGTATACTACTATCTCTTTATCAACCAGTGTACAGTGCGGTAGTTCACGGCTGTGGCTACCTCTGTGTCGGCACTCGGCAGGCAGTCCGTCCAACCATAATTGTATTATAATATATACCACCTAACCGTGGTTTTTTTTTCATTCTTTATACCGTCGTCATACTAGTTGTTACGAGTATACTACTATCTCTTTATCAACCAGTGTACAGTGCGGTAGTTCACGGCTGTGGCTACCTCTGTGTTGGCACTCGGCAGGCAGTCCGTCCAACCATAATTGTATTATATACCACCTAACCGTGGTTTTTTTTTCATTCTTTATACCGTCGTCATACTAGTTGTTACGAGTATACTACTATCTCTTTATCAACCAGTGTACAGTGCGGTAGTTCACGGCTGTGGCTACCTCTGTGTCGGCACTCGGCAGGCAGTCCGTCCAACCATAATTGTATTATAATATATACCACCTAACCGTGGTTTTTTTTTCATTCTTTATACCGTCGTCATACTAGTTGTTACGAGTATACTACTATCTCTTTATCAACCAGTGTACAGTGCGGTAGTTCACGGCTGTGGCTACCTCTGTGTCGGCACTCGGCAGGCAGTCCGTCCATCCATAATTGTATTATAATATATACCACCTAACCGTGGTTTTTTTTTCATTCTTTATACCGTCGTCATACTAGTTGTTACGAGTATACTACTATCTCTTTATCAACCAGTGTACAGTGCGGTAGTTCACGGCTGTGGCTACCTCTGTGTCGGCACTCGGCAGGCAGTCCGTCCAACCATAATTGTATTATAATATATACCACCTAACCGTGGTTTTTTTTTCATTCTTTATACCGTCGTCATACTAGTTGTTACGAGTATACTACTATCTCTTTATCAACCAGTGTACAGTGCGGTAGTTCACGGCTGTGGCTACCTCTGTGTCGGCACTCGGCAGGCAGTCCGTCCAACCATAATTGTATTATAATATATACCACCTAACCGTGGTTTTTTTTTCATTCTAGTTGTTACGAGTATACTACTATCTCTTTATCAACCAGTGTACAGTGCGGTAGTTCACGGCTGTGGCTACCTCTGTGTCGGCACTCGGCAGGCAGTCCGTCCAACCATAATTGTATTATAATATATACCACCTAACCGTGGTTTTTTTTTCATTCTTTATACCGTCGTCATACTAGTTGTTACGAGTATACTACTATCTCTTTATCAACCAGTGTACAGTGCGGTAGTTCACGGCTGTGGCTACCTCTGTGTCGGCACTCGGCAGGCAGTCCGTCCATCCATAATTGTATTATATACCACCTAATCGTGGTTTTTTTATACCACCTAACCGTGGCAGTCCGTCCATAATTGTATACTAGTATCCAATCCATCCATCTCCATTGTTTACCTGAGGTGCCTTTTAGTTCTGCCTATAAAATATGGAGAACAAAAAAGTTGAGGTTCCAAAATTAGGGAAAGATCAAGATCCACTTCCACCTCGTGCTGAAGCTGCTGCCACTAGTCATGGCCGAGACGATGAAATGCCAGCAACGTCGTCTGCCAAGGCCGATGCCCAATGTCATAGTACAGAGCATGTCAAATCCAAAACACCAAATATCAGAAAAAAAAGGACTCCAAAACCTAAAATAAAATTGTCGGAGGAGAAGCGTAAACTTGCCAATATGCCATTTACCACACGGAGTGGCAAGGAACGGCTGAGGCCCTGGCCTATGTTCATGGCTAGTGGTTCAGCTTCACATGAGGATGGAAGCACTCAGCCTCTCGCTAGAAAACTGAAAAGACTCAAGCTGGCAAAAGCACCGCAAAGAACTGTGCGTTCTTTGAAATCCCAAATCCACAAGGAGAGTCCAATTGTGTCGGTTGCGATGCCTGACCTTCCCAACACTGGACGTGAAGAGCATGCGCCTTCCACCATTTGCACGCCCCCTGCAAGTGCTGGAAGGAGCACCCGCAGTCCAGTTCCTGATAGTCAGATTGAAGATGTCAGTGTTGAAGTACACCAGGATGAGGAGGATATGGGTGTTGCTGGCGCTGGGGAGGAAATTGACCAGGAGGATTCTGATGGTGAGGTGGTTTGTTTAAGTCAGGCACCCGGGGAGACACCTGTTGTCCGTGGGAGGAATATGGCCGTTGACATGCCAGGTGAAAATACCAAAAAAATCAGCTCTTCGGTGTGGAGGTATTTCACCAGAAATGCGGACAACAGGTGTCAAGCCGTGTGTTCCCTTTGTCAAGCTGTAATAAGTAGGGGTAAGGACGTTAACCACCTCGGAACATCCTCCCTTATACGTCACCTGCAGCGCATTCATAATAAGTCAGTGACAAGTTCAAAAACTTTGGGTGACAGCGGAAGCAGTCCACTGACCAGTAAATCCCTTCCTCTTGTAACCAAGCTCACGCAAACCACCCCACCAACTCCCTCAGTGTCAATTTCCTCCTTCCCCAGGAATGCCAATAGTCCTGCAGGCCATGTCACTGGCAAGTCTGACGAGTCCTCTCCTGCCTGGGATTCCTCCGATGCATCCTTGCGTGTAACGCCTACTGCTGCTGGCGCTGCTGTTGTTGCCGCTGGGAGTCGATGGTCATCCCAGAGGGGAAGTCGTAAGCCCACTTGTACTACTTCCAGTAAGCAATTGACTGTTCAACAGTCCTTTGCGAGGAAGATGAAATATCACAGCAGTCATCCTACTGCAAAGCGGATAACTGAGGCCTTGGCATCCTGGGTGGTGAGAAACGTGGTTCCGGTATCCATCATTACTGCAGAGCCAACTAGAGACTTGTTGGAGGTACTGTGTCCCCGGTACCAAATACCATCTAGGTTCCATTTCTCTAGGCAGGCGATACCGAAAATGTACACAGACCTCAGAAAAAGAGTCACCAGTGTCCTAAAAAATGCAGCTGTACCCAATGTCCACTTAACCACGGACATGTGGACAAGTGGAGCAGGGCAGGGTCAGGACTATATGACTGTGACAGCCCACTGGGTAGATGTATGGACTCCCGCCGCAAGAACAGCAGCGGCGGCACCAGTAGCAGCATCTCGCAAACGCCAACTCTTTCCTAGGCAGGCTACGCTTTGTATCACCGCTTTCCAGAATACGCACACAGCTGAAAACCTCTTACGGCAACTGAGGAAGATCATCGCGGAATGGCTTACCCCAATTGGACTCTCCTGTGGATTTGTGGCATCGGACAACGCCAGCAATATTGTGTGTGCATTAAATCTGGGCCAATTCCAGCACGTCCCATGTTTTGCACATACCTTGAATTTGGTGGTGCAGAATTTTTTAAAAAACGACAGGGGCGTGCAAGAGATGCTGTCGGTGGCCAGAAGAATTGCGGGACACTTTCGGCGTACAGGCACCACGTACAGAAAACTGGAGCACCACCAAAAACTACTGAACCTGCCCTGCCATCATCTGAAGCAAGAAGTGGTAACGAGGTGGAATTCAACCCTCTATATGCTTCAGAGGTTGGAGGAGCAGCAAAAGGCCATTCAAGCCTATACAATTGAGCACGATATAGTAGGTGGAATGCACCTGTCTCAAGTGCAGTGGAGAATGATTTCAACGTTGTGCAAGGTTCTGATGCCCTTTGAACTTGCCACACGTGAAGTCAGTTCAGACACTGCCAGCCTGAGTCAGGTCATTCCCCTCATCAGGCTTTTGCAGAAGAAGCTGGAGGCATTGAAGGAGGAGCTAACACGGAGCGATTCCGCTAGGCATGTGGGACTTGTGGATGCAGCCCTTAATTCGCTTAACAAGGATTCACGGGTGGTCAATCTGTTGAAATCAGAGCACTACATTTTGGCCACCGTGCTCGATCCTAGATTTAAAGCCTACCTTGGATCTCTCTTTCCGGCAGACACAGGTCTGCTGGGGTTGAAAGACCTGCTGGTGACAAAATTGTCAAGTCAAGCGGAACGCGACCTGTCAACATCTCCTCCTTCACATTCTCCCGCAACTGGGGGTGCGAGGAAAAGGCTCAGAATTCCGAGCCCACCCGCTGGCGGTGATGCAGGGCAGTCTGGAGCGACTGCTGATGCTGACATCTGGTCCGGACTGAAGGACCTGACAACGATTACGGACATGTCGTCTACTGTCACTGCATATGATTCTCTCAACATTGATAGAATGGTGGAGGATTATATGAGTGACCGCATCCAAGTAGGCACGTCACACAGTCCGTACTTATACTGGCAGGAAAAAGAGGCAATTTGGAGGCCCTTGCACAAACTGGCTTTATTCTACCTAAGTTGCCCTCCCACAAGTGTGTACTCCGAAAGAGTGTTTAGTGCCGCCGCTCACCTTGTCAGCAATCGGCGTACGAGGTTACATCCAGAAAATGTGGAGAAGATGATGTTCATTAAAATGAATTATAATCAATTCCTCCGCGGAGACATTGACCAGCAGCAATTGCCTCCACAAAGTACACAGGGAGCTGAGATGGTGGATTCCAGTGGGGACGAATTGATAATCTGTGAGGAGGGGGATGTACACGGTGATATATCGGAGGGTGAAGATGAGGTGGACATCTTGCCTCTGTAGAGCCAGTTTGTGCAAGGAGAGATTAATTGCTTCTTTTTTGGGGGGGGTCCAAACCAACCCGTCATATCAGTCACAGTCGTGTGGCAGACCCTGTCACTGAAATGATGGGTTGGTTAAAGTGTGCATGTCCTGTTTTGTTTATACAACATAAGGGTGGGTGGGAGGGCCCAAGGATAATTCCATCTTGCACCTCTTTTTTCTTTTCTTTTTCTTTGCATCATGTGCTGATTGGGGAGGGTTTTTTGGAAGGGACATCCTGCGTGACACTGCAGTGCCACTCCTAGATGGGCCCGGTGTTTGTGTCGGCCACTAGGGTCGCTAATCTTACTCACACAGCTACCTCATTGCGCCTCTTTTTTTCTTTGCGTCATGTGCTGTTTGGGGAGGGTTTTTTGGAAGGGACATCCTGCGTGACACTGCAGTGCCACTCCTAGATGTGCCCGGTGTTTGTGTCGGCCACTAGGGTCGCTAATCTTACTCACACAGCTACCTCATTGCGCCTCTTTTTTTCTTTGCGTCATGTGCTGTTTGGGGAGGGTTTTTTGGAAGGGACATCCTGCATGACACTGCAGTGCCACTCCTAGATGTGCCCGGTGTTTGTGTCGGCCACTAGGGTCGCTAATCTTACTCACACAGTCAGCTACCGCATTGCGCCTCTTTTTTTCTTTGCGTCATGTGCTGTTTGGGGAGGGTTTTTTGGAAGGGCCATCCTGCGTGACACTGCAGTGCCACTCCTAGATGGGCCCGGTGTTTGTGTCGGCCACTAGGGTCGCTAATCTTACTCACACAGCTACCTCATTGCGCCTCTTTTTTTCTTTGCGTCATGTGCTGTTTGGGGAGGGTTTTTTGGAAGGGACATCCTGCGTGACACTGCAGTGCCACTCCTAGATGGGCCCGGTGTTTGTGTCGGCCACTAGGGTCGCTTATCTTACTCACACAGCGACCTCGGTGCAAATTTTAGGACTAAAAATAATATTGTGAGGTGTGAGGTATTCAGAATAGACTGAAAATGAGTGTAAATTATGGTTTTTGAGGTTAATAATACTTTGGGATCAAAATGACCCCCAAATTCTATGATTTAAGCTGTTTTTTAGTGTTTTTGGAAAAAAACACCCGAATCCAAAACACACCCGAATCCGACAAAAATAATTCGGTGAGGTTTTGCCAAAACGCGTTCGAACCCAAAACACGGCCGCGGAACCGAACCCAAAACCAAAACACAAAACCCGAAAAATTTCAGGCGCTCATCTCTAGTTTAAAGTCAAAGCATACTTCCTTTTGTTACTGTAGTCATGTGCTTGTAGCAATGGCAGGCTGATATGTGTGGTTCTTGTGATGATTCATATAGCATAGCCAGCATACCATATGCTCTGGTTATTGAAATACTGAGTTTGTTTGGAATGTGAAATTGAATAAGATGGTTCTAGGAAGTTGGATTGGAATGTGGAATAAGATTAGTTGGTTTGTAAGAAATGGCTGCTGCTGGGTGTTTTCCCCTCCCCCTTTGAACCATGTGTTGCAGTCTTTGGAATCATGGGAGTTTTCCCAAAATGGAGTCTAGCTTCTGTCCCATGCGGTACCATTGTGTTGTTGCTGGGTGTTGTGTATATAGGGACAGCCAGTATGGGTAAGCTCAAGTATTCTCTCCACAAAGATTCTCAGCATTGACTAACTGCGCAGCAATTGTTCCTCACATGTGTAAGTTTCTCTGCAACCATATTGTCTTATTGTTATTGTTAGCCATTCTCTCTCCCCCTCTCTCTCCCCTCCCCCTTAAACGTACTTGTGTCTTTATTGTATTTTATGTGTAGTTACTTGGTTAGATATTCTATGTTATCTTGGTAGTGTATAAATTGTAAAGTGTATTCTTTTGCAAAGTGAACGTTCTCATTCTCTCACTAAAGGCGTTAGAACCTTAGACCGGTATTTGGTTGATTATTGTATTACTAAGGGGTTCTCAGAGCGTCATAGTCGCTCATACAGCTTTTAAGCTAACAAGGTTACACTGCATTACATCTACACATTATCACTGCACAAATGTTTACAGTATAAGTACATTCCTTAAGGTATAGTTAAGGGCGTACCCTTGCGGTACTTTTTGGGCCAATTGCGTACTGTGTTCTTTAACCTTTAACGTGTTTTTAATAGGACAAATATTATAGCTGGATGACTATGCTAAGCGACCCAAGTGGGTGGCACAAACACCTGGCTCACCTAGGAGTGGCACTACAGTGGCAGACAGGATGGCACTTTTAAAAACTATGCCCCAAAGAGCCCATAATGCAAAGAAGAAAGAGAGGTGCAAGATGGAATTGTCCATGGGCCCTCCCACCTACCCTTATGTTGTATAAACAGGACATGCACGCTTTAACAAACCAATCATTTCAGCGACAGGGTCTGCCACATGACTGTGGCTGAAATTATTGATTTGTTTGGGCCCCCACTAAAAAAGAAGCAATTAATCTCTCCTTGCACAAACTGGCTCTACAGTGGCAAGATGTCATCCTCATCCTCAGATACCCCCCCCCCCCTTCAGTGTTTGCATCCTCATCCTCACAGAGAAATAATATTCAAACAAACCACATCATTTAGGTGTCAGTGGACTGCTTACGCTATTACCCAAAGTTTCTGAACTTGACAATGACTTATGATGAATGCGCTGCAGGTGACGTGTAAGGGAGGATGTTCCAAAGTGGTTAACATCCTTACACCTACTTATTATGGATTGACAAAGGCAACAGATGGCTTGACACCTGTTGTCTGGATTTGTGGAGAAATAATTCCATACCGAAGAGGTGGCTTTTTTGGTATTTTTCCCAGGCATGACAATGGGCTTTTTCATCCCATGGCCAACAACTGTCTCCACTGGTGCCTTATTCAAACAACCCACATCACCATCAGAATCCTCATCGTCATCTTCCTCCGCAGCGCTAGCTACACCCATATCATCCTTATCCTATTGTACTTCTACAGTGACATCCTCAATCTCAATATCAGCAACTGGACTGGCGGTGCTCCTCCCAGCACTTGCAGGGGTCGTGCAAATGGTGGTAGGAGCTTCCTCTTCCCATACAGTGTTGTGAAGGTCAGGCCTAGACATCGCAACCGCAGACAGTGCCATCACCCCTGTATTTTCACAACACCCCTGTAATTTTACAGCATACAAGACAGGGACAGTGTACAATGATTTTCAGTGCACCCTAGAATTATTACAGCATACAAGACAGGGACAGTGTACATTGATTTTCACTGCACCCTAGGATAATTACAGCATACAAGACAGGGACAGTGTCCATTGATCTCACTGCACCCTAGAATAATTACAGCATACAAGACAGGGCCAGTGTACATTGATTTTCACTGCACCCTTTAATAATTACAGCATACAAGACAGGGCCAGTGTACACTGATTTTCACTGCACCCTTGAATAATTACAGAATACAAGACAGTGCCAGTGTACATTGATTTTCACTGCACCCTAGAATTATTACAGCATACAAGACATGGCCAGTGTACATTGATTTTCACTGCACCCTAGAATTATTACAGCATACAAGACAGGGCCAGTGTACATTGATTTTCACTGCACCATAGAATAATTACAGCATACAACATACAAGACTGGGCCAGTGTACATTGATTTTCACTGCATCCCAGAATAATTACAGCATACAAGACAGGGCCAGTGTACATTGATTTTACGGCACCCTAGAATATTTACAGAATATAAGACAGGGCCAGTGTACGTTGATTTTACTGCACCCTAGAATAATTACAGCATACAAGATACAAGACAGGACCAGTGTACATTGATTTTCACTGCATTCCAGAATAATTACAGCATACAAGACAGGGCCAGTGTACATTGATTTTCACGGCACCCTTGAATAATTACAGCATACAAGACTGGGCCAGTGTACATTGATTTTCACTGCACCCTAGAATTATTACAGCATAGGTAACAGGGCCAGTGTACATTGATTTTCACTGCACCCTAGAATAATTACAGCATATAAGACAGGGCTAGTGTACGTTGATTTTACTGCACCCTAGAAAAAATACAGCATACAAGATACAAGACAGGGCCAGTGTACATTGATTTTCACTGCACCCTAGAATTATTACAGCATACAAGACAGGGCCAGTGTACATTGATTTTCACTGCACCCTTAAATAATTATAGCATAAAAGACAGAGACAGTGTACATTGATTTTCACTGCACCCTAGCATTATTACAGCATACAAGACAGGGCCAGTTTACATTGATTTTCACTGCACACCTGAATTTTTATAGCATACAGGGCCAGTGTAATGTTATTTGAACCCCTATATTTTACAGCATACACCAGTGTGCTTTTAATGTTTAACAACTGTGCCTCTGAATTTTTACAACAAACAGGGCCAGCAGCACCCCTATATTTTACAGCATGCAGCAGTGTGCTTTTAATTTTTAACAACTACGCCTCTGAATTTTTACAACATACAGGGCCAGCAGCACCCCTATATTTTACAGCATTCAGCAGTGTGCTTTTAATTTTTAATTTTTAACAACTACGCCTCTGAATTTTTACAACATACAGGGCCAGTGTAATGTTATTTGAACAGCGACAACCCTATATTTGAGGGCCAGTGTAATGTTATTTGAACAGCGACACCCCTATATTTGACAGCATACAGCCGTGTGCTTTTAATGTTTAACAACTGCACCTCTGAGTTTTTACATCATACAGGGCCAGCAGCACCCCTATATTTTACAGCATACAGCAGTGTGCTTTTAATGTTTAACAACTGCACCTCTGATTTTTTACATCATACAGGGCCAGCAGCACCCCTATATATTCCAGCATACAGGAGGACAGTGCCCCTGCACCCTGTACAACACAGTGACAGCCAGGACAGCAACACCCATGTGCAGCTGCAGCACATGAAACACCAGTGACAGCCAGTGACAGCACCCCTAACACAGCACAGGTACACCACAGTGACTGCAGCAGCACCCCTACAGAGCACACACTAAACCCACCTGACGCCACCACCCACAGAGAGAGACAGAGGTCTGTCTCCCTCACTCTCCAAGTCAGGAGTGAAATTTGCAGCGACACATGGTTTTTTTTATATATGGGACCCAAATCCAGCGAGAATCCAACAGCGGGTTGATGACGTCTTGCCTCGTTCTGGTTTCCAAGTCTGGCGGGAAATCCTGAGCTGGACTCGGATCCGGGCTCAGAGCATGAAGTTCAAGGGGGTTCGGTTCTCAGGGAACCGAACCCGCTCATGTCTAGTGTATTAGGAATAGGGTATTATGGTTGGTGTAGGGGTTTGGGGCAGGGTATTAGGATAGAGTTTTGTAGGGTTTAGCGGTTTGGGTTAGGGATTATGGTTAGGGTGAGGTTTGGGGTTAGGGTTGAGTTAGGGTCAGGATGCTATGCACCCTGGTTTTACCAATCTAAGGGTGGGATTTACTATATTCTGCCAAACCTCTGAATATTACTAATCGCATATGTACTAACATATACTATTAGTATCGCAAAGGACAGCTCTTCTGAAAAGATCTTCCCTTTGCAAAGCCAGAACTTCTGTGTGTCGGCCCTGGGAGGTCTTCTGAGCATGTGCAGTGGAACGGATATGCTGGGAGGGATCCGTATCGGATTCCTCCCAGGAAGATTGCGAAAAAAGAAGCCCTGTAGGCTTCTATAGGGTAACACCAGCAGAAGCTGGTGTTACTATCTACACCGGAAACCCGGGGTCCCAAGGCTAGTACATATGAAAATGCAGCAAAAACACTGAAAATTGTTTTTTCTGCATTTTTCCTTTAGTACATCCTGCCTTAATTATCTTTGTGTAGATTCAGGCCCAAAGTATACAGGTTGAATATATGAAGACAAAACAACAAATAATGTAAGGGGCATGAATGAGGAACAAAAAAAAGTGCTATGGATTGTTTGAGGTTATCTTGCTCTTTAATGATATCATGACAGAGTACTGCTGACAGAGGAGACAGAAGGGGGCTGTCTGGAGACACACTGGGGGGCTGGAGTTGCAGAAACATGGGGAATGAGGCTAGAGAGATACAAGGGGGGGGGGGGGAGATTACCCAAAACTGGAAGTATACTGCCCTCTCAGCTGTGCTACTATGCTGACAGGATGGGGGTTTGAGTGTGGGGCACCACAGACTACTTAGCCTCCAGGAGTATGCTATGAACTTATGCCCCTGGAGGAGACTAAAGTAATTTAGCATCAAGCATGTCACAGAAAGTCTAACTTGGTGTCAAAGTCAGAAAAATATCACGCTGCACATTGCCATATATTCACCTCATGCGCGTGCCTGCTGCACGTGCACATTCTCTCCCGTGCGTGCGGATACTCGCAGCTGCGTGATGGCGCCTCGGCCATGCGCTCGAGCGCGTGGTATGTGCATTTACGGTAGAGTTTGTGTGCGTCTAGCGGGCGACTCAATCGTTAGATAATAAATCCATATAGCATGTTTTATAGATAATGTTCCCCTTAGTAATAACTGTAAGTTTGTTTAATGTGACTTGTTCACGGACTTGGGAATCCCTCTTTGTATGGTACGAAGGGTCAGACAGGGTTTGAACAGCTGTGTCTGGTACCTAACTGAAGAGTATTTTAATAGCAACAATCCGGTGCTGGTTAGGTAAAGATTAATCGCTCCTGCGTATAGTTATGGCCATTAGTAGATTCTGGACATTTCATATATTTGCGATTCATTATCCATGCGGCGGGAATCCGGAGATTCCCACCCATCTGAGCTGTTTGAAATAGTCACAGCCCACCTGTTCAAACTAACCTATGACCTTTTGATATGATGCGAGGAGACATTCCTGTGTCCAATGAACAATGAGATTGTAGGTCCCTTTGTAGTATACTGTACTCAGTGTAAATAAGATCAGCCAGCCTGAACAGCTCCCCCACTCTCCACAAACGGTTTTCATATTGACTAACTCGGAGCTGGTACCAGGCTGCGCTGCGATCGTTCCCAGTGTGTGTAAGTAATTCTCTGTAATTATCTCGCTCTTTGTTTGTATTGGCCACATTCTCTCTCTCTCTCCGTTTAGTATAAGATTGTAACGTTATTGTATATTTCTGTCTAGATATTCTGTTAGAATTATATGTTAGTATGTAGTGTATGACTTGTAACTGTTTTACCCCTATTCGATATAACTAAAAGCTTGTTAGTAAAGGTGTTGGATTCTTAGCACGGTATCGTGTGTTCATTACATTGCAGAGGGTAATAGGAGCGTCTCGATCGCTCAAACAGCTTTAGTGTTAACAAGGTTAAGCAGCGTTATATCACTACAGTGTCTCAGTACAAGGTTTACAGTATAAGAGTATCCTTTCTGTGTGTTACATTCAAGGTATACTGATTGTCATCTTGTGAGCGTCTGCGCCGCTCGTGATCTCCTCGTGGTCTCGAGCGTCCGCTACGCTGGTAGCGTAGCATTACGGTAGTCGCTCGCCTATAGCGTGCTCGACACCACGCATTAAGCTGTGAGCGAGCGTGCCGCATGTGCGTCTCGATCACGGCCTAGCGTATGCTACGCTAAGTACGTACCCTTACGGTACCCCATACGCCAATTGCGTACTGTGTCTCTTACCCATTATTGTGAAGGTTATAAGGTAATCTAAATCAGCATTATCAATTGGCGGCTCGTCCGTCCTCCACATATCCGCACTAGCGAAAACAAACGTTATCTGTCAGCAAGGGCGGGAAGGCAGTATCCCTTCGTATCGGGATACAGGAGTGCTGACTAGATAAGCGTCTGTTTCGCTAGATTGAAGGAGTGCTGGTGGGATCCGGAACCGGAGGTAAGAACAATACGCTATTGTTTTTTTTAAAACTGTTTATTTCTGTTTTGCGTACACACGCACGCACGCACACAACTGTATCTCTTTTCATTTGTGTATTTTCACATATCACCTTCCTGTTTGCCATTTCACAATTGATAACGTGCTGAGAAAGATTTGTTGCTATTGGTAGTTAAAAGTAATATTAATACGTAAGGAAGTAATTTGTAAAACACGCACACGGCTTGCCTAAAATACAAGGAAGTTCTGTGTGGTGTTCAGTAAATGATTACAATTAAAGGTCATTTACATTGATAAACGTGTTAGTTGTGTTACTGTGGACATACCTGGCTTGCGTACACGTGTCTCTAACGAGGGGCAGAACGAGTGTACGCGACGCAAGGGTCGACGCACGGAGCGTATATTACGCAACGGAGCGTCTGGGTACGCCCACATAATACAAATCACACGATAGTATTATTTTAAATAGGCAAAAAGGAGGCAACGCGATAATAGCGCAAGTCAATTTCAGTGTCCAAAATTTTAAGCTAATAGATCCTTCTCTAATTTGCAACCCATCTGGACTAGACTGTGTTACTGAATGAAAGGGATTTCTGCGCAGAAACGAAAGTAAAGTGTATATGAGGTGAAAGAGTGTGTATACATATATATAAGTTTCTAATTTTTGGGGTTTGAACCAAAGGAAATCATCGAGTTCTCGTGAAGGTACATACGTGTAAGTGACTGCATGGTGGCTTGGGAGGCATCCCTTGTTAAACATTTAAAAAAGAGCATTAGAGTATAGCAGACCAGGAGGTCTACTGTAGCACAGACCAGGAGGTCCAGACAGACCAGGAGGTCCAGGTACAGCAGACTAAGAAGTCCGCTATAGATAAAGAGTAGCACAACACCAGAAAGGGTTGGTGCGATACCCATATAGGCCATTAAGCTCAGGCTGAAGGAATTCGCAGCCACAATTTTCGATTCCACTGGTCGCTCCGCACATAAGATTAGTTGCTTATGTGCAGAACGATTGTACCGCACGTAATTGTGTGCATTAGTTAGTAACTTGACCCAGTACCATTTGCGTACGCTAGAGGGGTCATAAACGCTATTTGTACATTCTAACGTGATTTGTGTAATATTTTTTTTATTTTAAGGGAAGTTCGCTAGTCACTTGGGAACAATCCAACAACCAATAGTTACTGGAAAGGGTTAAGTGCTCTTCGGATCACACCCACATGTTCCAGTAAATAGAGGTTCAGGTCGCAGGGGCCCTAGGTTGAGTACGCCAGCGCTAAAGCAGTGTGTGGGCGTATTGGTCGACGTGGGCGAGTGAGTGGAGTACTCGGTAAACTTCGCCGCCGGCCTGCCCAGGACATCTTGGTTTTGTAAGGGTTCGCTAAAGACCCTGATTTGAAGGTCAGAGGTAGTGAAAGCAACACCTGCAAGGATGGGGGCCAGTTGTTCAGGTAGGGGGCGATCAACCTCGGTTCGGGTTGACTTAGTAAACCGACCAATCGGGTCGGCAAGGTATGTAATGTGTGAGAAATACGGATCACACACAGAGGTTTTGTGCGATGAATGGGAAAGAATGACTGTGCACGATGGGGAAAAGTTCCCACGGGTAGGCAGTTTTAGCCCAGATGTGTTGCAAAATCTAAGGAGAAGGATATGTCTCATTAAATCTGCAAAGAGACGAATCAAACATTATGACTATTTACAGTTATGGCAGCAGGAGGGTGAAATACAGAGAGGATTGGCTCAGGCGGCTGGATCTAACCCTATCAAGAAACTGATAGCCACGGCGCCACCGCCACCATACATAACGGGAGAGCAGGTGGTCACAGAGAATGGCACACTGGTGAATGATAAACATGCACTTAGTAACTGTATAAATGTTAAGAATAATGTGACTAAGATTATTGATGCAAATACTAACCCGTGCAAGCTGTACCCTGTTTTAAACTTTCCCCTGGAGTGTGATCAAGAGGATGAGCCAACAACAATATCGGCACTCTCTCTAGCAGCCACCATAGCAGAAACAACAGTGGGCACGGCCCAACCCGTAAGATTAGCGTCAAAGCCCCCTAGCGGAGGGACAGGCGAGGTCGTATCATCTGGTAAGTACGGCACCATACACTATGCTGAAACCATTTCACCACATATTGTAGAATCTACTCAGAAGGATGTTATTGGACTTAATCCCGTTAGGGTAATAGCAGTGCCAAATGGGAAAACTGACACTTCAGGAATCACTCCTGTCAGAAACATCGCCATGCACTGCCCCTTTTCCCGAATGGAATTAAGAACAATGGTGTCTGAATTCCCTGATCCTAGGAAAGATCTAGCTGCTAGTCAGAAATACATTAGAGATCTAGGAAATACTGTGGAGCCCAATAACAAAGACTGGCAGATATTGCTGAGGGCATGTTTACCCTCCAATGTCGACTCAGCAAGATTTTTAGCTGACTGTAAATTATATGAAGATGTACCCCTTACGGATGTGTACAACCAAGATAATGTAAAGAGAATAAATTTACAGTTAAAAGAGTATTTTCCAGCTGTTGCCAAATGGAATAAATTTTTTTCCATCAAACAAAAAGAGGGAGAAACAGCTGCTGATTATTTTCATCGGGCACTACAGGAAATGGCTAAGTATACAGGCATAAAAGACATTTCGACAAATGTAAATCATAGAGCAGTAGCAGTATCTGTGTTAATGGAAGGTTTAAAAGAAGTATTAAAGACAAGGGTACAGACCACCCAACCATGTTGGCGAGGTCTGTCGGTGGCTACTTTGAGAGAGGCCGCTGTTGATCATGAACGGAATATCACCAGACACAGGGAGTCACAAAGTGATAAGTTAATGGCCGTAAGTATACAGGCCCTGACCACAAGGCCATCTCTGTATAAATCTCCGATCCCTGTGGGTAAGTCAAATGTGGTAACTTGTTATTACTGTCATAAAGAGGGACATTTTGCACGAGACTGTAAATCAAAGAATGCACAAAGATCATACCAACCCCCTAGACAACGACATGACACACGAAATTGGGAGCAAGGACCGCAGAGACGGAGTTATGAGCCACACGCAGGGGAAACAAAAAGGTATCCCCCAAAAAGAGACTGGCAAGTCACTGATAGATCCCATTTACCCCCTTCACAGGTAATAGCTGCCAGCGCAATACAGGGAGGCCACCACGCACCATAGGGGCGAGGCCACACCTGTAATCTGCAGCCAGTGAAATTAATTGCGAACCTTGGAAGTGAACCCGAGGTCACAATTGATGTAGCTGGTAAATCTCTAAATTTCCTTGTAGATACGGGGGCGGCCAAGTCAGTGATAAATTCGACCGTGGGCATGAGAACCACTGGTAAAACAATTCCAGCCATGGGAGTAACAGGAGTAGTACAGCACTACCCTTTAAGCAAACCCGCAGAGATTACGATAGGGCCTTTGCATACCAAGCATTCTTTCCTGCTGGCTGCATCGGCTCCGACTAATCTCTTAGGGAGAGATTTACTGTGCAAAATGGGATGCGTCATATACTGTACTCCTGAAGGTGTGTTCTTGGACATACCCGAAAACCACGCTCAGGAAGCGCAAGATATGCTAGACTCCCCAACAAGATTAATGTCACACACTGTTGTTGTAAATAGGAGTCCGTCCAAGGTAGAAGAAATGATTTCCCAGATACCGGAGTCACTTTGGACCAAAGATGGACAAGACACTGGATTGATGGCAGATGTAGCCCCAGTAGTTGTGCAAGTAAAAGATGGTAGGATAGCTCCGAAAATCCCACAATATCCTCTGAAGCCAGAGGTGGAGTTAGGAGTTTACCCTGTAATAGAGCGCTTGCTACAACAGGGCATTCTGGTAAGGACGTCCAGCACTGCAAATAGTCCCATCTTCCCTGTTAAAAAGAGTGGGGGGAGGGGTTACAGATTAGTGCAGGATCTAAGAGGGATCAACAAAATAGTTGAGAGTCAATTCCCCGTAGTGCCAAATCCAGCTGTCATCCTAATGCAAAACCCTCCCACTGCCAAATTTTTCACTGTGATTGACCTCTGCTCCGCTTTCTTCTCGATACCTCTACACCCTGACAGTCAATACTTATTTGCATTTACATACAGAGGAGTTCAATATACATGGACTCGGTTACCCCAAGGTTTCATAGACAGTCCAAGTATTTTCTCACAAGCTCTGTATGATTGTTTACAGTCTTTCCAACCAGTGAGTGGATCAGTATTGATACAGTACGTGGACGATTTACTACTGTGTTCAGATTCATTGGAAGCGTCCCTGAGAGATACGAAACAGCTCCTGTTTCATCTTTCAGACACAGGACACAAGGTTTCCAAAGACAAGTTACAATTATGCCAGACTCGTGTGAAGTATTTGGGACACTGTCTAACACAAGGACTGAGACACCTTACCGCTGATAGAATTCAAGCAATTCGTGACATGACCCTGCCACAAACCCAGCAACAGATTAGAACGTTTTTAGGAATGTGTGGGTATTGCCGTAACTGGATCCCAGGTTTTTCCATACTAGCCCTACCTTTGCAGGAGATGGTCTCATCAAGTAAACCTGATCGGATCTCGCACACAGACGAATCTGAGATGGCATTTGAAAGACTAAAACAGTGCCTAACACAGGCACCGGCATTAGGTATGCCTGCCTATGGGAAACCCTTTGAGCTGTACGGAACAGAGAGTGCTGGTTGCACAGCAGGTGTTTTAACCCAGAAGCATGGTGATGCCAGCAGGCCGGTAGCTTACTACAGTGCTCAGCTAGATATGGTAGCGCGATCCCTCCCCACATGCTTGCGAAGCGTTGCAGCAATAGCATTGCTAGTCACGAAAAGCGAAGATGTAGTGCTAGGACACAACCTCACAATTCATACACCACATGCAGTGTCAGCCTTACTAAATTCTGCCCAAACCAGACACGTCTCATCAGCGCGGTTTACAAGATGGGAATTGGCATTGATGGCCCCCGTAAACATTACCATAAGGAGATGCAGCGCATTAAATCCTGCAACGTATCTCCCAGGTGTGCCTGGACAGGCACAAAGGGTGGAGGATGAGAATAATGGTGAAGGAGGATTTAATACAGGGGATGACACACATGATTGTATGGAATATTTGACCCAAAATTTCACGGCAAGGCCTGACATCAGTGACAACCCACTGGAAGATGTAGATTTTACTTTCTACACTGACGGTAGTTGTCACAGACAGACGGACTCGGGAGACTTGTGTACTGGATACGCAGTCGTAGATGACCAAGGTACCATAGAAGCAGAACCGCTAGGCCCACCTCACTCAGCACAAGTTGCTGAACTGGTTGCCCTAACCAGAGCATGTGAATTGGCTAAGGGCAAGTCAGCCAATATCTACACAGATTCTAGGTACGCATTCGGAGTAGTCCATGATTTCGGAGCCCTATGGAGCCTCAGAAATTTCATGACGGCAGCTGGCACACCCGTAGCGCATGCAGCCCACATCAAAAGACTTCTAACAGCGATACAGGAACCCGACAGAGTGGCTGTTATCAAGTGTAAAGCTCACACGTATAGCCAAGACCCGGTATCACTTGGTAACAGCCGAGCAGACGAAGCTGCTAAATCAGCAGCTAGTAACCCCATACAAACAGATAGTACACGACTGATGGTATTTAATACTGTAAACACACAGAAATTGTGTGAAATGCAAAATTTGTGTTCCCCACAGGAAAAGGCAGTTTGGAAGTCAAAAGGATATGACCAGGAGTCCTCAGGACTCTGGACAGATGGACATGGTAAACCAGTGGCACCCAGAGCATACCTTCCAAGTCTAGCGGAAGCAGCACATGGGCTGACTCATCTAGGCAAAGAAGGGATGTGCAAGCTAGTAAGAGCTTATTGGTGCGCCCCAGGATTTTCTTCCCACGCGGGTAAAAGAGCAATGACATGTCTCACCTGCTTGAGGAAGAATATCGGAAAGGCAATACCGACAGAGCCATCCCATATCCCTCCGACAGATGGCCCTTTCCAGGTAATACAAATTGATTTCATACAATTGCCACCTTGTAGAAATTTAAAGTATGTTTTGGTCTGTATTGATGTATTCTCAAATTGGGTTGAAGCATTTCCTGCGGCCACAAATACCGCTGTATTTACTGCAAAGAAAATTGTACAGGAATTTGTGTGTAGGTACGGTATCCCTAGAATAATTGAAAGTGATAGGGGTACCCATTTCACAGGTGAAGTCTTTCAAACAATGTGTAAGTTGATGGGAATTAATAGTAAGCTGCATACTCCGTACCGCCCCCAGGCGAGCGCGAAGGTGGAAAGAGTAAACAGCACTATTAAAAATAAATTGAGCAAGGTAATGACTGAAACAGGACTGTTATGGCCTGAAGCTTTGCCAATCGTACTATACAGCATCAGAACCACTCCCAGGTCCCCTCTTAATCTGTCTCCTTTTGAAATTCTGTTTGGTCGACAACCCCATGTTATGATTAACCCCCAGGATGATTTGAAATGTAACAATGAAGTAACCGTAAAGTACTTGGTTAAGATGAGTAAGCAATTGAGGAATCAGAATGATAATCTAAAGTTGGTGATTCCTGATTTGCCAGACAGTAATTGTCATGACATTGAACCTGGGGATTATGTAATGATACGGAATTTTCTACGCTCAGGTTGCCTTATTGACAGATGGGAAGGACCATATCAAGTCTTATTGACCAGCACAACTGCTTTGAAGGTTGCCGAGAGAGAGACTTGGGTCCATTCGTCTCATTGTAAAAAGGTCACTGACCCAGAGAGGTCCCGTGATAAAGAACAGACGGTAGAGGTTGTATCACTAGAGTGTCTGTTCAGGGAGGATTGAGACGACACCTGAGCGCTGAGAATAACAAGACCGGAAGCTTGTCGAGCCAGATTTCTTTTCCCATTTGTTATTTTCTCCAGTTCCCACCTCCCTCCTATTTCCTTTCCCCCTTCTTATTTTTCCCCTTTTACTCCTCAAAGATGGACTTGCCCCAAGAGACTGTGATCCGGATTTTCCTGTTGACCATGATGTTGACCAGAGCAGTCTGTTTCGGTGAGAGTACCATGGAGGTCGAGAAAGGATCGGGAATGGGTTCTGATGACCAGGATGCAGGCGTAGATTTCCAAGAACAACATAATCTCTGAGTAAAGGCGAGTATCAGAAAACGATCTGGTAGCATTGACAATAGAAGGAATTGTGAAGGATTGTTAGCTGAAGAGAACTGCATCTGTAGGCATTGTGACAATATAGTTGAGGATGGGTGCATAAAGAAATGTCAGTCCAGTTTTAATGTCCACATGGACCGGCATCCATTGAGTGACTATCACTCCTTAGTGGGTAAAGTGTTAAATCAGACAGACTGTTGGGTATGCTCTCAAGTACCTCAAGGCCATAGCAAATCAGGACTAGTACCATTCCCTTTAACGGTAGGAGAGGTACTTGAGCTAAGTGGTGGGAGGCCGGTGGACAAGAGGTTTAATATCTCTAGTCCTCCTAGTTTGAAGCTCCACCAATATCATGTGGATAGGTCCTTAGTGTGCTTTAACATTTCCAATCCCCGAAAGCCGGGAAATTGGGAAGTGTCATGGAGTAATCAAACCATGACATTCTCACATAGAGCCGACAGATTGCCCGTAGACACAAAACTTATACGCCAGATAGCCGACCATAGGAAATTCTTTCGGTATAGGTACACCTTAGGAAGTAGGATCATGCGAGTTGGAGAAGTATCACCAGGATACTGTGCACAGATCGTACAAACTGATACGTGTACTAAACAGATGGAAGAATTAGGGTTAGGAGAGTTCACATGGAAAATCTGTAATATGGTTATGTCACACTCCGTCCCATATGTTCTCCCCGATGATGCATACTTCATATGCGGGAGGAAGGCGTATAAGTGGCTTGCCCCAAACTCAGAAGGGTTATGTTATATTGGAAAAGTACTGCCTGAGGTAATGACTGTATCCCACACTAAAATGAAAGATATTCACCGTAGTGCCCAAGCTCCTTATACTCACACTCATTACGAGCACATCGTTAAACGGCACCTGATAGAAAGAACAGAGCATTCAGCCTCTGACCTGATCCATGAATCCACCGGGATTCAATTCCTACTCGCGTTAGATATCACTCGTACCGCTAGAGGAGTGATAAATTATAAATATATATCTGCGCTTGCAAATTTATTAGACAATATCACCGAAATGTATGACGACACATTCAGGTACACTGGGAAAGAGTTACAAGCCTACAAAACGGAACTGGTTCAGCATAGGATGATTCTCAATTACCTCACAGCTGTGACAGGCGGGTATTGTGTAACCCTGGCAACTCAATATGGAATCAAGTGCTGCACGTACATTACAAACAGCACGGAGGACCCAGCCGAGGTCATAGACCAAAAGATGGATGACATTTTACAATTAAAATGGGAGTTCCGAAGGAAACACAATCTCATCCTTGCGGCTGTGGGTAATGAGCTGACCAGTTGGGTGTCATGGTTGAACCCACGAAATTGGTTCTCTGGTTTAGGAGAATGGGCCCAAGGTATTATCATGGATGTAGGGAAATTTCTTTTGTGTATTCTGGGAGTCGCCATATTGGTTGGTCTGATATTTAGATGCGTTCGGGTTTTAACGAAGTGTAAACGTAGTGCCCGAGTGATGAGTTTAAGAAGCGAGGACACTGTATTAACAACGACTAATTTGATGTATGACCCAACAATAGAGACAATGTTGTGATGAAAATGTGATTCCACGGTCCGTTTCTTTCACCCGTTTCTCCTTTATTTTCCTCCAAGGTACAAAGACATCCGCTTGGAAGAAGAATTTGACAACCTTTTACACAGACCATTGATGGACAATGCCATAGACCCCCATTTTCCCTAGTGACTCTAAAATTTTACGATAGCCCAACACTTCAAAGATTGTAAGTCTATGGACATTGAGAAAGCTTTTTGCTCAAGCAATTATAGCAAAAGCATCGGGAGACTACAGGCAACATGTACATCGAGACAAGACATCAGACAAGACCTCAATCGGCAAATGTACATTAAACTCACATAGTTTATGACTGCATTTACCATAATTGCTTCTTATCTTCACCTCTACAACCTTCAGGTAATGACACACATAGTCGATAGGGAATACAGGCACAGATATCAGCACTCACATATCCCCCCATTCATGTATCATCAACTAAAATGTGCTCCCCCATTTTGTTGCAACCAAAAGCCGAAAAGAGCTCGGTAAAGTTTGACAGCCCATCCACAGACCCGTAATACGGGATAAGAAGGAATTCAAATGTATACTTCGCAATACCTCGAAGCTTGATTTAAAACACGTACGGCACGATGATACATGACCCCTCAAACATGGACTCATACACACATGCTTCTACTATCTCACTAGGTCATACCTTTTTCCCACTTTCTTCTCTTCTCCCTTACCCAATCATAGAAATGTATTTTTACATGACATATATTTTTCTCTTTTTGAACTGTTTTTAGGAAGTGGCAGTTATTGATGACTGCCAAAGGGTGGACTGTCAAAGTCAGAAAAATATCACGCTGCACATTGCCATATATTCACCTCATGCGCGTGCCTGCTGCACGTGCACATTCTCTCCCGTGCGTGCGGATACTCGCAGCCGCGTGATGGCGCCTCGGCCATGCGCTTGAGCGCGTGGTATGTGCATTTACGGTAGAGTTTGTGTGCGTCTAGCGGGCGACTCAATCGTTAGATAATAAATCCATATAGCATGTTTTATAGATAATGTTCCCCTTAGTAATAACTGTAAGTTTGTTTAATGTGACTTGTTCACGGACTTGGGAATCCCTCTTTGTATGTTACGAAGGGTCAGACAGGGTTTGAACAGCTGTGTCTGGTACCTAACTGAAGAGTATTTTAATAGCAACAATCCGGTGCTGGTTAGGTAAAGATTAATCGCTCCTGCGTATAGTTATGGCCATTAGTAGATTCTGGACATTTCATATATTTGCGATTCATTATCCATGCGTCGGGAATCCGGAGATTCCCACCCTCCTGAGCTGTTTGAAATAGTCACAGCCCACCTGTTCAAACTAACCTATGACCTTTTGATATGATGCGAGGAGACATTCCTGTGTCCAATGAACAATGAGATTGTAGGTCCCTTTGTAGTATACTGTACTCAGTGTAAATAAGATCAGCCAGCCTGAACAGCTCCCCCACTCTCCACAAACGGTTTTCAAATTGACTAACTCGGAGCTGGTACCAGGCTGCGCTGCGATCGTTCCCAGTGTGTGTAAGTAATTCTCTGTGATTATCTCGCTCTTTGTTTGTATTGGCCACATTCTCTCTCTCTCCGTTTAGTATAAGATTGTAACGTTATTGTATATTTCTGTCTAGATATTCTGTTAGAATTATATGTTAGTATGTAGTGTATGACTTGTAACTGTTTTACCCCTATTTGATATAACTAAAAGCTTGTTAGTAAAGGTGTTGGATCCTTAGCACGGTATCGTGTGTTCATTACATTGCAGAGGGTAATAGGAGCGTCTCGATCGCTCAAACAGCTTTAGTGTTAACAAGGTTAAGCAGCGTTATATCACTACAGTGTCTCAGTACAAGGTTTACAGTATAAGAGTATCCTTTCTGTGTGTTACATTCAAGGTATACTGATTGTCATCTTGTGAGCGTCTGCGCCGCTCGTGATCTCCTCGTGGTCTCGAGCGTCCGCTACGCTGGTAGCGTAGCATTACGGTAGTCGCTCGCCTATAGCGTGCTCGACACCACGCATTAAGCTGTGAGCGAGCGTGCCGCATGTGCGTCTCGATCACGGCCTAGCGTATGCTACGCTAAGTACGTACCCTTACGGTACCCCATACGCCAATTGCGTACTGTGTCTCTTACCCATTATTGTGAAGGTTATAAGGTAATCTAAATCAGCATTATAATTGGATTTGGTTATTCAAAATGGGGATAAAATTATGGAGATTGTTTCTGTACTTTAAACACAAATATTAATTTCACGATAGATACATACATACATGCACTGCATTGCATGTTAACATAGCAATGGCCAACATATTATAGATGGCCGTACACTAGACCAACTTTCATCCAACCATCCAACTAGTTGGTTGGAATGATCTATTAATGAATGGCAATCAGCAATTTGTTCCCAAACTCTGTAAAATTAACAATAACAGTCATTCAGACAAGATCGTTAAATCAATTTGACTTTCACCAACTTTTGTCCATTTTCTGGGGTGTGGGAACAAGTTGATTATTGCCATTTGCTCCCATACATTCCCAGATTATCATTCCAACCAACCAACTAGTTGGATGGTTGGATGAAAGTTGATATATGTATACAAAAATGTGACAATTATGGCGCTATAACACTGTTCCACATATAGTTAACAACAAAGTAGTCCAGTCTTTTTATCCATAGTCACTCCAAATCTCCAGCGGACATATGCAAATAAAACAAATAAAAAATACAATAATGTGATAACGTTTTAACTCCTTATCAGAAAGAACTTTCTGTGAAGAAAAGGATGGAATGCAGAGATTTTTCCAACACCCACTTTTCAGTCGTGTGATCCTTGTAGTACGAATGGTTACACCTTGTGTCATTCAGAAGAGCATTAAATGCTTACTTTTGCTTACACATAAGTTAGCTCTTTGCAGGCACGCAAAGGTTTCTTTTACCCTTTTATATTTTGCTCTCCAAACTTCCACAGCCATATAATGACTGTATGCGTACATATGAAGGTTTAAAAGCAAATTCATTTATTAATGAAAAACAGGGGATAACAGCAAAGCAGCGACAGTACTGGGTTTTGTATGGGTAATGGTATAAAACACATTTAACATCACACAACGAGATGATAGAATCCTAGGACGTACTCCTATATGTGGCCCAAAATGTATCCGCCCAGTCTGTCCTGCAGCTAGTCACCGTCTGGACAGTGTGGCTGTGTGCTGAGCGGGGAGAGATGTGTGCTGAGCGTTTTTTATGCTAGATCGCTCCGCACACATCTCTGGGAGAAATCTCCTAGTGTGTATGGCCCTTAAGCTATGTAATACCATGTAATACCCGGCTATATGAGGTATATACACTGTGGCGTGCGCTACAGAGCATGTACATGTGATTACACAGGCAGATAATTCCCAGCAGCTCTGGAGGCCAGAAGCAGGTCACATGACCAGTGACAGTTGGAAGTGAGCGGCAGTTGGTCAGTTCAGAGATGCACAGGGCACCGGATTTATGAGAGAGCAGGCACTGACTATCAGGGGTGTCCTGAGGGAGCTGCATTTTGGAGACCAGGGTGGCATGAGACAGAGCTGCCTGAGGCACTGATTGGGAGGTGCTGAGGATCAAGGCCGGTCCTCCCTCAAAGTCAGTCATAGTTGGATATGGACCCAGGGAGCAGCTGAGTGAAAAAAAGTGAAAAGGAGACTACCTATTTGGGCTGTTGGACTCTTTCCTTCAGCAAAACACAGGGTGATTATATTCAGCAGCTGCCAGCTCAACATTACCAGCGCAAAACATTGGCCGGCACCCGTGGGTAATTAAACGACCAGTTCCTGCTCCCTCCATACCCGACGGCTGCGAGAGAACTCTGCAATCACCATACAAAGCCAATCAGCTGGAGGAGGTAATACAGAGCAGTTACATGGGGCACTCTACTGCACTCTCTCCACGTCCAACAACGGACAGCGTATTCTGCTTTTCACACGGAGACGTGCATTGGACAGAGGTGGAGCATAACGCTGTAGTTATCTTGGTTGGAATACAGCGTCCTCCCTCTGACACTCCGCTAGTATTATTTATCTATAACGGAGGTGAGCATGGTATAATGACACTATAAGCTCTATATACTATATAACTATTCCATCATCTCTGAACTTTAAGTGCTACATATGTACTGGTGAACATCTGTTGACAGCTGAACTTTTATTATATACAACGTATTGGACTCCAACATTTGTTAGATATGAATTGATGAGACTGTGGAGTTGAGTCCATTTGTTTTTTAAATAACATTATAATGACATTTATCATTGCTGCTTTTTATTTGTCTGTGATTTTTTATCATAAAGTATTAAATAACTGAAGCGCTCCCTTGGTAATTGTATTACCTTATTTACTAGCTGAGTGAAAAGAAGGCTGGAGGGCCCAGAGACAGACCCGGGGGCTGGCAAGTAGAGATGTGCACTTGAAATTTTTCGGGTTTTGTGTTTTGGTTTTGGGTTCGGTTCCGCGGCCGTGTTTTGGGTTCGACCGCGTTTTGGCAAAACCTCACCGAATTTTTTTTGTCGGATTCGGGTGTGTTTTGGATTCGGGTGTATTTTTCAAAAAACCCTAAAAAACAGCTTAAATCATAGAATTTGGGGGTCATTTTGATCCCAAAGTATTATTAACCTCAATAACCATTATTTCCACTCATTTTCAGTCTATTCTGAATACCTCACACCTCACAATATTATTTTTAGTCCTAAAATTTGCACCGAGGTCGCTGGATGACTAAGCTAAGCGACCCTAGTGGCCGACACAAACACCGGGCCCATCTAGGAGTGGCACTGCAGTGTCACGCAGGATGGCCCTTCCAAAAAACACTCCCCAAACAGCACATGACGCAAAGAAAAAAAGAGGCGCAATGAGGTAGCTGTGTGAGTAAGATAAGCGACCCTAGTGGCCGACACAAACACCGGGCCCATCTAGGAGTGGCACTGCAGTGTCACGCAGGATGGCCCTTCCAAAAAACACTCCCCAAACAGCACATGACGCAAAGAAAAAAAGAGGCGCAATGAGGTAGCTGTGTGAATAAGATAAGCTACCCTAGTGGCCGACACAAACACCGGGCCCATCTAGGAGTGGCACTGCAGTGTCACGCAGGATGGCCCTTCCAAAAAACACTCCCCAAACAGCACATGACGCAAAGAAAAAAAGAGGCGCAATGAGGTAGCTGTGTGAGTAAGATAAGCGACCCTAGTGGCCGACACAAACACCGGGCCCATCTAGGAGTGGCACTGCAGTGTCACGCAGGATGGCCCTTCCAAAAAACACTCCCCAAACAGCACATGACGCAAAGAAAAAAAGAGGCGCAATGAGGTAGCTGTGTGAGTAAGATAAGCGACCCTAGTGGCCGACACAAACACCGGGCCCATCTAGGAGTGGCACTGCAGTGTCACGCAGGATGGCCCTTCCAAAAAACACTCCCCAAACAGCACATGACGCAAAGAAAAATTAAAGAAAAAAGAGGTGCAAGATGGAATTGTCCTTGGGCCCTCCCACCCACCCTTATGTTGTATAAACAGGACATGCACACTTTAACCAACCCATCATTTCAGTGACAGGGTCTGCCACACGACTGTGACTGAAATGACGGGTTGGTTTGGACCCCCACCAAAAAAGAAGCAATTAATCTCTCCTTGCACAAACTGGCTCTACAGAGGCAAGATGTCCACCTCATCATCATCCTCCGATATATCACCGTGTACATCCCCCTCCTCACAGATTATCAATTCGTCCCCACTGGAATCCACCATCTCAGCTCCCTGTGTACTTTGTGGAGGCAATTGCTGCTGGTCAATGTCTCCACGGAGGAATTGATTATAATTCATTTTAATGAACATCATCTTCTCCACATTTTCTGGAAGTAACCTCGTACGCCGATTGCTGACAAGGTGAGCGGCGGCACTAAACACTCTTTCGGAGTACACACTTGTGGGAGGGCAACTTAGGTAGAATAAAGCCAGTTTGTGCAAGGGCCTCCAAATTGCCTCTTTTTCCTGCCAGTATAAGTACGGACTGTGTGACGTGCCTACTTGGATGCGGTCACTCATATAATCCTCCACCATTCTTTCAATGGGGAGAGAATCATATGCAGTGACAGTAGACGACATGTCCGTAATCGTTGAAAGGTCCTTCAGTCCGGACCAGATGTCCGCATCAGCAGTCTCTCCAGACTGCCCTGCATCACCGCCAGCGGGTGGGCTCGGAATTCTGAGCCTTTTCCTCGCACCCCCAGTTGCGGGAGAATGTGAAGGAGGAGATGTTGACAGGTCGCGTTCCGCTTGACATGACAATTTTCTCACCAGCAGGTCTTTGAACCCCAGCAGACTTGTGTCTTCCGGAAAGAGAGATCCAAGGTAGGTTTTAAATCTAGGATCGAGCACGGTGGCCAAAATGTAGTGCTCTGATTTCAACAGATTGACCACCCGTGAATCCTTGTTAAGCGAATTAAGGGCTCCATCCACAAGTCCCACATGCTTAGCGGAATCGCTCCGTGTTAGCTCCTCCTTCAATGTCTCCAGCTTCTTCTGCAAAAGCCTGATGAGGGGAATGACCTGACTCAGGCTGGCAGTGTCTGAACTGACTTCACGTGTGGCAAGTTCAAAAGGTTGCAGAACCTTGCACAACGTTGAAATCATTCTCCACTGCGCTTGAGACAGGTGCATTCCACCTCCTATATCGTGCTGAATTGTATAGGCTTGAATGGCCTTTTGCTGCTCCTCCAACCTCTGAAGCATATATAGGGTTGAATTCCACCTCGTTACCACTTCTTGCTTCAGATGATGGCAGGGCAGGTTCAGGCGTTTTTGGTGGTGCTACAGTCTTCTGTACGTGGTGCCTGTACGCCGAAAGTGTCCCGCAATTCTTCTGGCCACCGACAGCATCTCTTGCACGCCCCTGTCGTTTTTTAAAAAATTCTGCACCACCAAATTCAAGGTATGTGCAAAACATGGGACGTGCTGGAATTTGCCCAGATTTAATGCGCACACAATATTGCTGGCGTTGTCCGATGCCACAAATCCACAGGAGAGTCTAATTGGCGTAAGCCATTCCGCGATGATCTTCCTCAGTTGCCGTAAGAGGTTTTCAGCTGTGTGCGTATTCTGGAAACTGGTGATACAAAGCGTAGCCTGCCTAGGAAAGAGTTGGCGTTTGCGAGATGCTGCTTCTGGTGCCGCCGCTGCTGTTCTTGCGGCGGGAGTCCATACATCTACCCAGTGGGCTGTCACAGTCATATAGTCCTGACCCTGCCCTGCTCCACTTGTCCACATGTCCGTGGTTAAGTGGACATTGGGTACAGCTGCATTTTTTAGGACACTGGTGACTCTTTTTCTGAAGTCTGTGTACATTTTCGGTATCGCCTGCCTAGAGAAATGGAACCTAGATGGTATTTGGTACCGGGGACACAGTACCTCCAACAAGTCTCTAGTTGGCTCTGCAGTAATGATGGATACCGGAACCACGTTTCTCACCACCCAGGATGCCAAGGCCTCAGTTATCCGCTTTGCAGCAGGATGACTGCTGTGATATTTCATCTTCCTCGCAAAGGACTGTTGGACAGTCAATTGCTTGGTGGAAGTAGTAAAAGTGGGCTTACGAGTACGACTTCCCATCTGGGATGACCATCGACTCCCAGCAGCAACAACAGCAGCGCCAGCAGCAGTAGGCGTTACACGCAAGGATGCATCGGAGGAATCCCAGGCAGGAGAGGACTCGTCAGAATTGCCAGTGACATGGCCTGCAGGACTATTGGCATTCCTGGGGAAGGAGGAAATTGACACTGAGGGAGTTGGTGGGGTGGTTTGCGTGAGCTTGGTTACAAGAGGAAGGGATTTACTGGTCAGTGGACTGCTTCCGCTGTCGCCCAAAGTTTTTGAACTTGTCACTGACTTATTATGAATGCGCTGCAGGTGACGTATAAGGGAGGATGTTCCGAGGTGGTTAACGTCCTTACCCCTACTTATTACAGCTTGACAAAGGCAACACACGGCTTGACAAATGTTGTCCGCATTTCTGTTGAAATACTTCCACACCGAAGAGCTGATTTTTTTGGTATTTTCACCAGGCATGTCAACGGCCATATTCCTCCCACGGACAACAGGTGTCTCCCCGGGTGCCTGACTTAAACAAACCACCTCACCATCAGAATCCTCCTTGTCAATTTCCTCCCCAGCGCCAGCAACACCCATATCCTCCTCATCCTGGTGTACTTCAACACTGACATCTTCAATCTGACTATCAGGAACTGGACTGCGGGTGCTCCTTCCAGCACTTGCAGGGGGCGTGCAAATGGTGGAAGGCGCATGCTCTTCACGTCCAGTGTTGGGAAGGTCAGGCATCGCAACCGACACAATTGGACTCTCCTTGTGGATTTGGGATTTCGAAGAACGCACAGTTCTTTGCGGTGCTTTTGCCAGCTTGAGTCTTTTCATTTTTCTAGCAAGAGGCTGAGTGCTTCCATCCTCATGTGAAGCTGAACCACTAGCCATGAACATAGGCCAGGGCCTCAGCCGTTCCTTGCCACTCCGTGTGGTAAATGGCATATTGGCAAGTTTACGCTTCTCCTCCGACAATTTTATTTTAGATTTTGGAGTCCTTTTTTTACTGATATTTGGTGTTTTGGATTTTACATGCTCTGTACTATGACATTGGGCATCGGCCTTGGCAGACGACGTTGTGTTATGATTCCAGTACTTCTGACCAGAGGAGATCTTATGACAGAGGCCAGAGTACTGGAAGGAAATGCTGGTTACGGGAGCGGGAAAGCCTAGTAACCCCTGGCGCCCTAACTCCGTTGTCTCGCCCGTGTAATCAGAAATCCCCTGCGAGACTATGGTTGCTTGAGCCCATGGCAGCCGCGTTTGAAGGGCGGATTATGTCTGCCCAACTCCGATGCCCCCTCAGGTCTTAATGGGAGACAAAGGGAAATCCGAGACAGGGTGATAACAAGGGGCCCTCTGACTAAGCAACCAGGCCAGGGGCTACAAGCTAACTAACTTAAACCAGAAGTATGTGCGGACAAACCGCCAGGGAAAAAGACAACCAAAAATCCACTAATCCGTTACTCCTATCCAGCACCGCTGGATACCAGAGTGGATTTGTGGGAGCGGAATCCTCCGCAAAAGCTCCGAAACACAATATAACCAAATAATAAATAGTAAGCGGTCAAGCCGCAACACACGGCTACGCCGCGACTCACGAACACCACAGGATGTTAAAGGTGCTCGGTCTGGACTCCAGGAAAAGATGACAACTTCCGAGTACTGGATCACTGAGGACAGGAACGACCGGATAGAACAGGACTGGAAAACTCTCTGCAACTGACAAAGCAAACAGGAAGCTATTACCGGCGTCTGTGAGAAGTCCTGAGAGTGCCTTTAAATGGGAGCCCTCCAATCAGGAGCCAGACAGGGCTAATTACAACATGCCGTGCAGCTGCATGCTGCACGGCCAGGAACCAGTGAGGTGATTAACTTAGACCCAGCAACGGGGAACGCGATCCGACAGTGGCGTCCCCGTTGCTAGGGTCTGTGCGGCTCCGTGCGCCCGGCGTCTAGCGTTGCTAGGGAGCCGGCGGCTGTCCGCATGCGGCGTCCCTAGTTGCTAGGCGCCGGGCCGCACTGACGAGCGGACCCTCGGCGCCTAACAGTACCCACCCCTTGAGGAGGGGTCAAGGAACCCCTAAGGCCAGGTTTCTGAGGAAATTCTCGAAAAAATGCCCTCTTGAGCCTCGGGGCATGGAGATCCTTATCCAGGACCCAAGACCTTTCTTCTGGACCATAACCTCTCCAATGTACCAGAAAATAAAGCCGACCCCGGGACAACTTGGAATCGAGAACCTTCTCCACCAAGAACTCCTGCTGACCCTGTACATCTACTGGTGATTTCCCCTGAGAGACCTTTCGAGGAAATCTACTGGAAGAAACGTATGGTTTCAACAAGGAGCAATGGAACGTATTTCCGATCCGGAGAGTTCTTGGTAAACGTAACCGGAAAGCAACTGGATTGATTTTTTTTATAATATGAAATGGTCCAATAAATTTGGGGCCCAATCTGGCTGAGGTTTGTCGAAGTTTAATGTTGCGAGTCGACAACCATACCCTATCTCCTACTTTAAAAGTGCAAGGCCGCCGGAGCCTGTCAGAAAAATTTTTCTCCCGAAATGCCGCTTTTCTGAGAGCAAGGTGCACTTTTCTCCAAATGAGTCTGAGATGAGAGGTCAAGGTCAGCGAGGAGACAGAGGAATGTTGAAAAAAGGAATTAGCCCTGGGGTGAAAACCGAAAACTGTAAAAAATGGAGACACATTGGTGGAGGAATGACAGGCATTGTTGTAAGCAAACTCCGCCAAAGGAAGAAACTCGGACCAATCATTTTGGAGTTTGGCCGAGTACAAACGCAAATACTGTTTTAATGATTGATTAACTCGCTCAGTCTGCCCGTTGGATTGGGGATGGTAGCCGGACGTTAAAGACAATTTCATCTTTAATGAGGCACAAAAAGACTTCCAAAATTGTGCAATGAATTGTGGACCCCGATCAGAAACAATATCAGTGGGTAATCCATGGAGTCTGAAAACATGGCGGAGGAACAAAACTGCCAATCCCTGGGCAGATGGCAGTCGGGGAAGAGCAATGAAATGGGCCATCTTGCTAAAACGGTCCACTACTACCCATATGACTCGGCATCCGGCTGACAGAGGGAGGTCTACCACAAAATCCATGGAAATATGAGACCATGGCCTGAGAGGAACATTTAAGGGCATAAGTTGACCGATAGGCAAGGAACGGGGAACTTTATGCTGTGCACAGACTTGACAAGAAAAAACAAACTCCTTAATGTCTTTGGAAAGACCAGGCCACCATACTGAGCGGGAGACTAATTCCAAAGTATTAGAGATCCCCGGATGCCCGGCAACTTTGCTATCATGAAACTCAGTCAAAACAGTTGCTCTCAAAAACTCAGGGACATAAAGACGACCAGCAGGAGTATTTCCAGGAGCTTGATGTTGAAGCTGCTTTAACTGGGTGAATAAATCTTGTGTGAGACCTGCCCGAATGACTGAAGACGGAAGTATGGGAGTAACAGGACTGTTATCATGAACTGGAAGAAAACTGCGTGACAGGGCATCCGCCTTGGTATTCTTGGAACCTGGCCTGTAGGTGATAAAAAACTTGAAACGAGTAAAAAATAAAGCCCAACGAGCCTGCCGGGCATTCAGCCGTTTAGCTGATTCTATGTACTGAAGATTTTTGTGATCAGTCAAAACTGAAATGGTATGTGTTGCTCCCTCAAGCCAATGCCTCCACTCCTCGAAAGCCCATTTAATAGCCAGTAATTCCCGGTTACCAACATCGTAGTTGGATTCAGCAGAAGAGAATTTCCTGGACATAAAGGCACAAGGATGTAATTCTAGAGAGTCCGGATCCTTCTGAGACAGGATAGCCCCTACTCCAACCTCCGAGGCATCAACCTCAACAATGAAAGGCAATTCTGGGTTGGGATGTCTGAGGACTGGGGCTGAGATGAAGGCTTGTTTCAAGGCCTGAAAAGATACTTCAGCTTCACGTGACCAGTTGGTTGGATCCGCTCCCTTCTTAGTCAGTGCCACAATGGGAGCAACCAGGTCGGAGAAAGAATGAATAAATCTTCTATAATAATTCGCAAACCCTAAAAAGCGCTGAATTGCTTTTAAGTTGGTGGGTTGCGCCCAACTAAGGATGGCTTGGAGCTTCTTTGGTTCCATACAGAATCCCTGAGGGGAAATAATGTACCCTAAAAAGGATACCTCCGTGACATGAAATTCACACTTCTCCAGCTTGGCATATAGGTGATTTTCACGTAATTTTTTAAGAACCTGACGCACCTGGGTAACATGTTGTTCAATAGAGTCAGAATAGATCAAGATATCGTCTAAGTAGACGACTACGAATCTTCCAAGAAAATCACGGAGCACATCGTTAATGAGATCCTGGAAAACTGCCGGAGCGTTAGACAGGCCGAATGGCATAACCAGATACTCGTAGTGAGCCGATTGAGTACTGAATGCCGTTTTCCACTCATCTCCTGACTTGATTCGGATGAGGTTATACGCTCCTCTCAGGTCAATCTTAGAAAAAATCACAGCCGAACGTAGCTGATCAAAGAGGACAGAAATCAGCGGCAAAGGGTAAGTATTTTTTACTGAGATCTTATTCAAGGCTCTAAAGTCAATGCAGGGTCTGAGTGATCCATCTTTCTTCTCCACAAAGAAGAAGCCTGCACTTAAAGGAGATTTAGATGGCCTGATAAATCCTTTCCCTAGGCTCTCTTTAACATACTCATTCATGGCCACAGTTTCTGGTCCGGACAATGCATATAACCTTCCCTTTGGTAATGTGGCACCAGGAATTAGCTCAATAGCACAATCATAAGGCCGATGGGGAGGCAGAATGTCCGCATTGCCCTTGGAAAATACATCAACAAAATCCTGGTATTCCACAGGAATGGGTGCGGGAATGACAGCAGCAATTCTGAGGGGAAGCGTAATACATTCCTTATTACAGATGGTACCCCATTGTGAGATCTCCCCCGACTGCCAATCAATGATGGGATTATGAAAGGCCAGCCAAGGGTGACCCAGAACCACTGGAACTGCTGGGCAATGGGTAAGGAAAAATTCAATTTTTTCGGAATGAAGAGCTCCTACCGAAAGTAGAACAGGGGGTGTACAGAGAGAAATAACCCCATTGGATAAGGGACTCCCATCTAAACCATGCATGGTGATATGCCTACCCAAGGTTAACTGAGGAATACCTAAGGCCTTGGCCCATGTTAAGTCCATAAAGTTCCCTGCAGCTCCACTGTCAACGAAAGCCGACACCGAAGAACTGAGGCTGCCAAAGGAAACTTTAGCTGGGACTAACAGGGAATTATTCGAGGAGATAAGCTGCAGACCAAAGTGAACCCCCTCACAATTCACTTGGTCGAGGCGTTTCCCGACTTGCTCGGACAATTACGGGCAAAATGTCCTTTACCCCCACAGTACAAACAAAGACCAGAATTTTGCCTTCTGGTTCTTTCTTCAGGAGACAGCTTGGAGAGACCCATCTGCATGGGCTCCTCTATGTCCACAGGAATGGAAAAAACACAAGGGGTAGACCCGACAGGTGCTCCTTTTTCAGCCCTCCGCTCTCTGAGACGACGATCAATCTTAATAGAAAGCTCCATGAGTTTATCGAGAGTCTCAGGAGCGGGATACTGAAGGAGACTGTCTTTTATAGACTCAGATAAGCCGAGGCGAAACTGACTGCGCAGGGCTGGGTCATTCCATCCACAGTCGTTCGACCAACGGCGAAACTCTGTACAATAAATCTCTGCGGGATTCCTACCCTGTCTGAGAGCACGTAACTGACTCTCGGCGGATGCCTCTCTATCAGGGTCATCATACAATAGCCCTAAAGACCCCAGAAAGGCGTCTACAGACAACAATGCCGGATCCTCTGTTCTTAAACCAAAAGCCCAGGTCTGGGGATCCCCCTGAAGTAAAGAAATAATAATTCCGACCCGCTGAGATTCCGTACCTGAGGAGACTGGTCTTAAACGAAAATAAAGTTTACAAGACTCTTTAAAATTAAAAAACTGCTTCCTATCACCAGAAAAACGGTCAGGCAAATGCATTTTCGGTTCAGGAACGACCCTCGGGGAAGTCCGTAAAAGATCTTCCTGTGACCTCACCCGAAGGGAAAGATCCTGAACCATCTGAGTAAGTTCTTGAATCTGGCTAACTAGAAGCTGGCCAGGATTTGGCCCTAAACCAGTGGGATTCATGAGGCCGACAAATCATCTAAACTGAATAAGGGAAAAAATCAAACCCTGTTTAAGTTTACGTTTTGGTCTGGCCGGTAATAATGTTATGATTCCAGTACTTCTGACCAGAGGAGATCTTATGACAGAGGCCAGAGTACTGGAAGGAAATGCTGGTTACGGGAGCGGGAAAGCCTAGTAACCCCTGGCGCCCTAACTCCGTTGTCTCGCCCGTGTAATCAGAAATCCCCTGCGAGACTATGGTTGCTTGAGCCCATGGCAGCCGCGTTTGAAGGGCGGATTATGTCTGCCCAACTCCGATGCCCCCTCAGGTCTTAATGGGAGACAAAGGGAAATCCGAGACAGGGTGATAACAAGGGGCCCTCTGACTAAGCAACCAGGCCAGGGGCTACAAGCTAACTAACTTAAACCAGAAGTATGTGCGGACAAACCGCCAGGGAAAAAGACAACCAAAAATCCACTAATCCGTTACTCCTATCCAGCACCGCTGGATACCAGAGTGGATTTGTGGGAGCGGAATCCTCCGCAAAAGCTCCGAAACACAATATAACCAAATAATAAATAGTAAGCGGTCAAGCCGCAACACACGGCTACGCCGCGACTCACGAACACCACAGGATGTTAAAGGTGCTCGGTCTGGACTCCAGGAAAAGATGACAACTTCCGAGTACTGGATCACTGAGGACAGGAACGACCGGATAGAACAGGACTGGAAAACTCTCTGCAACTGACACAGCAAACAGGAAGCTATTACCGGCGTCTGTGAGAAGTCCTGAGAGTGCCTTTAAATGGGAGCCCTCCAATCAGGAGCCAGACAGGGCTAATTACAACATGCCGTGCAGCTGCATGCTGCACGGCCAGGAACCAGTGAGGTGATTAACTTAGACCCAGCAACGGGGAACACGATCCGACAGTGGCGTCCCCGTTGCTAGGGTCTGTGCGGCTCCGTGCGCCCGGCGTCTAGCGTTGCTAGGGAGCCGGCGGCTGTCCGCATGTGGCGTCCCTAGTTGCTAGGCGCCGGGCCGCACTGACGAGCGGACCCTCGGCGCCTAACACGTTGCTGGCATTTCATCGTCTCGGCCATGACTAGTGGCAGCAGCTTCAGCATGAGGTGGAAGTGGATCTTGATCTTTCCCTAATTTTGGAACCTCAACATTTTTGTTCTCCATATTTTAATAGGCACAACTAAAAGGCACCTCAGGTAAACAATGGAGATGGATGGATACTAGTATACTTATGGATGGACGAGCGACTGCCGACACAGAGGTAGCTACAGCCGTGGACTACCGTACTGTGTCTGCTGCTAATATAGACTGGATGATAATGAGATGAAATCAATATATATATAATATCACTAGTACTGCAGCCGGACAGGTATATAATATATATTTATTATGTAATGACTGATGACGGACCTGCTGGACACTGTCAGCTCAGCAGCACCGCAGACTGCTACAGTAAGCTACTATAGTAGTATGTATAAAGAAGAAAGAAAAAAAAAACCACGGGTAGGTGGTATACAATTATGGATGGACCAGCGACTGCCGACACAGAGGTAGCTACAGCCGTGGACTACCGTACTGTGTCTGCTGCTAATATAGACTGGATGATAATGAGATGAAATCAATATATATATATATAATATCACACTAGTACTGCAGCCGGACAGGTAGATATATTTATTATGTAATGACTGATGACGGACCTGCTGGACACTGTCAGCTCAGCAGCACCGCAGACTGCTACAGTAAGCTACTATAGTAGTATGTATAAAGAAGAAAGAAAAAAAAAAACCACGGGTAGGTGGTATACAATTATGGATGGACCAGCGACTGCCGACACAGAGGTAGCTACAGCCGTGGACTACCGTACTGTGTCTGCTGCTAATATAGACTGGATGATAATGAGATGAAATCAATATATATATATAATATCACTAGTACTGCAGCCGGACAGGTATATAATATATATTTATTATGTAATGACTGATGACGGACCTGCTGGACACTGTCAGCTCAGCAGCACCGCAGACTGCTACAGTAAGCTACTATAGTAGCATGTATAAAGAAGAAAGAAAAAAAAAAACCACGGGTAGGTGGTATACAATTATGGATGGACCAGCGACTGCCGACACAGAGGTAGCTACAGCCGTGGATTACCGTACTGTGTCTGCTGCTAATATAGACTGGATGATAATGAGATGAAATCAATATATATATAATATCACTAGTACTGCAGCCGGACAGGTATATAATATATATTTATTATGTAATGACTGATGACGGACCTGCTGGACACTGTCAGCTCAGCAGCACCGCAGACTGCTACAGAAAGCTACTATAGTAGTATGTATAAAGAAGAAAGAAAAAAAAAACCCACGGGTAGGTGGTATACAATTATGGATGGACCAGCGACTGCCGACACAGAGGTAGCTACAGCCGTGGACTACCGTACTGTGTCTGCTGCTAATATAGACTGGATGATAATGAGATGAAATCAATATATATATATATATAATATCACTAGTACTGCAGCCGGACAGGTATATAATATATATTTATTATGTAATGACTGATGACGGACCTGCTGGACACTGTCAGCTCAGCAGCACCGCAGACTGCTACAGTAAGCTACTATAGTAGTATGTATAAAGAAGAAAGAAAAAAAAAAAACCACGGGTAGGTGGTATACAATTATGGATGGACCAGCGACTGCCGACACAGAGGTAGCTACAGCCGTGGACTACCGTACTGTGTCTGCTGCTAATATAGACTGGATGATAATGAGATGAAATCAATATATATATATATAATATCACTAGTACTGCAGCCGGACAGGTATATAATATATATTTATTATGTAATGACTGATGACGGACCTGCTGGACACTGTCAGCTCAGCAGCACCGCAGACTGCTACAGTAAGCTACTATAGTAGTATGTATAAAGAAGAAGAAAGAAAAAAAAAAAAAAAAAACGGGTAGGTGGTATACAATATTATATATATATTATATACAATTATATATATATATTATATATATTAAACTGGTGGTGATTATTAAACTGGTGGTCAGGTCACTGGTCACACTATCAGCAACTTGCAAGTAGTACTCCTAAGCAGACAATCACAATATATATTATACTGGTGGTCAGTGTGGTCACAATGGCAGTGTGGCACTCTGGCAGCAAGTCCTGCTCTCAGACTCTAACTGCTCCCCACTGTCAGTGTCTCCCCCACAAGTCAGATATACATTATACAGTCACACTATCTATCTATCACTTCAGCAAGTAGTAGTACTCCTCCTAAAGTACTCCTCCTAATGCTCCCCAAAATTACTACTGTGTCTCTCTCTACTCTAGTCTCACTCTCTTCTCTATAAACGGAGAGGACGCCAGCCACGTCCTCTCCCTATGAATCTCAATGCACGTGTGAAAATGGCGGCGACGCGCGGCTCCTTATATAGAATCCGAGTCTCGCGATAGAATCCGAGCCTCGCGAGAATCCGACAGCGGGATGATGACGTTCGGGCGCGCTCGGGTTAACCGAGCAAGGCGGGAAGATCCGAGTCGCTCGGCCCCGTGTAAAAAAAACTGAAGTTCGGGCGGGTTCGGATTCCGAGGAACCGAACCCGCTCATCTCTACTGGCAAGGAGGCGAAACATTGTCCAAAGCTGACACCCCAGTGACAGAGAGAGCTGGCGCTGAGGAGAAGGTGCACTGCCCAGCTGATCGGTGTCATTAGGGGGAGAGACATCTGATTGCAGCATCAGAAGGGTGAGCTCATCTGGAACAGGTCTGTGTATTCCTGAGCACACCTCCTCCTCGCCTCACACAGGCAGCCCTAGCATCACACAGCAAAGAGACTCTGTCAGAGCTGCAGCATATACCCCAGAAATGGAAGACTCAATGGCAACTGCTGGCTGAAATAGCTGCTCACAATAATCCCAACAGTAAGTATATAACCCTGCCTGCATAAACTGGGAAACTAAAGTGCAGACACCCTTTATAGCCATTGGAAAAGGCTGTAGAGACTCTATCATCTGCTACAACTAGGAGCACAGATAGTGTGATGGAGTTACCTTTTATTGGAAATGTTGCATCTAATTACAAACTCATGATTAGTATATACACACACACACACACACACACATACAGTGTATATATATATATATATATATATAAATAAAAAGGAAATTAAGACCCCTTAATTGCGCTATTGTCTAGTAGCTCAAACCACTGAGAAATACCCCCTGTCAGAAGGAGTACTGCACATAGAATGGACAAAAACAAAGGTTCTCTTGGGAGCTTGACCACCACAGATATCTTATATTATAAAATCATTTATTAAAAAACATGTTACATCTACACTTCCATAACATGAATCACAGGATCACACATGTCACTTGAGTAATGCATTCATTTCTGATAATCTATTATAAGGTGTTTTCAATCATTAGGTGAAGTACTTATTCCTTAGCATGAGAAAGCATGTATGATCTGTTCACCGATTTAAGGAAACGCACAATCGTTGAAACCCAACGCGTTTCGTCCCTTAGGACTTCATCAGGGGTGCAAATCAAAGAATGGCTTCACCAAAAGAAATACAAACAGAGCATGTATTCGCTGAGAGTGTATTCCTGAAGATGCTAACAGACCATCAAATCATAGATGTTGGCCGAAGTAAATCAGTAGTGCATCCGTGTGTTTCCTTCCAAAAACTCCTGTTTGGATTTCACAAATATGAAAGGGCAATTCAGAAGGAGTCAGAAGATACTATCTGATCAAACCCTGGCGTGTTGTCTCAAGGTCCACCTCACAGCTACAGTGACACACCACACAGCTACACACCAGTTCCTGTGTCCCCCTTAAGTGGTCATTTACTTTTCTCAAAAGTTTTCCCAGCCGCAGCTGCAGTGACAGAAGCAGCAGCAGTGTGCTACCGTCCTCACCCTTCCCCCAGTCACCCGCACTAAAGACTCGGGAATCCCAGCAGTAGTTTTCTATGCAGCGCCGAGCTATGAGGGACCCCAAGCGGACTGTCTCCTCCTGGCAGGGCACGCCGGACTCCTGGTGAGATGAGCGGCAGCGCCCGCAGTTTGCACCATGCAATATGGACTACAGCGGCAGCAGCTCTCTGGCCGGCCCCACAGTTGCCCCCGGCCGCCCATCCAATTGTGCATCTCCAGAAGGGCACAGAGATAGACCTGGGGGAACTCTTCAATGTGGTTATGAACCCCCAAACCGCCAGCAGGTATGGGGAAGGCTAAGGCTGTGGTACACAGAGGGGTGATGATGGTGAGGCTGCGGGACACAGGTGGTGTGGTGAGGCTGCAGGACAGAGGGGGTGGTGAGGCTGTGGGACACAGGGGGATGGTGAGGCTGCAGGACACGGGGGGTGGTGAGGATGCGGGACACGGGGGTGAGGCTGCGGGATACAGGGCGATGGTAAGGCTGCAGGACACAGGGGAGCTGGTGAAGCTGCGGGACACAGGGGGATGGTGGGGCTGCTGGACACAGGGGGGTGGTGAGGCTGCGGGATACAGGGGGATGGTGATGCTGCGGGACACAGGGAGGATGGTGAGGCTGCGGGACACAGGAGGATGGTTAGGCTGCAGGACAGGGGTATAGTGAGGCTACGGCACACAGGGTTGGTGAGGCTGCGGGACACAGGGGGATGGTGAGACTGTGGGAGATGGGGGTGAGGCTGCGAGACACAGGGATATGGTGCAGCTTCAGGACACGGGATGGTGAGGCTGCAGAACATGGGGATGGTGAGACTGCAGGACATGGGGGATGGTGAGGCTGTGGGGCACAGGGGGATGGTGAGGCTGTGGGAGGTGGGGGTGAGGCTGCGGGAAACAGGGATATGGTGAGGCTTCAGGACACGGAATGGTGAGCCTGCGGAACACAGGGGGATGGTGAGGCTGCCAGACACGGGGATGGTGAGGCTGTGGGACACAGAAATATGGTGAGACTGCGGGAGACGGGGGGTGAGGCTGGAAAGAGACGGGGTATGAGCTAGTGGTCAACCAGCCTGTATCTACCATGGAGGGATGGGGGGGGCCCAAAAAACATATGTGTACCAGGCCACAAGATTTCTGTTGCCGGCCCTGTCCAAACTGCTCATGTTCATGTGATAGTGGATGCAAGGCGGCATCAGACTCTCAGTGATTGACAGTCTGATGCTGTTTGGGGGCAGAGAGGAGGCGACAACGGCATCCATTTCTCAAAACAGAGGTGTGTCACCGCCGTTTTGGGGAAGGGATGAGGCAAGGATCTCAGTCCGAGGAGATTTCCTGGCCTTTTGGTGACTCCTGCGGCAGACGGCTTGGCGCGACCCCATGGGTCATTAAGCGGCCGATGGCGTCGCAGACGATACGATACTGCGTCCTTGGATGCAGCTTGGATCAGTAATTTATGCAGGAGGCACCATATTAGTGCTATTGCTGCTGATTCTATGTAAACATCAGCAATATCTACTCCAACGACATCTGAATCAGGCTCAGTGTGCCATACATATATAATGAATTTGAAGTTATATTCCCAGTAAATAATATCATGGTGGCTGCAGCCCTTCTTCTATCGTAAGCCTCAATACACTGAAATAAACGCAAATAATACTATACGATGATTACTGATACAAAGGGATGGGATTTAGTGTTGAAGACCACCAATACATTTAAATAGCATAAACATACTGTACATGACATGTTCACGTAAAAAGGAGAGTCCAATTAACATAACTGCAGATCTTAAAGTCATTGCAATCCTAAAACGTGTCATCACTAGTGGACAGATCTGGAGTAGTGTACTTGCAGAATTATGGGTTTATTCCTACCTGTTTAATTTTAGTTCCCACCATGGAAGCACTTGTATCAATAACAAAGATCACATTCTTTGGAAGTGGAGGCAGGTCTGTTGGTGCAAAATAATGTACAAAGTATCCATTTAAAACCTGGGGAAAAAGTAAGGAAAGGTGAATAATTAAAATACATAAAAACATACATTTATGATGACTAATCTATGTGGCGGCTAAACCTGTACACACACCAAACACTGTACACGCAGCGAGTGGTCATTCTCCAACTGCTATTACCAACATGTTCAATACTCATCTGATTTAGCTCAAATCACTAATTACTACTTACAGATTTACAACAATAAAAAAGCAGCTGTATCTAAAGGGTTTCCAGCCCTATGTGAAACACTAAACAGAATTGTGGTTTATGTGAATCATTTGAATAAAGCAACATTGATCATTCTGCCTAATGTTAATGTTAATTAACACAGCCTTGGTTACTTTATCTAACTCTAAGATACATAATATATATATATATATATAGATATCTGAACAGTGCCGTTTCTAGCAGCGGGCGAGGCGTGCGACTACACCGGGCGCCCACCACTTTTCCCCTGTCCCTACTGCTCCCTGACATAGTACTCCGCTCGTCATTTTGGAAACTTTGCCCCCCCCCCCCCCCCCCCGCCCCCGAGCGGAGTAATATGACAGGGAGGAGAGGGGAGTGGGGGAGCGGGGGAGTGAGGAGCGGCTGCGGGAGCTGGCAGGCGGAAGCGGGCTGGCAGGCGGGAGCTGTACACACACCACTGGCGAATAGCATTACACACACCATAGCAACTAGCATTACACACTCCTGAAAACTAGAATTACCCCTGGCAACTATCATTACCCCTGGCTACCAGCATTCTAAACCACTGGCAATTAGCATTCCACACCCCTGGCAACTAGCATTAAACCTGGCAAATAGCATTACCAGAGCCGGCCCTAGGCATAGGCAAACTAGACAAATGCCTAGGGCATTTGGTATGCCATGGGGCACCAGCAGCTTCTGCTGATTAAAATGATATGTGGCATGCCTATATTCTGTGTGTAGCATTTCGTATGCAGATACAGCCACAGTCGCACACAGAATATAGGCATGCCGCATATAATTTTAATCAGCAGAAGCTGCTTGTGCATCTTAGCCACATAGCAATGCAAATTTTCATCAAAAAATGCGCCCGACGTTAGCAGAGCTGCCAGCTTACTCACCCCAGGCATCTCCTGCTGATTGGCGCATTGAGGCAAGATGTATGAGGACACATCTGTATCCAAGCAGAGACAAAGGTCACAATGTAAGTGGCCGTGTGAGTGCTGTGTGTGGGTCGGTTGGGGCATTATGTGTGTCATGTGTATAAATGCATTAATGATGTGCCGCATATGTGTAAGGGACATTATGTGTATAAGGGCATTAATAAAGGTTGGCATAATGTGTAAGGCGCCTTATGTTTATAAGGACATTAATATTGTGTGTCATATGTGACAGGGACATTACCGTGTGGTATTATGTGTATAAAGGCATTACTAATGTGTTGCATTATGTGTATAAGGTGCTCTACTGTGTGACGTTATGTATAGAAAGAGCACTATTGTGTGGTGTAATGTGAATAAAGAGCAATATGGTGTGTTGTAATGTGAATAAGGGGCACTACTGTGAGGAGTAATGTATATAAGGTAAAGTGGTACTACTTGTCAACGAGCATGGATGCCAGAGAATGAAACCCCTGGCAGCAAGCAATACACCCAGCACATGAAACTCCTGGCAATGAGCATGACACCCAGCGAGCAGGTAATATAAAAGTAACTAGAAGCTTTACTGTAGGGCATAATATATCACGGGCATTGTGGTGTGTGGCATAATATGGTGCAGGGAGCATAATATGGTGCAAGGGGCACTACTGTGGGGCTTAATATGGTGGAATTATTTTTTTTCCCTGTAGTGGCTGAGGTCTGTTGGTGCAGGGTCAAAAACTGGGGTGTAAGGTAGCCTTTTTCTGCAAGGACACGCCTATTTTAGCAAGACCACACCCATTTTAGTGAGGTCACACCCCCTCACTGGGAGTGTGCGTACAAGTTGTGTTCCCAAAGCAGAGAATCCGGAACGGATCCCATAGATAGATAGATAGATAGATAGATAGATAGATAGATAGATAGATAGATAGATAGATAGATAGATAGATCTATATATATATATAGATCTATCTAAGTCCAGAACAGACCGCACTATGGCCCAGATTTATCAAGCATTGGAGAGTGATAAATTGCACGGTGATAAAGTACCAACCAATCAGCTCCTAACTGTCATTATTCATGCACAGTCTGTAACATAGCAGTTAGGAGCTGATTGGCTAGTACTTTACCACCATGCAATTTATCACTCCCCAAGGCTTGATAAATCTGGGCCTCTTACTTTGATCCTCACATCGGCTGGGGTGGCTTACTCAGAGTCATAAGAATCCTTCCATGCTTCCATACACTGTATAGATAGTGAGGGCACTCACCAGGCTTTAGCACAAAAAACATAATTGTCAACATTTCAGCCCACAGCAGAGCCTTTTTCAAGACCACATCTGTGCACAAGGACACCCAAACAATAAGTGCAAACAAAACCCTATAGCCCCCACCTTGGGTCATATATATACCACTCCTCTTTAATATTTCAATTACCCGCGTAAGACACCACCGGAAGTGACGTCACGTTTCATGTTAGACTGAGTATCAAAATCCATCCACTGATTATACATGAGTTCTCTATTCCAGCGCTATTTATACCCACCTACTTAGCCGCTCAACGTCAGTGGCAAACGCAGGATTTGCATGGGGGGGTTTCCAGAACTGGGCGGAGCCAATCACGGGGGTGGGGACTGAGGTGACCCAGTATATGCTGGGTCCGTAAAACTAGTGTGTCTGTGTGTGTGTATATATATATATATATATATCTATATATCTATATATCTACACATATATATATATATATATATATATATATACATATATCTACACACACACACATATATATATATATATATATATATATACATACACACACACACATACATATACACGGGTGGTCTTCAGTATGCCGGCGGTCGGGCTCCCGGCGACCAGCATACCGGCTCCGGGAGCCTGACTGCCGGCATACCGACACTTATTCTCCCCCGTGGGGGTCCACGACCCCCCTGGAGGGAGAACAGAATAGTGTGGCGCGCGTAGCGTGGCGAGCGCAGCGAGCCCGCAAGGGGCTCATTTGCGCTCGCCACACTGTTGGTAAGCCGGCGGCCGGCCTGCCGGCGCCGGTATGCTGGTCGCCGGGAGATCGTAGTGAACCCATATACACATATACATAGCATATTAAACATGCATACATATATATATATATATATACACATACAGTACACATATATATATATACATGTATATATATATATATATATATATATATCATATGTGTGTGTGTGTGTTTATATGTATGTATGTATATACATGTGTATATATGTAGGCACATGGATATATATGTACTATAATTAAAATAAAGTAAACTTTTATTGCACTTGCAAGTGCCACCAGGAAGACAGCAGGCTGCAGAGGATGCTAGACAGTCATTAATAATACTCATGCAGCTAAAAAAAAAAAAAAAAAAATTTTTTTTTTTTTTTTTAGTGGAGGGGGGTTTCTGGGTACTCGGAAACCCCCCCTGGGTGCGCCACTGAACGTCCCCCTGGCTTCAGCCAGCGCTATGTACTAGGACTGGGCTCCTAATCCTGCTCGCGGCAGCATCGCCGCTGTCCATTGCTTCTAGTGCCTCACTTCCTGTGAATGGAACGTAGGAACCGGAAGCGGTGCAGTATTAGCAGAGGTGTAGCAAGGTGTCATGGTGCCTGGAGCAAAGGTATGTTTCGGTGCCCCCCTCCCCTGTACTGAATTGGGGGCATGGCCACCAGGGCCAGTTCTAGACCTTGTGGCATCCAGGGCGAAAGTTTCCTTTGGCGCCCCCCCCTACACACACCCATAGGTTAAACATAGTGCGTGCCAAATAGGAGTGTGGCTTCATAGGGAAGGGCATGGCCACAGTTATGCCCCCTGTAGTTATGGACCCAGTAGTTGTGCCCCCTGTAGCTGTGCCCCCTGTAGATTTTCCCCCAGTAGTTGTGCCCCTGTAGATTTGCCCCCAGTAGTTGTGCCCCCTGTAGATTTGCCCCCAGTAGATGTACCCCCTGCAGCTGTGCCCGGAGTAGCTGTGCCCCTAGTAGGTGTGTCCCCAGTAGGTGTGCTTCCTGTAGCTGTGCTCAGAGTAATTGTGCACCCTGGTTTGTGCCCCCTGTAGATTTGCCCCCAGTGGTTGTGCCCCCTGTAGTTTTGCCCCCAGTAGATGTGCCCCCTGTAGCTGTGCCCGGAGTAGTTGTGCCCCCTGTAGATTTGCCCCCAGTATATGTGTCCCTGTAGCTGTGCCCGGAGTAGTTGTGCCCCCTGTAGATGTGCCCCCTGTAGCTGTGCCCAGAGTAGTTGTGCCCCCTGTAGATGTGCGCCCTTTAGTTGTGCCCCCTGTAGCTGTGCCCAGAGTAGTTGTGCCCCCTGTAGATATGCCCTCTGTGGCTGTGCCCAGAGTAGTTGTGCCCCCTCTAGATGTGCCCGGAGTAGTTGTGCCCAGAGTAGTTGTGCCCCCAGTAGGTGTGCCCAGAGTAATTATGCCCCTGTAGCTCTGCCCCCTGGTAGTGCCGCACACAAAACAAAAAAAACAAAAACAAAAAAAATACTCACCTGCCCGCTCCTGCTCCCGTCTGCTGCTGTCCGCGTCTCCGCCCATCCGTGCGTGTGACGCGTGATGTCACACACAAGACACGGACCGGCGGGGAGCGGAGGGGAGGAGGGAGGGGAGGGGGGGGGGGGGGGAGACTTGATGCTGCTCGGGCTTCCAGCTGTCAGTGACTGACTGCTGCGGCTGCGAGCTGCTTACGGCCAGCGGTGGTTCCGGCGGAGTCGAGCTGAGGCGCCCTGTACTGTCTTGAGCGCCTGGTGCTCGAGCTCCACCGGAACCGCCCTCCCTACGCCCCTGAGTATTAGCTATTGGAACGTAAAAACCAGCGATGATGCGTTCCACTCACTGATCACTTCTTCTAAACCAACTTCAAGGGATACAGATAGAGGATAGATATAAATAACCCATGGTGGACAGCTCACAGTTTCTATAACCACATATAGAAAAAAAAACACACAATATCATAAAAAACAGGAATGGTGGAATATCACAAAAACTTGCTTTTATAGTGCCGAGTCATTACATGATCAGAGCCTCAAAATCTAATTCAAATGAACATAGAAAGTGAATTATTCTCATTCAGCACCCTAGGGGCACCCGTATCCAAAGAATGGATTCACCTCGCTTTGCGTTTCAAAAGTGCCAGTGCACGATCACCTCCTCTTTCCATAGATTGTATCCAATCTATAATCATATATCTCAATGTGGCCAATTGATGCCTTTCATCCAAAAAATGTTGTGCCACTGGTTTATCTGTAGTGCCAGAGGAGTAGGCCAACCTAATAGAAGAACTGTGTTGGTTCATCCATTCGCGGAAAGTCCGGATCGTCTTGCCAACATACATAGATCTGCACGGACAGATTAGAATATAGATAATGTGATCCATCTGGATCACATTATGCTGCAAATGCTGTGCATGCGCAGATGGGCAAAACCGGTCAATCTGCATTTTCGTAGCAGCAGCAACTGCTGCTGAATGAGGGCCATAGACTGATCGTAACTATATACAATATTTTTAACAATTTTGTGCATGAAACTAAGTTTGTGTACATTGAACCATCAGAAAGCAAAGGTGTCACTTTCTCAGCCACTCTCAAAAAATTCCAGAAATTTGGATATGGGAGACTCAATCTGTATAATAATTCTTATATTTTTCTCTAATAATAACAGATGTCATAGGCATCATGGCGGTTTTACTAGAATGGCTCTAATTTTTGAGATACACGGATGAGATACATAAAAAACACAACTGACAACATGAGCCGCTCAACTGCCAACTGACAGTGGGCGATCACTTATATACGGCAGGGGTATAGTCTAGAATGATCATGGAGTGAACACCTAGAATTTTCATATATCTTACCACCTAAAATTCTCCGGTAGACTCCCACATGCATTTGATGAATTCATTTCGACAATGTCGTTGTCAATTACAGAAATCAACATTTAATAAAAATAAATGTCAGGTAATTAATTTGGTGCATATAGTACCCTTAAGAGAACCTATTACTTTCCTGATACAACTATCTAAACCAAAGCACAGACAAGTCATGCTATTTACTTTGCAAATGAATCTGACCTGCCTGGGTCACATGTTTTGGGTTAGCCAGGTGGCCCTCACTCCCATGAACTGAAGTGAAAAAGAAAAATCCACAGATGGTGGCTGGTGCCTATGTATTAATAGGGATGCAGTCAATATACTGGCTGTCGGGATCCCGGCGTTTAGGAGACCAACAAATGGAATCCCGACATCCGCCGCGTATGCCCACTTGGTTGGTGGGTCGACGCCACCAACCGAGTGGGAATAGAACCTGTGGCGAGCGCAGCGAGGTGATGCGTGGTGAGCACATCAAGACTGCAAGGGGACTCGCTAACGCTGTCGGGATTACGGCAGACTGGATGCCACTGTCGGTATAGTATCCCGTCTGCCCGGATATCGTATTTATCCCTATTAATGTTATGCTATTGAATACCATAGTGTGAATTGTGTTTAATAATTACAGTATATCTGATGTTTGACCTGCCCACTCCAAGCAAACATGCCTGCCATAACTTCAGCATACGCTATGCCAGCTAAGATGGCTTTATAAATTAAAAGCATCCGCTAACTCTAACTTTAGTTAACATGAATATAACCCATATAACAAATGACCGCTTACAAAAAACAAACATTTATTGCCAGAAAAGTGATTAGCACACTGGCACAAATAACATGAGGGATATACACTGCTCAAAAAAATAAAGGGAACACTTAAACAACACAATTAAACTCCAAGTCATTCACACTTCTGTGAAATCAAACTGTCCACTTAGGAAGCAACACTGATTGACAATCAATTTCACATGCTGTTGTGCAAATGGAATAGACAACAGGTGGAAATTATAGGCAATTAGCAAGACATCCCCAATAAAGGAGTTGTTCTGCAGGTGGTTCTCAGCTCCTATGCTTTCTGGCTGATGTTTTGGTCACTTGTGAAAGCTGGCGGTGCTTTCACTCTAGTGGTAGCATGAGACGGAGTCTACAACCCACACAAGTGGTTCAGGTAGTGCAGCTCATCCAGGATGGCACATCAATGCGAGCTGTGGCAAGAAGGTTTGCTGTGTCTGTCAGTGTAGTGTCCAGAGCATGGAGGCGCTACCAGGAGACAGGCCAGTACATCAGGAGATGTGGAGGAGGCCATAGGAGGGCAACAACCCAGCAGCAGGACCACTACCTCCGCCTTTGTGCAAGGAGGAACAGGAGGAGCACTGCCAGAGCCCTGCAAAATGACCTCCAGCAAGCCACAAAAGTGCATGTGTCTACTCAAACGATCAGAAACAGACTCCATGAGGGTGGTATGAGGGCCCCACGTCCACAGGTGGGGGTTGTGCTTACAGCCCAACACCGTGCAGGACGTTTGGCATTTGCCAGAGAACACCAAGATTGGCAAATTCGCCACTGGCGCCCTTTGCTCTTCACAGATGAAAGCAGGTTCTCACTAAGCACATGTGACAGATGTGACAGAGTCTGGAGACGCCAAGGAGAACGTTCTGCTGCCTGCAACATCCTCCAGCATGACCGGTTTGGCAGTGGGCCAGTAATGGTGTGGGGTGGCATTTCTTTGGGGGGCCGCACAGCCCTCCATGTGCTCGCCAGAGGTAGCCTGACTGCCATTAGGTACCGAGATGAGATCCTCAGACCCCTTATGAGACCATATGCTGGTGCGGTTGGCCCTGGGTTCCTCCTAATGCAAGACAATGCTAGACCTCATGTGGCTGGAGTGTGTCAGCAGTTCCTGCAAGACGAAGGCATTGATGCTATGGACTGGCCCGCCCGTTCCCCAGACCTGAATCCAATTGAGCACATCTGGGACATCATGTCTCGCTCCATCCACCAACGCCACGTTGCACCACAGACTGTCCAGGAGTTGGCGGATGCTTTAGTCCAGGTCTGGGAGGAGATCCCTCAGGAGACCATCCGCCACCTCATCAGGAGCATGCCCAGGCATTGTAGGGAGGTCATAAAGGCACGTGGAGGCCACACACACTACTGAGCCTCATTTTGACTTGTTTTAAGGACATTACATCAAAGTTGGATCAGCCTGTAGTGTGTTTTTCCACTTTAATTTTGAGCGTGACTCCAAATCCAGACCTCCATGGGTTAATAAATTTGATTTCCCTTGATAATTTTTGTGTGATTTTGTTGTCAGCACATTCAACTATGTAAAGAACAAAGTATTTAATAAGAATATTTCATTCATTCAGATCTAGGATGTGTTGTTTTAGTGTTCCCTTTATTTTTTTTGAGCAGTGTATATTGTTTTACTTGACAAACAGTAAGTTCTTTTGGATATCAGGATAGGATGAAGTTAAAGCAAACACTCCTCTTCCTTGTAGTGCATGCGCAGATGCATAACTCTTATAGGCCCTACACACATACCGATTTGTTTGAAAGATATGAACAATCTCGTTCATAAATGAACGAGAACTCGTTCATATCTTTCAGTGTGGAGGCTCCAGCGATGAATGATGCTCGGCCCCGCGCTCGTTCATCGCTGGTCCCCCGTCGGCTGTACATGCAGGCCAATATGGACGATCTCGTCCATATTTGCCTGCAGTTCTATGGAGCCGGGTGACGGGGGGAGTGAAGAAACTTCACTCCCCCCGTCACTGCCCCCCCGCCGCCGGGTCGTCCGTCAGCTGTATCCGCCGTCGGGCAGCTCGGCGGCGGATCGGCATGTCTGTAGGGCCCTTTACAATACTAAATTGCATTTATAGAAGATAGTTTTACTTTGGTAGTACCTGGATATCTCCCACACTGAGCTCTCTCCGTACATCATAGCGAATAACAAAATCTCCCAGAATCCCATTTTGAGTGATCTTTGCTTGCTGAAACACATTGGGTTTAAACTGTATTCTTGCAAAGTGTTCTGTCTGGTTGATTACTGTTGAAGGAGGAGGGGAGATTGCATCTGTTGGAGAAAGATATACACTGTATGTCACCAAGATATGATTCATTTCAGGTGTGGCTCAAAATTCTAAGTAAATTGTTTTCGTTTCTCATCTCTGAAGCAGAAAACGTATTTAAGGATGATGATACTTGGCTATCACAATTCTTACAGAAATTCATTTCTTAACTCCTTCATTTATAATAGTGGATAGAGAACTGCAGATTTTTCCTAGTTGTTAACAACTGAAACAGCTCGAATTTCAGAGTTTGCATCAGTAGACATATAAGTAGAGAAATGAAGATAATATATGATAAACACAACATAATCAGTTATTTTTAAAGTTTTCTGCATTTTTGTAATATATTGTATAATTGTTGTAATCAAGGATACAAAATCTAATTTTAATATTCATATGAATTCACTGTGTACATGCATGACCACAAAAATAGCTGCACAGTGCATTATATTGTACTATATTATTATTATTATTATTGTATTATATTGGATGTTGTAAGCATCCTGACGCTCAGGATGCTGGCGGACATAGGCTGCGGGAGAGGGGGGTTTGGGTTAGGCTGTGAGAAGGTAGATTAGGGTTAGGCTGCAGGAGGTTAGGCGGCAGGGTGGAGGTTTAGGGATAGGCCGCAGGAAGGGATGGTTAGGTTTAGGCAGTGGGAGGGGAGGGTTAGGCTGCGAGAATGGAGGGTTTAGGGATAGGCCGCAGGAAGGAAGGGTTAGGTTTAGGCAGTGGGAGGGGAGGGTTAGGTTTAGGCAGTGGGAGGGGAGGGTTAGGGTTAGGCTGCAAGGGGAAGGGTTAGGACTACTTTGCAGGGAAGAAGAGATAGGGGGAGGATAAGGATTAGGCTGCGGGAGAGGAGGTTAGAGTTATGCTGTGAGAAGGGAGGGATTAGGGTTAGACTGCAGGAGGGAGGGTTAGGCGGCAGGGTGGAGGGATAGACTGCAGGAAGGGAGGGTTTAAGGTTAGGCTGCGGGAGGAGAGGGTTAGAGTTAGGCTGCGAGAAGGAAGGGTTTAGGGATAGGCTGCAGGAAGGGAGGGTTTAGGGATAGGCTGCAGGAAGGGAGGGTTTAAGGTTAACCTGGGGGAGGAGAGGGTTAGAGTTAGGCTGCGAGAAGGAAGGGTTTAGGGATAGGCTGCAGGAAGGGAGGGTTTAAGGTTAACCTGGGGGAGGAGAGGGTTAGGCTGCGAGAATGGAGGATTTAGGGATAGGCTGCAGGCAGGGAGCGTTAGGTTTAGGCTGCAAGGGGGAGGGTTAGGAATACTCTGCAGGAAAGAAGGGATAGGGGGAGGATAAGGATTAGGCTTACCTTCTTTACAAAGCACTGTTGGGATGCAGATGTCAACATTCTGACCGCTAGCATCCTGAACGCCGGCATCCCGTAGCACACCCTTGTATAATATACAATGAAGGGATACATTGCATTGGTCAGGGCAAAATTTCCTAATAGGAAAAGATGCCCAATAAATGAATCTTTAACTAAATAATCAGTTACTGCCATACAAGAGGTTCAGCTGTGAAATATCACATACAGCATATTTACATCTGAAGTCCTGTAATGTTTTCCATATAATGGAGCATGTGCCACAGCCCATGCTCCTATTAAAGCTCCTTTTTCTTTAACGGCAAACAGATTGAGGCTGGTGATTGGTTTTCCCAGGGAAAAAGGGAAGGAACTTTTTATTGAGGTTATATGGCAACTTTAACTGTTTTCAATGCATTACGAATAGATGCAGTATAATGCAGGTAAGCTGAACACTGCTTTTGTATTACCTGGAGCTGTGCACAGGATTTTGCACTACTACTACTACTCTTGTGCACAAATTAGTTGTCTGGACGGGTATGGATCATTGGGTTGACCAGAATTAGGTTGATAGTCAATAGGTTGACCCCATATGTTCAACATGCAATAGGCTGATAGGGTCTTTAGGTCGACATGTAAAATGTAGATAATAGAAAAGGTTGACATGTACAAAAGGTCGACAGGGTAAAAAGGTTGATGTGGAAATGGTCGACACAAGATTTTTGGAGGGTGTCATTTTCTATGTTAAACCAATTAGTGTCGCCATGCTTCGGGCAAGGTTACTATTCCCAATCGTAGTCCCTGTAGATGCTAAATGATTAATACATTGAAAAAAAATGAAAAAATCCACAAAAAACTTGTGTAGACCATTTTCATGTTGACCATTTGAATCTATCGACCTTTTTGTATCTGTGGACCTTAAGCACTGTTGACCTATTACATGTCGACTTTTTTTCCATGTCAACCTTTTATACCTCTCAATCTCATGCATGTCAACCAAATGGGGTCGACCTGTTAACTGTGGAGTGGACCTATCATCCGGATCATCTGGCCAAACATTGGGAATTACTGATGTTTTTTGTATGTATGGTCACAGGAAAGGTTGCGTTTGTTTTTAATAAATAGGAACAAGCAAGCAATGCCCATAGTAGTACGTTATTGAAAATGTATTAAGTTCTACTGATATATGGCAATCTTTCCATATTTGTTACTGAATTTTACTATTATTATATAAACAGGAATGTTTCTGATTTAACTGTAGCATTCCATTAAATGGACAGGTTGTTAGATTACTTTAGATAATTGCTTACTTGTAAATCTATTTTAAGAAACACCTGAAAAAACCCACAAGATTGGGCTTTACATGTGACACCTTGACATATCTGCATTTCCTGACTCCAGTTCCTTTCCGCTGTTTAGACTGATAGTGCAGCCAAACAAGCAGCCATTGTAAGAAGTTTACACTGTGTCTTTTAAGGTGTAGCGTTACTTCCTCATGATAAGAACAGAGGAAACATATTACTTCAGAAGTTAATTTACAAACTGAACTATATTCTGCAATGAACGTCTGTTATTGGGCCGGCATGAAAGCTACATTCTTACTTGTTCCAGAGCTCTGGAAAACCTACAGTGCTATTATTGTTGTGGCATAAGTTTCTGCCCAGTGATGATCCGAAACGTCTTTTATTTTCTGCCAGATGCGATAATACAAATAAGGCACAATAATAAACGTACATTGTTAAGACGAGAACATATTTGATTACTCATTTCATTATGTATTTACTTATTATGACTTTGATGTCAGCTGAAAACACAAAGATCTGTAGACGCGCATTTTTTCCTACCAGATATGAGACATTGCTGTGGTACAGACATACTCTCAGCTGATAGAAAGGGAAACATATAAGTCAAAACACCCTGCCTGTGGAAGTACACATCTATCTATCTATCTATCTATCTATCTATCTATCTATCTATCTATCTATCTATCTATCTATCTATCTATCTATCTCTTACAGACACATATTATTTTATAGGTTACATGCTATCATTACAATTTTGTCTCCGTATATTTTAAACAAACCCAGACCTCTATATGACAGTTCCTTTGGTATATATTAAATTCAGCTCTAGACACAGGTCATTTATTAGTCAGTTTCAAACCTGCTAAAATCATCACATCTGAATTTAACTTAGTAAATTCTTGCTAAACACATTAAAACTACGTAACAACAATAAATTAATTACTGCATTCTCATTTGTCTCAAGATTATAAACAAAATTGCATTTTTAGAATATATAATAACAGATAAAGGAGACAAAAAAAATCAGATAATTGATTGTATAAGCAACATACATTCTTCACACATAGCATAAAATAAAGAGGAAGCAATTTGTGGTTAACACAATATCCTCTAGCATCCAGAAGGGGTGGTAGAATTTTTGACACTGCAAAAAAAAGATTACCAATGCACTCATGCACTCAAGGTGATTGGTGCTGCTGCTATTATTACATCTGTAATTCAATAATATGATAAACACCAAAAATCCAAAAGATGGATCTCCAATACCCATCCCTAGTGTGTGAGCTTCAGGGACCTCCCCTCCCGCTCTTTCAGTGTATGTTACCATCAGAGCTGGACCTCTATTAATTTAACCATTTATGTTCCTAGATGATGATGTGCCTGATCCCATCCCAATCACGACCCAACTTCCGCCTACTGAGCCAAGCGGGAGCTTCACAGGGAAGGGACAGGGAAATGTATCCTTTCCTGGGGAGGAAAGCAGATATCATGGCCATACACTGTCTGCAGGGCCGGCTCTACCATTAGGCAGCTTTAGGCGGCTGCCTAGGGGCGCCGGCTCCTGGAGGGCGCCACTAAATTCATCTAGCAAAAAACTGAAGGATGACTCTGTGTGCGGCCTCTCCTTACACTGCGCTGGGTCTAATCAGGTGCAGCCGTCGCTATCAGGCTTCCTCCGTGCTAATAAGTGTAACATCATGTCATATGAAGGCACATAGGAGGCGGATGTAACTATGGCTCCCCAAGGGGCGCCCCCAACGGCCGCTCCCCATAGTCCTGATTCTGACTCTCTAGCAGCAAGCAGCACCTGACTACATGTCTGCACCTGCAGCATCGCTGTAATGCTGCTGCCGGATGTAAGAGGAGCCATACCAATTATATGGGGAAACAACTATTAAGTAAGTAAACCATGGAGATTTCTACAGGACCACAGACAGTACACATCTTACAGCCTGGTGGGTGGTTTGCACTTGTAAACAGAATAATATGGAAACACAGGCACCGGGGTACAATACAGTACATATGGAGGAGGTGGGGGGAGGTCAGTAATTAACTTACAGATGGGGGGATGGAACACAATAAGGACCAAACAAATATATGTATATAATACTGTATGTATGTATACACATACAATTAAATATCCCACCAGACCCCATATACAGATGCAGTGTATAAAGTTTGGATAGATAGATAGATAGATAGATAGATAGATAGATAGATAGATAGATAGATAGATAGATAGATAGATAGATAATTATTCCAGCACGCAGCAAAAAAAAATGTAAATTGGCCTCAGTGTCCTATACAATTGCCAACATGCCAGCTAGCATGTATACATAGGCAGAAAGAACGGTCATCATTCAAGGATTTGAAAGTAAAAGTACTGTATATTGTGAACAAAGTCCCGAAAATATACTTTTTCACTTTAAAAGTCCATGAGTGTTGTTTCTTCTTTCTGTATATGTATAATAATGCAATATACTCTAATCCACCTAGTGGCCACCTGCATTTCCCTGCCGAAAGATGGGGTTTTTGCAGGTTAGGGGGCGCTAGGCTGGACATTTGCCTAGGGTGCATAGAGACCTTGCACCGGCCCTGACTGTCTGACAGACATTTAGGGGTAGATGTACTAAGCAGTGAAAAGAGTGAAGAAGTGAGCATGTGGAGAAGTTGCCCATGGCAACCAATCAGCCGCTCTGTATACTTTTATAATATGCAAATTTTTAATGTTACTTCAAGGCTGATTGGTTGCCATGGGCAACTTCTCCACTGGCTCACTTCTCCACTATTTTCACTGCTTAGTACATCTCTCCCTAATCTGACAGTGTATGCCCAGCATTACTCCTAAACTTAAATGAGGCTCAGTGTTGCACATTTACCATACAGACATAGGCATATTTATAATACACCCAGGGTCTACTTACGTTGGGCCGTCAATCAGAAATATGGCACAGCGCAGTGTGGCACTGTGCCAGAGCTATTGCTCTTTTGTGCACTTACGTCATCTTCCTGAATATTACTGGGAAGATAGCGCCACTGAGGAGGGCACAAGGTAAGATTTGGGAGGGCCTGCTGCTCAGCGGAGGGTGCCCCTCAGGCGTATGACTCTGCATACAGGATGCTAATAATTATAGTGCAATAAAATTCACAACCCCATAACACTTACTTAGCTATCACTAAACACTGGGGCACCTTCTTGCACATTGTACCTACAGGCGACAACCCTGAACTTCCAACTCTCATACGTATAGAATACAAGGCCATTAGGAGACACCTAAGAGTTCTATGACCAGATAAACGCAAGAGGCTGCAAGTCACAGAAATCGCAAAATATCTTAAAAATCATTACCTGTGCATTATGTATACATCTTCAAGCCCATGTGTGTTTTACAGGTGGAATGAGAGTTATGAAGAACTCCTGGCACCAACTGGCAAAAAAAGAGCTTTCAAAGTCTAGTTTTATACTGATATATAGGGGTAGATGTATTAACCTGGAGAAGGCATAAGGAAGTTATAAAGCAGTGTTAAGTGCAAGGTAATAATGCACCAACCAATCAGCTCCTAACTGTTAATTTACATATGGGAGCTGGTTGGCTGGTGTGTTTATCACCTTGCATTTATCACTGGTTTATCACTTACTTATGCCTTCTCCAGGTTAATACATCTGCCCCATAATTACATAAGTGACTCTTGTACTATGCAAATTAGAAACTGACATCTGCTGAAACACATGCCTGTGTTTACTTATTCATCCACAGAAATCTGGATTAGCTGAGCAGTCTTTCTTTGCAAATGTGAATATTCTTTACATTTGTTCATGTAGACACTATTTTTAGATATGCAGTCAACAAAAAATGTATCAGACCCAGAATGAGCACCTAGTGGAATCTATAATACTCTTAACACCTGTTCATTGTTTGCAAAAAGCTATGGCATGCAATACTATAGCAACATAACAATACATTTTTAATGGTTTTCTCCACATCCAGGTGACTCCTGTGTAATTTTCCTTGGGAAGCCAGGAAGCCCCATGCAATCATGTGGATAAGGGAAATAGTCCATTGTTATATTTTCCAGATAAACATTTATGTACAGCTCAGGGATAGATGACTGACGTGTTTCCTAGGATTGATAGCATGTTGGTCAAATATGGACATCAGTTAATGATACATATCACCACCACAGAAATGCTGTGTGTGTTTCTTTGAAACAAACCTATTCCCTCATAGAAATGGATATATGGTTGTTCAATAAGTAAGGTAACAAGAACGCTCACATGTGTAATGTTCTCTATTTCATTCTAATTTCCTGCCAGGCCAGAGCAGGTAGACCACTGCTTACCCTCACAGCCATTATACTGCGCCTCATATCAATCATACTGTCCCAACACGAATTGTAAGATGGCTGGGCTGGTGGAAACCTGGTCATTGAGGTGCGTAGTGTGATCAGATTTCTGTGTCTAAAGGGCATATCAGCAACTGAAATCTAAAGCCAACTTGTCGAGGTGTAAGGTGATAACGTCATGTCATGGAAACAGGTTTGATTTTGGTGCACTGCCTTTGAAAATGGCAGGACAGATGTTCAAGATGAGCAGCAATCCAGATGATGAAGCACGTCCACCACAGGAAGTGCATCAAACCAAACTTGTTTCTTTGACATGATGTGATCACTATACACCTCGACAAGTTGGCAAAGAATTTGTGTGTTCCTAATTCAGATCATCTAATTTGATGCATTGTTGCCCGTCTGTGGGAGTGACTCTCCGTCCTGATCAAGCATCCGGTAGCTGTTTACAACTACAGCCCTTGTGCTCATCCCCACTTTCTGGTCTAATGGTCCACTCTGTGTACACTTTAAGACATGCCACCCTCAAACAATTCACTAATGCAACCATTTTGCTAAAGCTGGCACTGCAGCAATCATTCCACATTCAATGTCCATCAGATCTCATTGTTTAACCATTATTTCATATGATCAATGCCACTCTTCTGTGCATACCTATGCATTCCATTCTTATGCAGACATCCTATATTAACATTATCTGTGGAATAGCTACTTTGCCTAAAATCTCCTGGCGGTCATAAAAATTTGACCACTCAGTGTATTTTAAATGTTGTTTTCATGCAGGTTTGTTAAGCCTACTGCTAATTTTGACTGTGAGGAGGACAAATAACCAAGCGACCATGTTGTTCTGCTTTACCAGGTAACTAACCGTCTAATAGCATTTCAATGTATAATTCAAGTGCACTGTCTGGAATCTGACATTAGGAAAAGAGGGAGAGCCCTCAGGTGTTGGGGCACTGGGGATTTCCCCTGTACCCCTATGGCCCAGGCTCACTCTGAGTACATTACACTTTTTCCATGATATTGTGGAAAAAATTGAGATGCATGTGCAGTGTTATTAGAGGCATGCACAAATGAGGAACATTGCTCCACTGCGTCTGACATCGCCACTGCATCTGACATCACCATTCCAACTCAAAATCAGGCCCTGAGTGTTGTTTGGTTGATATTTGCAAGTGTGGTAGCATCCACCAAATCCGAGGATATGCTATCTGTGTGGTTTTCCATACCACCAATTCAGCTTGTTGTCGACCATTTTCTGTAACTAGCTGCTTGGAGGTTATGTAGTCATTATGTCAGCAATCACACTGTCAACAGTCAAAAGGTTGACGCCATGTCGAATGTCATAACGTCGATATAGTTAAAATGTCTTCAAAATGTTGACACAGCCAAAATGCCGACACATTAAATGTTCACAGTCAAAATGTCATATAGAAATGTTGTTTAAATATAAGCCCTCATCTTGGTAATTGGTAGTTTAATATAACTTTATAATAAAACAAGCTTTGAAATGTCATTTATTTTTTAATTATGTATACATATTTACCAGCAGCGGCTCCTACCTTGTTAGAGGAGAAGGGCTGCCGCTGCTGCCGGGTCTCCCCTTCCTTGTCTCCGCCTCAGCTGCCACCTGGGTCCTGGCACCTGTGTTAGTTACAGTTCACAGACACTGGGACCCAGCGCATGCACAAAACCACAACTTCTATGGGCTGCATTGAGGCAGGGAGCTGTCTCCCTACAGGAAGCAGCTCTCTGCCTATCGCAGCCCGGTCTGGCAGTCCCGGGGGGAAGGAAACACCTCCCAATGGTAGTGTCTGTGACTGCTGCGCATGCGCACACTTCACAGGGCTTCAGCATGCGAACGCAATCGTACCTGCGTTCCATGCTGAATTAGGCCCTTAATCTTCATTTAACTCTGAGAAGCCATGACTTCATCTCTATTGAATAAACTAGCTGTGCTAAGTCAGTAGCATTCTGCAGGTATCTGTGGGTTCCAACTTGAAAACTGCTTCCTACTGAATAGGATGCTTTCCACAGTTCAATTCTCACTCTGTAGTTTTCTATTCATTTTTGTTATTGCCAAAATTTCACGAGTCTATGAAAAACATCTTTGGTGGCTGTGTTGTTTCCAGTATGGAACAGGAACCCATGCAGCTTTCATCATGACAATAGCAGGAGCATGTTCAGAGGCTGATTTTGCTAGTGATAACTCCCTTAGGTGTGAGAGCTTTTCCACAAATCTCAATGTCTATCTGTACAGTGCCTACCACCGGAATGGCTAAAATGTTGGCTACTAATGAGGTGACTCAATTGTTCTTTGCATTTTAAACTGGCCCGCTTTGTGTTTTATTATAGCTCTTTGAAAAATGTAAATGTTCAAATAATTCAGTACTTTGTAAAACCACACCAACACAAAACTATTGTTTTGTGACATAATTGACCTTATTCATTTATATTCCACTTTTTATTTTTCAACTAGACAAACAGACACTATATTTTGTGCAAAGCTATGCGTTCACTGCAATGTCCAAACATCACCACAGTTAATCCACTGGCGTATCTATAATAGGCGCAGTGTGTACACGGGCCCCTGAGTCCAGGGGGGCCACACTGCACCCGCTGTACCCGTTTTTTGAATACTCACCCCTCTGGAGTTCCGCACCGACGGCAGCAGCGCTGTTAAAAAAAAACACTGTGAAAATGGTGCAGCTCAGACTCTCAGCGCTGCCTGCAGAGAGGAGGGGGTACGAACGGAGAAGGCTGGACACAGGCTTCCTCCTCTCTTAAAGCACCCCTGAGCTAATCCCAATCAGCACATTGGCTCACTGCAGAAAAAATGCTACTCACATTTCCTTCCCAGTTATGTATTCTCTTGCTTGTAATGTTCCTGCTGACAGGTCTTCCACCCTCTGTCATTCCCCACCAATCACGACTTTTTCCTACTCGATGGGGGACATGTACTAAGCAGTGATAAAAGTAGAGAAGTGAGCGGGTGGAGAAGTCTCCCATGGCAACCAATCAGCATTGACGGAACATTTATAATTTGCATTCTATAAACGTATACAGGGCAGCTGATTGGTTGCCATGGGCAACTTCTCCACTTTCTCACTTCTCCACTTTTATCACTGCTTAGTACATATCCCCATATAAGCTGTAGTGACACTACTTAGGACCATAGCTGCTGTAAGTAGTGTCATGTTACTTTGTATCCTTGCACTATATCATTATCATATAAAGTCTTAAAGCAATATTATTCCTATAGGTGCATGTTTGAGTTTTGTGGCTGGTTCCTCTGCAGCGGTGAGGGATGGTCAGTCCCTTATAGAGAAAACATATTAAGAAATACACAGTTATCAGAACACCTGTAAATTCATTACCACTTATTACAGAGAAAAGAAAAAAAATATGTGGCTCTGATGTATAGTAATTAATTAAAATGCATTTTTTTTTAAAAAGAACAGGAGTGTAAGCAAATTTCATGTTACAGCCTTATAATCAAACATCGATAATGTAGTATAAAAAGGCTGTGATTAACTTCATATTCCCATATAGTCATAACTTGAAGAGTGTACAATATTCAAACTGAATGATTTAATAATAGAATCCACATGAAATGTTGTTTCTGAAATAGACAGGATTAAGTCCCCTTTTGTTTTTAGAAGAGTTGGATTAGCAGTCAGCGCCTAGCAAGTTCCTATTTAGGTTGGGGCTTACATATGAATGATGGTAATAATGAGTGTTACCCAACAGAATGACGAAGGTATTACCATGGGTTATACCAGGGGGTTCTACTTAATTAGTAGCATACGATGTTTGCAAATTTGCTTGGCTCTTGTGTAGCATTCCTGCAGCCACAGGCTTGGGAATTCCTCTAGTACAATGAAAGCATATTTTCAGCCAGTGTTATGGAAGTGTGGCTGCAGACCACTGACGCATTTTGTTGCAACTTTTTCAAAAGTATTTTAATAGAACTGCTTAGAACTCTTATCGTCAGAATAGTTTAGTCCAACTACTACACTTTATAGCCCAGACAGGCACTCTCCTAGCCATAGGACCTTCAGCAATTTAGGTGAGTAGTGAGTACCAGTACCTTTTTTCCATGGCCGTGTACAGAGCCGTCTTAACAGCAGTGTAGGCCCTTGGGCAAAGCAATGCACTGGGGCCTCTACTCATCCTCCAGCGGTAGGGGTTGGGGTGCTATCAGCAGCAACTTTGATGTCCCGCTGGCGGTAGGGTGTGTTCTATCTTCCGCTCAGTATGTAGGACCTGGATCACTCATTTCTGATAATTACACCTTTACTGCACAAATGGTGGGAGGGAGAACACTAAACTGTAGAAGGGAGCATTGGGCTGAATGAAGGGACCCTGGGACATGAATTTTAGGATGGTAGAGGATGTTTAATATGAAGGGGAAGGGTGGATAGTGAAGTGGAATATTTATCAGTTTCCGGTGGGAGGGCAGTTTGCTTAACTGCAGATATCTCCAGTTCCTGGAAATAGATTTCTTAGCTTTCAATGGGAGAACAAAAATGAGTGAGTCCCAGCTTTCAGGAGGTACTGGGGACTTGGGGATCAGCGTTCAGGAACCAGAGCAATCTGCCGACGAAAATATGTAACTGCATTCCAGGTGTGTGGAGCTGGAGAAGGGACCAGCTGCTGGAAGGCTGATATCTGTTATTCTGGGCATAGTAGTTAAAGGTGCATACACACGGTGCGATGTAACCTTATGATGTAACCTTACGATTTTTATAGTCAAAATCGTAAGGAAAGTTAGTACAAATCGCACCATGTGTACACAGCTTGCGAAACCAATGCGTGGCCCCACGGGATTGGTATCGCAAGAAAAAATAGACTGTGCAGGCAAGTCAATCTTTACTATCTAGTTCAAAGTATGCCATAGTCAAAATCGCACATAGCCAAAATCGCACCATGTGTATAGATAATATCTGTGCTTCTGGGCTCTGGGGGCGTTCAAGGGAAATCGCATAGTCAAAATCAGGCATAGACAATATCTCAACATGTGTATGCACCTTTAGTCAGACAGAACCCAAGATATCTGGCTGGGAAGAGCAATTACTGTAACAGGCTCAGATGGGGACCACTGCTTTAAAGTAAAATATCGCTGGTTCCCAAGTGTCGATTTTCACAAATCTGGTACCCCTGGAAAAACAGGACCCTCAGCTATAAGCCTAGGCTTATATTCCTGGGGCCCTTGGGCAACTGCCCATTGAGCCCATATGAAAAGACAGCCGTGGAACCTTTTCTTCTGGAAAAAACAAAACACTGACCCAAGCTATTATTCTATATAATAAAAGACTAATGCTTCTGCTCTCTTCTATGGGGGAAACATAAGTGTTTTGTGCACCTGCGGCCACTAAATGATGCCTGAAGGAGCGCACAGCCGGCAGCGCTGACATTATGGTTATGTTGTTATGTCATTTTGACAGGCTGGTAATAGTTTTATATATTAATGTACTAGATAAATGACAGGTACTGTAGAACATGATTATTGCTACAGTTGGGCAACATTTTCTATTTGCCCTCTTTAGATAGTTTCATACATTTCCTCTTTAGATGGTCTGTATACTATTTCTAATTACAGATGTTCAGATTTTAAAAATAAACTTAGCATTTATCAAAGAAACTGGAACTTTTATAAACCTATAGATGTACTGTATATACAGTAAGTTCATGTTCTAATTGTTCTAATTGACAATTACTTGTCCCTATATAAGTATTTTGTATTGCTGAAGGGCTTCCTTTTGTTTTCTATTTGTTTTCTATTTATACTGTAGCTACAATTTGGTAGAAGACGTTAACAAGTCTCTCACATAAGCATGGACACCGAACCTGATTAAAGAAATAATAAATATCAAAAAAGCTCTTTAACTATTTTGAAACTTTGGGCTATGTTTGAATAAATGTTCCGTTTTATCATCTGCTTAATAGACAGCCTATGATACAATTATCCAAGCTTTTTGGTTATCAGGCTTCCTTTTACCATGTTCCAGTCACACAGATAATTCAGGTACCACTGTGTGTGTGTGTTTCTGTTTGTAAGCAGTACTCACCAGTGTTTTTGCTTTTCTGCTTGTTGTTCTGAAGAGGGAGAACTTCCAGGAAAGTGATGCCAGATGTCTCCAGAATAGTGGTCTCCACCAATAGTGAGCCCACCAACTGCTGTGGGCGTACACTGACCACATGCTCATACAACCCAAGGCGTCTTTGTAAGAGCTCTTCGTACATCAACAGAAAAACTGCTTTGTTTCTTCCTGGGATAGTCGCTGATGCATTAAATGTTTCCATTTCATTCTCCCTACATAAAAATTACCGGGGCATGTTATGAAGAAACTTGTTGAAATAATATAATAAAATAACACCAATATAATTAAAGGCACTATGGGCCAGATGTACTAAGCTTGAAAAGTGATAAATATCACTGTGATAAAGCACCAGCCAATCGGCTCCTGTCATTTTTCAAACACAGCCTGTGACATGGCAGTTAGGAGCCTATTGGCTGGTGCTTTATCACAGTGATATTTATCACTTTTCAGGCTTAGTACATCTCCCCCTATGTGAATACTGTATTCACTCTTTTGAAAATACTGTTTAGTTATATATATGACTAAGGCTTTCATTTGGCCCCAGGATCCCCTTTGTGCATGCGACTATGATGCACAAATGGAAAAGGACATGGCCACGCCTCATTGGGACGTGGCCTCATGTTTTGTAAGCATATTTTGTAAGCAGTACTCACCAGTGTTTTTACTTGTCTGCTCGTTGTTCTGAAGAGGGAGAACGTCCAGGAAAATGGACTCCACCAATAGTGAGCACACCAACTGCTGTGGACCTATACTGACCACATGCAAAAGCTCTTCGTACATCAACAGAAAAACTGCTTTGTTTCTATCTAGGATAGTACTATATGTTGGCTGAGCAGAGCTCATGGCCAGACCGGCCCATCTGCCCATCTCATATTTGCCAGAAGTGCAAGTTGGCCAGTCTAGGCGTGAGTAATACCCAAGGATTTGCAGGGAGGTAAATAGCTCATGAGGCACTGGCTAGTACCAGAGCCAGATTTACACACAATATATGAGCCCAAGGGTTCATGTGGGCATTTTACACAGGTGCAGCAGTATATACTGCTGGACATTTGGTGAGTTTTGATCACAGATGTGAGGAAAAGATAGTCCATAGACTTTTTACTCCAAAGTTTTGATTATAAAAATTATTAGAATAATACAAAGAAGATATTTTTAATATAGTCTTTGTATTTTTCATATACTTTATACAGTCAAAACTCTGGTGTATACGTTTGTATGACAAAAAAGACTGTGTCTCACCTGCCTCACCCCACCACAGGTCACTGGTATGACCGCATGTGCTCAATAACAACAGGCAGCCTTTAGGAGAAGTAATGCTTTGTCACATATGTGTTTTTTCTTTGAGTTTGTGGATACCTTCTTGGAATGAAAGGACCCTTACATATGAATATTTAAAGTAATAAAGACAGCAACAAGGGGTGTGGTGGACTTTTTATTTAATAAATTATTTTTGTCTGAGTCTTGTCATTTTTACAGCTGCAGGTCCCAGTAGGCCCTGTTTTCCAGGGTGTGCTGGTAATTGGCCCTAGTGTTATCAGCACAGAGAGGTCCATCCTAGGAAAGGGGATTCATATTTATTTTTTATGGTTCCCAATTCTCTAGTGATTTCATCCCTGTGCTGACCGTTCCAAGGTGGGTTGACACTATGGTGGGGGAACCCATTGCAGCATGTCCCCCCTGTCACTAACCTTGCCTGGTAAAGCCTAGTGCTGGTTATAAAAATTCCATACTCTTCTGTTCTCTTCTGTCCTAATGTTGGTTATGAATTTGCAAGGGAGAACAGACAAATCTGTGGAGCACTCCTAAACACCATAGTTTTCAAAGCATTTTTGGCAGCAGAATTGGGTCTAGAAATCGATGTACATCAATGGTGGTTTCCCAAACACCACCATACTTTATGTCATGTGGCTGAATTACCACGATGCGGATTGTGTTAAATATGCTTCTTAGTGATTTTATATTCTGTTTTGTCCTGTGTGAACAGCTTTGGGGTCCATGTATAGTAGGATACCAGGTTGTCTAGAGTGGGATCATGTGCTAAGGGTCCTCTATGAATAGACTATGGCTTCTTACCAGATAAATAAAATGTGAGATGTTTTGCTGGAGGTTTTTAAATTTTTAGTTTTTTAAAAAGGAGATCTAATAGGAACTGCATGGGTCTGAAAAAATCTATGAAGAAACCTAAGGAATATATTCATTAAGAACACATTATTTAATTACATACTTTTTCTTACCGTCTGTCACCAATAATTTTATCAAGGTCCAGTATAGTGTTATCTCCTGTCTTTTTTCTCCAGGTGACTTCACTGTGATAAGTCCTGCCCCCAATAATCCTGCAATGTATACGTCACTATTACTATTACTCAAGGAATATCAATTGATAACAGAGTATTTATACTTCAATTAGAGTGAAATTGTTGCATTTTAAATATAGACTTCATTTACTGCTGATTACAATAATTAATTGTTCTTTAACGGTCTAAAATTATCATAATTGCATACTTATAGAAGATTATTGAAAAGTCTTTCTGAAAGTACAATTCAAAACAAAGATGTAGGGCCCATAAGAAGATAGTTCTGCACCATTGTTCTATCTGCTTTATCAACAGCCTTTTAGAGGTGTGGGCTGTAGTAAAGTGTAATATAATTATCTGAGAAGGTGAGCAGCACAGTGGTTAGCATTGTCACCTCACAGCTAGCATCATGGGTTTGATTCTGACCAGGGCTCTATTTGTGTGGAGTTTGGAAATTCTCCCTGTGTTTGAGTGATTTTCATAATGGCATAATGGCAGATTAATAGGCTGGTAATTAAATGAGCCCATATGTGTGTGTGTGTGCATGTGGTAGGGAATACTGATGTACAGTATATGATTACATATGTAAAGTGCTGCATAATATGCTATCCCTATGTAACCTCCAGAAGTTACTTACATTGTGAAGTTGGAGACGAACGCTGCAGCTGGAATCTGCATCTGAAATACAACCTCCTTTGCCTCGACTGCCCGATTAACCATGGTGCAGGACACAGCAGTAAATGCATAGCGTGATAAAATGGTAGATTTCACAGTAAACTCAGCAACCAAGGGCTTGATTTCCTATATAGAAGAATATGTAATTAATTCATTTTCAATGTACCATTTAGTACAAGTACTGCCAGGTCCCGCAAGCTCATTCTTTATCAGAGATGAGGTGCACTACCCGAGATCACAAGAACTGTATTTTAAAATAAAGACCTGAAGCAAGTTTATTAGTATATGTTCTGCAATAAAATATTTAAAAGTTCATTTATTTTTTAATTACCAGCCTTGGAGTGGCTGAACTCCCATATAAAGTCCCGGGCAAACCAATTAAACCCACATGCTGGCATACATCCCTTGTATATAGCGTGGTAGATAGTTATTAAGCATGATATAAAGAAAACAATAAACATTTGTTATAATACCGGTATGGATTATAAAGAACAAGAGTTCTTGTAACACTTACTCTTCTTGATGAATACGGAATTTGTCTTGGAAATCGGGGTCCACCCTATGGCAAAAACAAACCAAACATATATGGTCCTTAATAATCTTTGTTTATAAATAATTGCAAATTGAAATCTAGTGCATGATAGCACATCTAAACAACATTGATGTTATAAGCAAAATTTAATAATAATCTTTTTTTATATAGCTACAAATTAGTAAAGAATAATGACTTTTCCAATCAAGAATTATCATCCTCCAAATAAGCACTAAGCCCTGCCAAACATTTTATAAACATTCTGCTGGTTAGTATAACGTGTTATTATCTACAGCAGTGTAACAGGACTTCCGGTGCCAGCCCCACCTCCTAAGCACATGACCTCATGATATCGCACAGAGTGGGTGGGGCTGCCGGGATCGGGAAGAGTGCAGCATGGGGCATAGTGTCCTGGCGGCACTGCTAGCCAAAAGTAAGGACCCTGCTCTCTGTGCGACAGCACCACACGCACACCACTAGTTATCGCCTTGATTATCTACCTGCAACAAAGCAATGAGAAAGGCAAGTCAGATGCTTGGTTGCATAGGAAGAGGAATCAGTAGCAGGAAAAGAGAAGTAATAATGCCACTGTATAGGTCATTGGTGCGGCCTCATCTGGAATACTGTGTCCAGTTCTGGAGACCATATCTCCAGAAGGATATAAATACACATCACAAAACTTACCTGGAAAGGCTAAAAGATCTTAACATGTATAGTATGGAGGAGAGAAGGGAAACGGGGGACATGATAGAAACTTTCAAATATACCAAAGGTTTTAACAAAGTTCAGGAGGGAAACATTCTTCAAAGGAAGAGAAGTATTAGAACTCGAGGACATACAGTGAGACTGGAGGGAGGCAGGTTCAGGGGAAATTCAAGGAAAAATTACTTCACAGAAAGGGTAGTGGATAAGTGGAATAGCCTCCCATCAGAGGTGGTAGAGGCTAAGACTGTAGAGCAATTTAAACACGCTTGGGATAGACATATGAATATCCTTACAAAAATCTAAGGTTCAAAAAGGGTTGAGATTACCTAAAGGATATAAAAAAAGAGACAGACTAGATGGGCCAAGTGGTTCTTATCTGCCGTGAAATTCTATGTTTCTATGCTAATAACTTGGCCATGTCTGTTAAGGAGGCCTAATATGTCGTATTTCCAATCGTACTGTGCGCTTTAGTAGAAATCAGCCCTATATATGATATTCTACTAAAGTTAAAGAAGTGTCATCATTTTAAGCTTTACTAATAAGACTGCATGTAATAAAACAATGGGAACACTCCCATGTCTAACGCAATACAATACACTGAAACGAAACAATTTCACATACTTCAGTTTTTCAATATGCTTGTAAACCATCTGGCATCCCCCCACCCACTGGATGTGTGTGGGAGACACAATATTTTAGCAGGAATATGTCTCAGCTAGAAAGTAAATAAAGAGGCCAATCAAAGTATAACCTCTAAATAAACAGAATAAAACCAAGAGATATATATTCAAATCTAGCTTGTCTTGTAAGAAATAATGCACAGTACTATTAGGATTGCACACTAGGGGCCTAATTTAATATGGATCGCTACTGAGGCTGAGACAGTGATTTCATGCCTCCCAACTTTTTGCATGGAGAAGGGACTTTGGCGTGGCTTAGTCGCACCCCGCCGAAAAAGGGGGCATGGCCTAAGGGTAGAGGGCATGGTTTCGTGTGAGTGCCGCGATCGCAAGCCACGCCCCTGGTTTTCGTCACTGAGAGGGCATACCCAGTGCACCGTGAGCTGCTGGCATGCCCCCCTCTCCCTCCGTCTCTAGTGAATACACGCTGCGCGACAGAGCCTCCCAACTGCCCCCCTCCCCACACCCCAGGACACTGCGGCCCGCTGGTGGGACAGTCCCCAAAAAACGGGACTGTCCCGCGAAAAATCGGGACAGTTGGGAGGTATGCGATTTTCACAAATCTGCTCTTGCTAAAAATCACATGTGAAGAGCCACCCAGAAAGGATAAAAGACACCCACCGAATAATATGTTACTGGGTGGCAAGGGGACAGAATGGGAAGAAGCGTAGAATAAGCCTCCTGTGGGTGCGTAGACAGTTACGTCTTTTCAGAAGTAGGGTTGTGCAGAGCTCTGTCTAATGTCAGCCAGATCTCCTGCTCCAAGCATGGGGCTGGTGCAGATGTATAAGTGATAACGGTTGCTCTCACAAGCAGTGGGCTGGGGATGGTGCTGTCGCATAGATGAGCCAACTCAGGATCATGCAAATGTTCACATGGATTTCCAATTGCAGAAAGTGCCTGGAACGTGAACACTTTATGTGTGACCCCAGAACATAGTTGCCTACCCTCCCGCATTCTGCAGGAGACTCCCTGAAATAGCAGCAATCTCCCTGACTCACTGAATGCTCCAGCAATCTCCCTGATTGCACTTTACCTCATTATGTAACCGTTACATTCTTGGGGGGAATCAGAGATACATACATTCAAATTGGCTCATCAGTGCCATTTCCCTGCATTGGTTATAAGGCACAATGATCCCTATGGCTACATGCATTTTAAATAAGGTTTCTCATGACCACTTACAGTATATGGAACCTTTTATAAAACACAAACAAATCTTGAAAAATCTCAGTGTCTTTTTTTCAACAAGTAGATCTTACCAACTTTGGGGCTCATTTACATTTGGATGTAAGTCATTTTTATGACACGTCTCTCTACATAGTAACATAGTATCTAAGGTTGAAAAAAGACAATTTGTCCACGAGTTCAACCTATTGGTGGTCTCCTATGCAGTTTTCTTTTAAGACTAATTTTGCCTCATGCTGATGTCAGCCGTTTTGTTTTAATGACAGCCGTTGTGTTTTAATAACTATAGTGTGTGACTAAGCACCATAACCCTGAATATCCTTATCCATTAGGAATTTATCTAACCCATTCTTAAAGGTGTTGACTGAGTCCACCGTTACTACTTCCTCAGGCACGGAATTCCAAACACGTATTGTCCTTACTGTGAAAAAACTTTTTGCCGCATTGTGCAGAATCTCCTCTCCTCTGACCTAAGCAAGTGACCACGTGTCCTCTGTGCTGATCTTACCAAAAACAGGTCCCGCGCAAGCTCTGTGTATTGTCCCCTTATATATTTGTAAATGTTGATCATGTCCCCGCTTAGTCTCCTCTTTTCCAGTGTAAGCATGCCTAGCCTTGCAAGTCTTTCCTTATATCCCAGCGTCTCCATTCCCTTAATTAGTTTGGTCGCCCGCCTCTGAACCTTTTTAAGCTCCAGGATATCCTTTTTGTAGTATGGTGCTCAAAATTGTACACAGTATTCTAGATGTGGCCTCACTAGTGATTTATATAATGGGAGTATAACACTCTCGTCCCTTGCATCAATTCCCCATTTTATGCATGCTAATATCTTATTAGCCTTCTTTGCTGCATTCCTACTTTGGGTACTGCTGCTTGGTTTGCTATCTATGTGAACACCCAAGTCTTTTTCCAGTACAGAATCCCCTAACATTACCCCATTTAGTATGTAGGTATTGTTTTTGTTCTTGTTACCACAATGCATTACCTTACACTTGTCGGTATTGAATCTCTTTCTCCATTTAGCTGCCCATGCGTCTAGTTTCACTAAGTAGTTCTGGAGAGACTAGGCATCCCCCTCCGTATTTATAACCTTAAACAATTTTGTATCGTCTACAAAGATTGACGCCATGCTCTCTAGACCTACTGTTAGGTCATTAATGAAAATGATAAACAATAGTGGTCCTAGTACAGACCCTTGTGGCACACCACTTAGCACTTCAGTCCAATTTTAAAATGATCCATTAACCACAACGCGCTGTTCCCTATTATCTAACCAATTTCTGACCCAAGTGTATAATGTGCTCCCTAGACCTATTTCTTGTAGCTTATAGATAAGTCGCATGTGCGGTACTGTGTCAAAAGCTTTGGCAAAGTCTAAAAAGATTATATTCACCTCCTTACCCTGATCAAGGTTCACACTTAATGTTTCATAAAAGCCAAGAAAGTTGGTTTGACATGATCTATCCTTGACAAATCCATGTTGGTTCCTTTTAATGACCTTATTGGCTTCAAGGAACTTCTGAATATTATCCCTTAGATTACCTTCCAATACTTCCCCCACTATAGATGTAAGACTAACTCGTCTATAATTGCCTGGTTTGGCTTTGCTACCCTTTTTGAATATTGGCACCACCTCCGCTATACGCCAGTCCTTGGGTAGCATACCTGATATAACTGAATCTTTGAAAATCAAAAATAGTGGTCTTGCTAGTTCAGAATGAAGCTCCATAAGAATCCATGGGTGAATTCCATCGGGACCAGGTGACTTATTAATCTTTACATTTTTTAATCGGTCACAGACTACGTCCTCACTTAAATAAACATTTAGCAGTGGAACATTATCTTTGTTGAGATTGTGTGTTAGACCCTGCATTTGGTCTTTGGTAAATACCATTGAAAAAAACTCATTTAGTTTGTTCGCTATGTCATTATCATTTTTGATTAAGACTCCCAACTCGTCTTTTAAAGGGCCTATACTCTCCTTCTTTAATCTCTTGCTGTTGATGTATTTAAAAAAAAAATTGGGATTTGCTTTGCTTTCCTTTGCTACTAGTTTTTCAGTTTCTACCTTAGCAGCTCTAATTTCTTTTTTGCATATTTTGTTACAAACCTTATAATGATGAAATGACTATGCATTCCCTTCAGATTTGTATTTTTTGAATGCTCGTCTTTTTTTGCCCATTAGTTCCTTTATCTTTTTGTTAAGACGCATTGGTTTGGGATTTTTATTCCTTTTTTTGCTGCTTGTGGGAATAAATTTGCGAGTATTTTTAACTAGCAGTGATTTTAATACATCCCATTTCTCTGTAGTATTTTTTTCTTGAAACAGAATCTCCCATTCAATGTCCCTTAAAGCTTCCCTCATCAAGGCAAAGTTGGCTTTGCTAAAGTTTAGAGTCCTAGTTGAGCTCTGATGTAGTATATATCAGCCTGATAGGTATTACTTTCACAATCTCCCTAAAATGCTTTTATAAAAGTAGGCAAGTATGCCCCAGAGTTTAAGTCCTGGGTCTATTGCAGCTATTCCCTGTGTCCCTGTTTTTCTAGGATAGTCTCTTTTCCCTACTAAAAAAACATATGTGCTTAGGGTCCATAATTCAGAACCCTAGTGCAACCAGATTAATACAATATTGGCTATGGGTACCTATTTTTCTTATTAGCTTTTATTTAAGGGGTGCCACAAAATTCTACAGCGCCATACAGAGCAGTGATACAAAAATGGTTAACAAAGTAACAAAATAATTTGACAAGTATACATATACATAATTACATTTGTAAGAATAATTACATGCATATAGCTTTCGTGAGGAGCACAATCCCGACGCCAAATGGGAAGCCGTCGTCAAAATACCAACAGCCGGCATCCCGATCGTCCTGACAGCGGGACGCGCTGCTGTCCTGCCGCGTGGGGGGGGGGAGTTGTAAGGAAGGCTAGATTTAGGCAGCAGAAGTGGGGTTATGGTGCAGGCACGGGAAGGATAGGGTTAGGGACCGGGGATGTAGGGCTATGCACATAATAGGGGAGGTTAGGGATAGGTAACAAGCAGCAAGGGTTAGTTTTAGGCAATGGTTAAGGGAGGGTTAGGGTTAAGCACTAAGCAGGGAGGGTTAGGGTTAGGCACCAACAAGGCAGGGTTATGGTAGGGAAAAGGTGAGGGATAGAGGGCTAAATGGGGGGGCTGTTGGGAATCTGATGGACGGGATGCCGCTATTGGTATACTGACCACCGGAATCCCGTCCATTGGTACTGTAAGTCATACTGAACCCGCTATCATCTTAGTTATGTGAGCTGAAGGGAAGGGATGAAACAAGGATGGATGGGTCCTGTTCATAAGCGCTAACTTTCTATCCTATGACTGGGTGGATTTAATTGTATGAGCAATTATGAGTTTCTTTGTTTTTGCACTCATAAAAATGGTCCTTAAACTTTCAGGGACAAATTCAATTAGTTGCAGTCATTATCCACAAGCTAATTGGTTGGCCCGTGGCAGCCCATGATAAGACCACAGGCTGCACTTAGCATAAATTTCTGTTTGAGTCTGAGCGAGGCTCTGCGGTAATTGAATAGCTAACCCCAAGGCTACCACCCTTTTCCTTATGCGGTAAAGTAACGAGTAACTGAATTCATACAGTATATTAAAAGACACTGATACATTTCAGGGCTGATTCATGTAATGTATTGTACTCATGTGGTTCCACATAAATGGTCATGAGAAACGTTATTTAAAAATGCATGTAACCATAGGGATCTGTGCCTTGTAGCCAATGCAGGGAAATGGATCCAATTTGTATTATATTACAGGTTGAGTATCCCATATCCAAATATTCCGAAATACGGAATATTCCGAAATACGGACTTTTTTGAGTGAGATTGAGATAGTTAAACCTTTGTTTTCTGATGGCTCAATGTACACAAACCTTGTTTAATACACAAAGTTATTAAACATATTGCTTTAAATTACCTTCAGGCTGTGTGTATAAGGTGTATATGAAACATAAATTAATTGTGTGAATGTATACACACTTTGTTTAATGCACAAAGTTATAAAAAATATTGGCTAAAATGACCTTCAGGCTGTGTGTATAAGGTGTATATGTAACATAAATGCATTCTGTGCTTAGATTTAGGTCCTATCACCATGATATCTCATTATGGTATGCAATTATTCCAAAATACGGAAAAATCCCATATCCAAAATACCTCTGGTCCCAAGCATTTTGGATAAGGGAGACTCAACCTGTATTTGCATATGTGTATATCTCTGATTTCTTTTTCTTTTTTTAAGTATATAAGGGTACATATTGTAGGTAAGGTGCAATCAGGGAGATTGATAGACTCTTCGGGGAGTCAGGGAGATTGCTGCTACTTCAGGGAGTCTCCCCAACATTCAGGGAGAGTTGGCAATTACAGTCTCACACATTTTGTTACGAAAATGGCCACCACAAAGGGTTTAAATTGCAGTGTGACAAGTGTAAAGAAGAATGAATGTATAATAAACCAAACTGTATTTTGAAATGTTTCCATTCGAATCCATGTATAGCACTTCAGCACTGGGGAAAGTATAATGCCATTGCCCAGTGCTGCCAGTGCAAATAGGGTAAATTCTTAGTATAACAGACAAAATATCAGAAGCGCTAGATACACTTCCTAGTATGCATATAACAGTTTTAAACGTAATTTACTGTGAAAGATGTATTATTTTATCACAGGTATTTTACTGCTTACTATGGAACAGGAAGTCCAGGGCCATTGAGACATATGATGTGTCCATGTGATATTGAGGGGAAATTGGAGAACTCTAGGAGACATCGCCACACCACCTCCAACCCCCCCTTCTCCCATGGGAAGCATTTGTCACTCTCAATAGATGCCCTGGGTCACTGCTGGATACTTAAACAAGTTTTGGCATGGGTAATCAGTAGCAGCCCCTTCTGAGGAAGTAGTGATTAAAGTTTATAGGGGCTGCTATCAATAATATTGTTAAAGTGATATACTGGCAATGTTATTAAAATAGACATCCCCACGTGCCACTGACATGGCATCGTGCCCCTGACATGGCATTAGTCATCCCCATGTGCCCCTGACATGGCATCAGACATCCTAATGTTCCACTGACATGGTATCAGACATCTCCAGGTGCCCCTGACATGGCATCAGACATCCCCACATGCCCCTGACATGGTATCAGACATCTCCAGGTGCCCCTGACATGGCATCAGACATCCTAACGTGCTACTGACATGGTATCGGACATCACCATGTGCCCCTGACATGGTATCAGACATCCGCACATGCCCTTGACATGGCATCAGACATCACTACTTGCCTCTGGCATGGCATCAAACATCCCAACATGCCCATCACATGGCATCAGACGTTACAACTTGATCCTGACATAGTATCAGACACCCTCACTTGCCCCTGACATGGCATCAGACATTCCATCTGGTCTCCGCACATGACCATGATGTGCCATCAGATCTGCCCACATACTGTACCATTTATATTCTCGCCATCAGACACCACCACAACCCATCCCATTAGATCTCACCATGTACCTCTTGTATAAGGGTCTTAGGCACATCAGCCCTCCCTCACATTTACTGTTGTGACTGAAATCTGTTCTATGGACCCTATGCAGGTGTTACGATCCTGATGCTCAGGACAGGGGAGATCTTATGTAGTGAGTCCTGAGCACCAAGACGGAATGCTGGGATTGGGAAATGGGAAGGAAATAGCCCCTAGCACCCTACCTCCGTTGTCTTACCCGTGTTATCAATTCACGCCTGAACGACTATGGTTTCTTGGGCCCATGGCAGCCGCGTTTGAAGGGCGGATTAGGTCTGCCCAACTCCGATGCCCCCTCAGGTCTTAAAGAGAGACAAGGCGTGAACTGAGACAGGGTAATAACAAGGGGACCTCTAACTGAAACAACCACGCTAGGGGCTATAAAACTACTTAAAAACTAAACGTATGTGCGGCACGCCGCCAAAGGAAAAGAACTACAAAGAAACCACTGTCCACTCCCCTACACGGCACCGCCGAGTTCCGGGGAGGACAGTGAAAGCGGAAACCTCCGCAAATGCACCAATTCACAGTAAAGTAAACACTAAGCGGCATAGGCCGCAACCCGCGGCAGAAGCCGCTACTCACGAAACCGGGCGAGAACCCCAGATGACAAACAGGTTCGCAAGGACTAGAAGGATTCCCAGGACCGGCTTCGGACCTCTAAAGTACCAAAGGGCAGGGAGCAAGATCCACCAAACAAGGCTGACAGGAACAGAGTTCTGCAAGGCAGGAACAGCATACAAGAAGCTATCACCGGCAGGGCTGCAGTGTGCTGGCTCACATAAAAAGGCCCTGCTGGCCAATAACAGGAGGGCCAGCAGGACCAGCCCCCAGACCCTAATTACTAGTTGCCGTGCAGCTGCCCTGCTGCACAAGCAACCTAATAAACTATTCTTAGCAACGGGGAACGCGGTCCACCTGTGGCGTCCCTGTTGCTATGCACCCGGCGGCTATCGTGCGCACGGTGTCCTGCGTTGCCAGGGACCCGGCGGCTATCGTGCGCACGGTGTCCTGGCGTTGCTAGGCGCCGTGCGGGGGACAGGGAAGGAGAGAGGCGCGGCGGCCGTGACCGCTGCTCAGTCAGGGCACGGCCGAAGATCGCCGCGCCTAACAGTACCCCCCCCCTTGAGGAGGGGTTAAAGAACCCCTAGAGCCAGGTTTCTGAGGAAACTGCTGAAAGAAAATCCTCTTCAGCTTGGGAGCATGTAAATCTTTATCCAACACCCAAGATCTTTCTTCAGGGCCATAACCTTTCCAGTGGACCAAAAAATAGAGCCGACCCCGAGAAAGCTTAGAATCTAAAACCTTCTCCACCAAGAACTCTTGTTGCCCCTGAACATCCACCGGAGATCTACCCTGGGAAGTCCTCCGAGGAAATCTCCTGGAAGAAAAATACTGTTTCAAAAGAGAACAGTGAAAAGTATTGCCAATTCTGAGAGATGTCGGCAAGCGTAGCCGAAAAGCAACTGGGTTGACCTTCTTAATGATAAGGAATGGTCCAATAAATTTGGGTCCCAGTCTAGCCGAAGGTTGTCGGAGCTTGATGTTGCGAGTTGACAACCATACCTTATCTCCCACCTTAAAAGTGCAAGGACGTCGGAAGGCAGCTTTTCTCAAGGCAAGGTGCACCTTTCTCCAAATTGTTCTGAGATGGGAGGTTAAGGTCAACGAGGAGACTGGAGAATGAGGAAAAACAGAGTTGGCTCTAGGATGAAAGCCAAAGACTGAAAAGAATGGGGACTCCTTGGTGGAAGAATGACAAGAGTTATTATAAGCAAATTCGGCTAACAGAAGAAATTCAGACCAATCATTCTGGAGTTTGGCCGAATACAACCGTAAATACTGTTTTAATGACTGGTTAACTCGTTCGGTTTGTCCGTTAGATTGTGGATGGTATCCAGATGTTAAAGAGAGTTTCATATTTAATGAGGCACAAAAACGTTTCCAGAAACGAGCAATGAATTGCGGACCCCGATCAGAGACAATATCCCTGGGCAACCCATGGAGCCTGAACACATGACGGAGAAACAAGACTGCCAACCCTTGAGCAGAGGGTAATCGGGGAAGAGCAATGAAATGAGCCATCTTACTAGAACGATCTACTACCACCCAAATGACTCGAAATCCGGCTGAAAGAGGAAGGTCCACCACGAAATCCATGGATATATGTGACCATGGCCTGAGAGGAACGGCTAAAGGTACGAGTTGCCCGATCGGCAATGAACGAGGAACCTTATGCCGTGCACAAACCTGACAGGAATGGACAAATTCCCTTACATCTTTAGAAAGACTAGGCAACCACACCGAGCGAGACACTAACTCCAAGGTCTTAGTGATACCTGGATGACCAGAGACTTTGTTGTCATGAAACTCAGCTAAAACAGTGCCTCTCAGAAATTCAGGGACAAAGAGACGATCAGCAGGAGTCGGTTTAGGAGCCTGCTGTTGAAGCTAGACTAACTGAGTAAATAAATCCTGTGTGAGGCCTGCCCGGATGACAGATGATGGAACTATGGGGGTAGTAGCAGGATGGTTATTGTGAACCGGAAGAAAACAATGTGACAGGGCATCAGCTTTAGTATTTTTGGAACCGGGCCAGAAAGTGATAATAAACCTGAAACGAGTAAAAAACAATGCCCAACGTGCCTGCCGAGCATTAAGCCGTTTAGCTGACTCAATATATTGCAGGTTCTTATGGTCAGTAAACACTGTAATAGTATGCCTAGCTCCCTCCAGCCAATGCCTCCACTCCTTGAAAGCCCATTTAACTGCCAGCAATTCTAGATTACCAACGTCATAGTTGGATTCTGCGGAGGAGAATTTCCTGGATATGAAGGCACAAGGGTGTAATTCCTGAGACTCCAGATCTTCCTGAGATAGGATAGCCCCCACTTCAACCTCTGAGGCATCTACCTCGACTATAAAGGGGAGCTCCGGGTTAGGGTGCCTGAGAACAGGAGCCGAGACAAAGGCCTGCTTTAAGGCCCGAAAGGCAGACTCGGCTGCAGGCGACCAATTGGAAGGGTCCGCTCCATTTTTAGTCAATGCTACTATAGGAGCGACCAAATCAGAAAAGGTATGAATGAACCGCCTATAATAGTTTGCAAACCCTAAAAAGCGCTGAATTGCTTTTAAATTTGTGGGTTGCGCCCAATTAAGGATGGCCTGGAGTTTTTTCGGTTCCATGAAAAATCCCTGGGGAGAAATAATATACCCCAAGAAGGACACTTCCGTGATGTGAAAATCACATTTCTCTAGTTTTGCGTATAAATGATTCTCCCGTAGTTTTTGAAGAACCAGATGCACATGGGTAATATGTTGTTCCATAGACTCAGAATAAATCAAAATGTCGTCTAAATAAACGACAACGAACTTTCCAAGAAAGTCACGAAGAACATCATTGATGAGGTCTTGAAATACCGCAGGAGCATTTGACAGCCCAAAGGGCATCACCAGATATTCATAATGACCCGACTGTGTGCTGAAAGCCGTCTTCCACTCATCCCCAGATTTTATTCGGATGAGATTGTAAGCTCCTCTAAGATCGATTTTTGAGAAGATAACGGCAGAGCGTAACTGATCAAAAAGTACTGAAATCAAAGACAAAGGGTAGGTGTTTTTAACAGAAATTTTATTCAGAGCCCGAAAATCAATACATGGTCTGAGCGACCCATCTTTTTTCTCAACAAAAAAGAATCCTGCACTTGAAGGAGATTTCGAAGGCCTAATGAAGCCTTTTTTCAGGCTTTCCTGGATATAATTATCCATAGCCGTGGTTTCTGGCCCGGAGAGGGCATATAATCTCCCTTTAGGTAAAGTGGCCCCGGGAACTAAATCTATAGCGCAGTCATAGGACCGATGGGGAGGCAGAACGTCCGCATTTCCCTTGGAGAACACATCAGCAAAATCCTGATATTCCAGAGGAATAAGTTCTGGGGTAAGTGCCGCAACCCGGACAGGATGGGAAATACGCTCCTGAACACAAAAAGGACCCCATTGGGAAATCTCCCCAGACCGCCAATCTATGACGGGATTATGAAAGGCAAGCCAGGGGTGACCCAAAACTACTGGACAATGTGTAAGGAAAAATTCTATTTCTTCTGAATGTAGGGCCCCCACTGTCAGCAATACTGGAGGTGTGCGGTGAGTAATAACCCCATTGGATAGCGGACCCCCATCCAAGCCATGCATGGTGATACGTCTATCTAAGGGTATCAGTGGAACGCCTAAAGCCTTAGCCCAAGCTAAATCCATAAAATTTCCTGCAGCTCCACTGTCGACGAAGGCCGACACCAACGAACTGAGGCTGCCAAAGGAAATCTTTACCGGAACTAATAGAGAATTATTAGAGGAGATTAACTGCAGACCCAAGTGAACCCCCTCACAATTCACTTGGTCAGAGCGTTTCCCGGCTTGTTCGGGCAGTTACGTGCGATATTTCCCTTACCACCACAATACAAACAAAGACCAGAACTTAACCTTCTGGTTCTTTCCTCTGGTGACAGCTGGGAGAGACCCATTTGCATGGGCTCCTCGACGTCCTCAGGAAAAGTATATACACATGGATTAGGCCTAAAAGTTGTTCCTCTTTCAGCCCTCCGCCCTCGGAGACGACGATCAATTTTAATAGCGAGCTCCATGAGTTTGTCTAGAGTCTCAGGAGCGGGGTACTGAAGGAGACTGTCTTTAATCACTTCCGACAGACCGAGGCGAAACTGACTGCGCAGGGCCGAGTCATTCCAGCCACAGTCGTTCGACCAACGGCGAAATTCGGTACAATACACCTCTGCTGGATTTTTGCCTTGCTTAAGGGCACGTAGGTGACTCTCAGCTGATGCTTCTCTATCTGGGTCGTCATATAAGAGGCCTAAGGATTTAAAAAAGGCGTCGACATCACAATCCCGACCCGCTGAGACTCGAAAATAAAGCTTACAAGCTTCCTTAAAATTAAAAAAATCTTTTCGGTTACCCGAATGGGTCAGGTAAATGCATCTTTGGTTCTGGAACCATACTCGGGGAGGCTCGCAAAAGATCTTCCTGCGATCTCACCCGAAGAGTAAGGTCCTGAACCATCTGAGTTAATTCCTGTATTTGGTTAACCAAAAGCTGACTGGGGTTTGGCCCTAAACCTGCCAGATTCATGAGGCCGAATTTCTAGGCCCACCAATACAACGGAAAAAATTAAACCCCCTTTTTTTTTTTTTTTATTGGGCCGGTGATAATGTTACGATCCTGATGCTCAGGACAGGGGAGAACTACAAAGAAACCACTGTCCACTCCCCTACACGGCACCGCCGAGTTCCGGGGAGGACAGTGAAAGCGGAAACCTCCGCAAATGCACCAATTCACAGTAAAGTAAACACTAAGCGGCATAGGCCGCAACACGAAACCGGGCGAGAACCCCAGATGACAAACAGGTTCGCAAGGACTAGAAGGATTCCCAGGACCGGCTTCGGACCTCCTAAGTACCAAAGGGCAGGGAGCAAGATCCACCAAACACGGCTGACAGGAACAGAGTTCTGCAAGGCAGTAACAGCATACAAGAAGCTATCACCGGCGGGGCTGCAGTGTGCTGGCTCACATAAAAAGGCCCTGCTGGCCAATAACAGGAGGGCCAGCAGGACCAGCCCCCAGACCCTAATAAACTATTCTTAGCAACGGGGAATGCGGTCCACCTGTGGCGTCCCCGTTGCTATGCACCCGGCGTCCCTGCACGCACGGCGTCCTGCGTTGCCAGGGACCCGGCGGCTATCGTGCGCACGGCGTCCTGGCGTTGCTAGGCGCCGTGCGGGGGACAGGGAAGGAGAGAGGCGCGGCGGCCGTGACCGCTGCTCAGTCAGGGCACGGCCGAAGACCGCCGCGCCTAACAGCAGGTTGAGTAGCAGATTCTGCTAAAAAGCAAAATCTGCTACTGAGTACGATCGCATGCTGAGGGCCGCCCAGCATAGGGCAAGGCTCCCAGCTTGCAAAGTCCCGCCCAGCAATGCAATCACAGCGAAGATCAGGAAATTAGAAATTACCCCTGCATGTGCAGCCACATGCTGACACATCTATGTCATTTATCGGGTCACAGCAACCACATATGATGTCATGGGGCCGCCCCGAAAGCGACATGCCTCCATTGTCCGGGCCACCCCCCTGCAATGCCATGTCGACGCCCCCTGATGGCTGCCACTGTCAATCAAATTTTGATCGCATCCTTCAGGAATGCAATCGTAATACGGAAGTCCGCACACATGCGCTGCGGACTTCGCGCATGCAGCCATCTGCAATTTTTGCAAATTACCGATCCAACCTGAATGAGAGCCTATATACCCAGGGCCATCAACAGAAATCTTAGGGCCCTGTACACAGAGGCGTAGAGAGCCACGCCGAGTCCTGATGATGAACGGGGGGGTGGCCTAAAAGGAGGCATGTGTACACCCCCTAAAAATAATAGAATGCAAAAAAAATCATAATTGCAGAGCCACGCACTCCACACTGGGAGCCATTCTTATGCAAGGGGAGCAGGGGATCCCCCCCCCCTTTAGCCTTATATGCGGGGGAGGGGCAGGCTGGGTCAAGGTAAGTAGTGTTGGCAGAGTGTTGCGGTGTCGGATAGGGATATTAGTCTGGACATTATCATATCCCAGATGACCTAGGCGCCTGTGCCACAGCTTCATCGACTGGCTTGAATCAGAGGCTGCCATTGCAGAACACTGCTCAGTGTCCAGGACATACAGTTGGTTACACCGGGTTGCTGAAGAAATTACAGTCCCTTTCTCATTTTGCACTATACATTTGCCCTTTGCAAACTGGACTCTGTAACCCTTTTTCTCCAGGACGCTTATAGCAATAAGATTGCTTCCCAATTCTGGCACGAACAAGACGTCTTGGATGTCCGTAATAACTGTTTCACCCTTAATTCTTAGGCGCACTGTGATTGTCCCAAATTTTGAAGCAGTAAGGCCTTTAGGGGTAATTCAGAGTTGATCGCAGCAGCAAATTTGTTAGCAGTTGGGCAAAACCATGTGCACTGCAGGGGGGGGGGCAGATATAACATGTGCATAGAGATTTAGATTTGGCTGGGGTGTGATCAAACTGAAATCTAAATTGCAATGTAAAAATAAAGCAGCCAGTATTTACCCTGCACAGAAACAAAATAACCTACCCAAATCTAACTTTCTCTGCAAATTTTATATCTGCCACACCTGCAGTGCACATGGGGGGTAATTCCAAGTTGATCGCAGCAGGATTTTTGTTAGCAGTTGGGCAAAACCATGGTGGTCATTCCGAGTTGTTCGCTCGCAAGCTGCTTTTAGCAGCTTTGCACACGCTAAGCCGCACCCTACTGGGAGTGAATCTTAGCTTATCAAAATTGCGAACGAAAGATTAGCAAAATTGCGAAAAGACACTTCTTAGCAGTTTCTGTGTAGCTTCAAACTTACTCGGCATCTGCGATCAGTTCAGTGCTTGTCGTTCCTGGTTTGACGTCATAAACACACCCAGCGTTCGGCCAGACACTCCTCCGTTTCTCCAGCCACTCCCGCGTTTTTCCCAGAAACGGTAGCATTTTTTCACACACTCCCATAAAACGGCCTGTTTCCGCCCAGAAACACCCACTTCCTGTCAATCACACTACGATCACCAGAACGAAGAAAAAACCTCGTAATGCCGTGAGTAAAATACCTAACTGCATAGCAAATTTACTTGGCGCAGTCGCAGTGCGAACAGTTAGCGGAAAATCGCTGCGATGCGAAGAAAAATACCGAGCGAACAACTCGGAATGACCACCCATGTGCACTGCAGGGGAGGCAGATATAACATGTGCAGAAAGAGTTAGATTTGGGTGGATTATTTTATTTCTGTGCAGGGTAAATACTGGCTGCTTTATTTTTACACTGCAAATTAGATTGCAGATTGAACACACCACACCCAAATCTAACTCTCTCTGCACATGTTATATCTGCCTCCCCTGCAGTGCACATGGTTTTGCCCAGTTGCTAACAGAATTCCTGCTGCGATCAACTTGGAATTACCCCCAAAGGCAACAACTCTACAAAACCATACCTCCCAACTGTCCCGATTTTCGCGGGACAGTCCCCTTAATGAAAAAATGGGGGCGTGGCTCGCGAGTGTGGGTCTTCCCGTGAAGATACGCCCCTTTTCCTTGGTCACGCCCCTTTTGCCACGCGTGTGTCCCGCTTGCACCAAGTTCAAAGTTGGGAGGTATGCAAAACTCATATTGCTCCCTCCATAGAGCCCAAAACAGGGAAACAGATTGTCTAGTAAGTACTAAGCATTACATGCAGATGCAAGGATGAGGTGATTGGGCTTTTTCTATGCATGTCTATGTTGTTTCACTCCCGCGTTTTTCCCAGAAACGGTAGCGTTTTTTCACACACTCCCATAAAACGTCCAGTTTCCGCCCAGAAACACCCACTTCCTGTCAATCACATTACGATCACCAGAACGAAGAAAAAACCTCGTAATGCCGTGAGTAAAATACCTAACTGCATAGCAAATTTACTTGGCGCAGTCGCAGTGCAAACATTGCGCATGCGCAATTAGCGGAAAATTGCTGCGATGCAAAGAAAATTACCGAGCGAACAACTCGGAATGACCACCATGGTTTTGCCCAATTGCTAACAAACTTGCTGCTGCGATCAACTCAGAATCACCCCCATCTTTCACAGTTCCTGAAGACACTGCCGGGAGCTGGCAGAGTGCACAAGGCAGGCAGCTGCAGCGCTGCCCACTGTAATTTATGTTAGCAGCGGTTCACCCGGCAGAGGAGATGGGTGCACTGCTACAGTGGCAAACGCAGGATTTGCATGGGGGGGTTTCCAGAACTGGGCGGAGCCAATCACAGGGGTGGGGACTAAGGTGACCCAGTATATGCTGGGTCCGTAAAACTAGTGTGTCTGTGTGTGTGTGTATATATATATATATATACACATATATCTACACACACATATATATATATATATATATATACATACACACACACATACATATACACGGGTGGTCTTCAGTATGCCGGTGGACGGGCTCCCGGCGACCAGCATACCGGCGCCGGGAGCCTGACCGCCGGCATACCGACACTTATTCTCCCTCGTGGGGGTCCACGACCCCCCTAGAGGGAGAATAGAATAGTGTGGCGTGCGTAGCGTGGCGAGCGCAGCGAGCCCACAAGGGGCTCATTTGCGCTCGCCACACTGTTGGTAAGCCGGCGGCTGGCCTCCCGGCGCCGGTATGTTGGTCGCCGGGAGGCCGGCCGCCGGGAGATCGTAGTGAACCCATATACACATATACATAGCATATTAAACATGCATACATATATATATATATATACACACACATACAGTACACATATATATACACATGTATATATATATATCATATGTGTGTGTGTGTTTATATGTATGTATGTATGTATATACATGTGTATATATGTAGGCACATGGATATATATGTACTATAATTAAAATAAAGTAAACTTTTATTGCACTTGCAAGTGCCACCAGGAAGACAGCAGGCTGCAGAGGACGCTAGACAGTCATTAATAATACTCATGCAGCTGCTAAAAAAAAAAAAAAAATTTTTTTTTTTTTTTTTTTTTTTAGTGGAGGGGGGTTTCTGGGTACTCGGAAACCCCCCCTGGGTGCGCCACTGTGCTACTATTATACATTGCAGTGGCCAGCGGGCAGTCAGTGGCGATGGCGCATACACAGGTGGATTGCCTACAGGGCATGTGCGCTCATACAAAAATATAAATATAAAAAAGCTTTTGGGAAAGGTAATGATTTTCATATTTTTGTAGGTGCTTTTAAACCTTTTTTCTTTCTCAAATCAACCTCCACTGTGACCCTAGCTGAAAGAGGTTTTCTGTTATGCTCATCCGTTTGTCTGTGTTATCATAAGAAGCATGGATAGAGGTTGGATATCGTATTTCTGTTACTTGTGACTTGACATTAGGCTATGGAAAGTTGTTACAAATCAGATGACCTCTCTTCCCATATGGGCAAAGCTGAGATAAGCAGGACATTTTTGGACCTCCATGTTGAAATGCCAGAATGCCAAAGAAGACTCAGGCATCCCTTCTCTACTTAGTACTATTAACCCTCGTTCATCAAATATAGCACAAATAAACAATCAATCAATCAATCAATCAATCAAACAATCAATCAATCATTTAAGACACATTTTAAATGCTATACTACATTTGTATTCTTTACTACAGTCACTAGTGTATTTAGAATGGGTGCAGTGTGTTGTGCAAACGGGTCCCCGGGGTCCAGGGGGGCCACACCACACACTCTGCACCCATTATTTTAAAACTTACCCTCCGGAGTCCCGCGGCGCAACAGCAGCACTGCATAACTCACTAGGAAAATGGCGCTGCACCATTTTCCCAGTGTTTTGACCATGTGCAGTAGGAAAATCACTGGGAAAATGGCCATGGCGACATTTTCCCAGTGATCTACGCATGCGCTGTAGACTCTATACGCTGTACACCCTAGTGCCCAAAAATACATCGCCGCCAGCTAGAGAGGAGGGGCCCATACGGAGCCTGCACACGGGCCTCCTCCTCTCTAGAAACGCCCTTGACTACAGTGTTTCCCAACGCCATTCTCCATGTTCCACTAATAGTGCAGGTTAAGTATATCTGTGCAAATGGGAGTTATCTTTTAATAAACTGCTGCTTGCCGACATGTCTAAGCCCCAAATTAAAAAAAAAAAATATTTATAACATAGCCAAATAAGTGGTATTTTGCTAATAAAACAGTGCTCTTTTAAATTTCAGGCTTAAACATGCTGGGAAGTAGCGATTTGCTTAATAATTAAACCCGTCAGTGATTTAGGCAGTGATTCAGAGCTGATTGTAGATATGCGAAAAAACGCACATCTACTATCAAGATCTCTGACATGCGGGGGAACGCCCAGCACAGGGCTAGTCCACCCTGCATGCCAGGCCGTACCCCCTTGCCCCCCCCCATGCGCAGACAAGGGAAAGCATCCCACCTGAAGAGTATCTCCCTGCCTACCCGCCATGTTTTTGGCCACAGCGGCTGCCAGTGATGCCACGCAGCCACTGCAGCAGGCCCCGCAAACGGTCCGGGCACGCCTGCGTTGTCCAGACCGCGACCCCCCCAATGCCATTAGAATGTCACCGACATGCCCCCTGCCGCCCAGCGACCAAAGAGATCGCACTAGTGACATGCCTTCACAACTCACTCTGTGTGCATGCGCAGTACGGCTGCTGCACGTGCGCACACCTCATTGGGCTTCAGCCCGTGATGAATTAGGCCCCTAGATTCCACCACCTATTCTTAAGCAAGGATATTATTATTATTATCATCCAGTTCATTATTATTATTACTATTATTATTATTATTATGCCGTTACAGTCCAAGACAATATAGGACAAGTACAGGGTATATAAACATTGCTGCATCAGCAGACGATACTGAAATAAGTATCAGGATCAGAGATTTGGTGTCGTCAAAGGGATTATGGAGTAGAAGATGGTTTAAGTACAGTAAGAGAATGAAAGGCACATGAGGGAAGAGGGCCCTGCCCATGAGAGCTTACATTCTAAAGGGGGTGCAGAAAGATGGGTGACACAGATGGGGTAGACAGTGAGCGTGGAACAGAAGGTTAGGATGAGCGTTGGCTGGGTTTGGTGAAGAAGTGGGTCTTGAGAGCCTGTTTAAAGTTTTGTAGAAAGGTGTAGAGTCTGATAGGGAGAGATGGAGAATTCCAGAGATAGGAAGCAGCCAGGGCAGTAACTAGAATGGTTGGCGCCAATTCTCTTTCTGGCACAGGTACACCGAAAAGTCTACTTACGGCTCTGGGAGCAGCACGTGAAAAATCTTGGAGGTAGGAGTGAGTGAGAGGAAGTAATCAGGTGGCAGGAAAGGCAGCGTGCATTAGCAGAGCAAAGAGGACGGGTGGGAGTGTAAAGGGAAATAAGATCAACGATGTAAATGGGAGTGGAGTGGGTGAGGGCTTTGTAAGTGAGTGTGAGAAGCTTGAAATGGGTTCTGAAAGGACAGGGGAGCTATAATAATAATAATAATAATAATATAATAATAATAATAATATTATCTGTCTAGTCTCAATTATCTAAAGGCATTTCAAGAAAATAATAATTATTTGTATAATATAATTTACCTGCAAAAACTGACACAGTCTAGGTAAAACAGCAGTATTACACAGATCAAGCAATAATCACACAAAAAAACTGTGTTAAGCACATAGGATTAAATGCATGCGGTGGATGGTTTAATAATAGACATACAATTCCAGTTTCTACTTTATGGTAAGAGCTGTGCCAGATAAATCCCAGACATCAACCTCTTGGAGAAAAGCAGATTGTGGTCTTGTCTGCTTCTAGATAGGAGTCCATAGGGTAAATTCAATTCTCAGCAATGTGCAGCTGTGCACAAGCAGTAGAATACGGTTTTTCAACATTGCCAGGATCCCTGCGTACCTCTATAGGGAATGAGGGAGAATTGGTCTGTGGTCATGATGTGTTGCTGTTCAGAGTGTTCCAAACTTTATAGACATCTCCACTAAGCTTTATGATTTATTCATTATTATTGTAGCTTCAGCTTAGATCTATTTAGATGTAGATCAGTAGTAAGTGGAATAAATGTCATTTTTTTAAACAATTCAAAGTTGTACATATTTTAATTTCTAATAAAGTTATTTATTTTTGAATACAGGGCAAAAAATTATAATATATATATATATATATATACGAACTTGGAGATGCGGCACTCTGGTTCACTTAAGCAGCGACAAACGGGTGTGGAGTCCCATATTTAGGTCAACGTTTCAATATTTTATTTATATTGTCATCAGGATAAATAAAATATTGAAACGTTGACCTAAATATGGGACTCCACACCCGTTTGTCGCTGCTTAAGTGAACCAGAGTGCCGCATCTCCAAGTTCGTATCTTCACGTTTATGAAGGCACCGGTGCAGGTGATGTTTTTCCGTTGAAGGGAGTGCCAGACTGACATGAGTTGTATATATATATATATATATATATATATATTTTTTTTTTTTTTTTTTCTTCTTGATTATCACCTTACATGCACATTGATTTGAACTAATGTGCATTATGGCCCTCATTCCGAGTCGTTCGCTCGGTAATTTTCATCGCATCGCAGTGAAATTCCGCTTAGTACGCATGCGCAATAATCGCACTGCGACTGCGCCAAGTAATTTTACAATGAAGATAGTATTTTTACTCACGTCTTTTTCTTCGCTCCGGCGATCGTAGTGTGATTGACAGGAAATGGGTGTTACTGGGCGGAAACACGGCGTTTTCGGGGCGTGTGGATAAAAACGCTACCGTTTCCGGAAAAAACGCAGGAGTGGCCGGAGAAATGGGGGAGTGTCTGGGCGAACGCTGGGTGTGTTTATGACGTCAAACCAGGAACGACAAGCACTGAACTGATCGCAGATGCCGAGTAAGTCTGAAGCTACTCTGAAACTGCTAAGTAGTTTGTAATCGCAATATTGCGAATACATCGGTCACAATTTTAAGAAGCTAAGATACACTCCCAGTAGGCGTAGGCTTAGCCTGAGCAACTCTGCTAAATTCGCCTTGCGAGCGATCAACTCGGAATGAGGGCCTATATGTGTTATTATGTTTATGGTAGTGCTAATAACAGGTGCAGAATATCTCTGGAGTGAATAATACTGCATAATAGGCAGATGGAATCGGTATGTTTTACTGCCAGTATACCGACAGCAGAATCCGGTCTGTCGGAATCCTGGTAGTGAGGCATCGAGTCCCCTCACGCGCTGCGCACGCCACACTTCGGGCCCAGTGGCTCACTTCTCTCACCCCAGGTTATGTTCCCACTAACCGACCCACTAACCGCGTGGGAATACCCGGCGGAGGTCAGGATTCCATCTGGCGGTATTTCACCGGCTGACGAGATTCCGGCGTCAGTCTCCTGTACACCGTCACCGGGATACCGACAGCCGGTATTTTAACTGCATCCCCCACAACTGTATGGCGCTAACGGGGACATTTACCAAGCAGTGATAAAAGTGGAGAAGTGAGCCAGTGGAGAAGTTGCCCATGGCAACCAATCAGCATTGACGTAACATTTATAATTTGCATACTATAAAAGTATACAGAGCAGCTGATTGGTGGCAACGAGCAACTTCTCCACTGGCTCACTTCTCCACTTTTATCACTGCTTGGTAAATGTCCCCAGTTGGAACAGTGCCGTATATAACATGCAGATTTCGTTATCCCCAGAGTCTGATTAATTTTACAAAATAAACAGTATAGTCATAAAGGTATATTCAATAAAAATAAACATTTGATAATAAAAATACTTCTGTCCCATTAACTGTAATTTGTAAATATACATGTATATTTTACATGTGTGCTTGTCTCAGAATCAATAAACATAATATATAATTCCAGAAAGTATAGTGAACCTCTAAAAAACACAAAGTGTGTAAGAAAAGTTCACTAAGTTACTGAAATCTGGCTTTTATGTAATGTTCATAAACAAATGTGTAACAATGGGATATAGAAGTGTCTCCAGTACTCACCTTTTCCTCATTGCCATTTACCATAGAAAATTCTGTTAAGTTGTTTTCAGTTATCACAGATCCATGATCTCCCAGGGAGGCAGAAACGCAGAGCGCAAGGAGTCCAAGGAGGAAGATCATGTTTAATCCTTAGGGTGTAGTGATTCTCCCAGGGAAAGTTGACGTTCTTTCCAGCAGTGCTGGGACTGCACATGCAGAGTGGGAACCTGCCAGTCTGCAGCTGGCTGAGATGCCTCAGACACTGGAGAAAGAGGCAGGCACAGTCCCACCCCTTGTACACTTCACCAGTGTCCTTTATATTACACACCATACAAGCAGAAAGAGCTGTGTTATTGATGGCCATGAAGTAACAAAACAGAACCGTTTGCAAATTACACTGTCATTTTTTTTTTAACCTAGAAATAAATATATACAGTGCTAATTTTCTGATTTGTTTTTTTTCTGAACAAATAGATCCGTACAGCTTTTATTATTATAAGTTTGTCAACAGAGTCGCCAAGTGTTCTTTTAAAATATGTGCTAATGTTTAACCCATCGGGTACAACAGGTACTGTTTTTATTACCTTGCAGTTGTAATAGTATGTTTTTAAAGCAAAAGTATCAACCACCCTTTAAGGTCTCAAACCAAACCAGGGTTTATTTATGAAATTATCCAGCATTTGGAAGATATGGTGATGTGGTGATGTGGTAATATGGTAATATGGTAATATGGTGATGTGGCAAGGGAGTTGTCAATTTTATTGGTGGGGGCCTACAGAAACTAACTGGCTTGGGCCGCCACAAGCCATAATCCTTGCTTGCGCATACCACAGGTCACTCACTGCTGAGGCGGGGGAAGGATCCGTTTGAATATCTCTTCACAACCCAGGGTCTCCATCCCATATTAAGGAGCAGATGGATAACACTTATTCCCAAGAATAGAGTTTGCTGAATTTTAGGCAGCCCTAAAATTCCCCCTAAAAATGAATGGGCATGCACGGAGATGATCCATCCAGTGGCACCGAGGGGGCTGGGGAGCGGGTACTTTTTACCCAGGCCCATTGGAGGGGCCTGGGTCCTGCTGTCCTCCCTCTTCCCCGTTGCTGCAGCTACACATTGGGTGTGGAGAGAGGAATGACACACGCTGGGGAGAGAGGCAGCTGCAGCGGCGGCCAGTCCTCTCTCCCTGCATGTTGATGGGAAGGCGAGCGATTGTGTCCTTCCTCCTGCCGCCACCCACCTGTTCTGACATGAACGGTGCCCCCCCCCCCCCCCCCTTGCGGCATGCACCTGCACACTTCATGTAATATTTTTTACTGTTTTTAACTATTTTACTATCTGGCCACACCTCCGCCCTCATTGGCCATGCCCCCTCTCATTACCGGGGCCTGGCAAAACTGACAGCGCTCCTGGATCCATCTTATGGGTGTTTAATGGAAATGTCACTGAAAGTGGTGCACGTTTCAATAGTGTGTGTAAAGTAGTGATGAGCGGGTTCGGTTTCTCGGAAACCGAACCCCCCCCGAACTTCACCCTTTTTACACGGGTCCGAGCCATACTCGGATTCTCCCGTATGGCTCGGTTAACCTGAGCGCGCCAGAACGTCATCATCTCTCTGTCGGATTCTCGCGAGATTCGGATTCTATATAAGCAGCCGCGCGTCGCCGCCATTTTCACTCGTGCATTGGAAATGTTAGGGAGAGGACGTGGCTGGCGTCCTCTCCGTTATTGTTGAACTTGATTGTGCATTATTGCTTAATTGTGGGGAGGGCTGGGGAGCAGCTGTATAATATAGGAGGAGTACAATGCAGAGTTTTGCTGATCAGTGACCACCAGTTATCCATTCTCTGCCTGAAAAAAACGCTCCATATCTGTGCTCAGTGTGCTGCATATATCTGTGCTCACACTGCTTAATTGTGGGGACTGGGGAGCAGCTGTATTATATAGGAGGAGTACAGTGCAGAGTTTTGCTGACCAGTGACCACCAGTATACGTTGTCTGCCTGAAAAACACTCCATATCTGTGCTCAGTGTGTTGCATATATCTGTGCTCACACTGCTTTATTGTGGGGACTGGGGACCAGCAGTATTATATAGGAGGAGTACAGTGCAGAGTTTGCTGACCAGTGACCACCAGTATTATACGTTCTCTGCCTGAAAAACGCTCCATATCTGTGCTGCATTGTAGTATATAGTAGGAGGACAGTGCATCATTTTGCTGACCACCACTATATAATATATAGCAGTACGGTACAGTAGTCCACTGCTCTACCTACCTCTGTGTCTTCAAGTATACTATCCATCCATACCTGTGGTGCATTTAAGTTTTTGTGCGCAGTATATATAAAGTAGTAGGACAGTGCATACTTTTGCTGACCACCAGTATATAATATATAGCAGTACGGTACAGTAGGCCACTGCTCTACCTACCTCTGTGTCATCAAGTATACTATCCATCAATACCTGTGGTGCATTTTAGTTGTTGTGCGCAGTAGTAGGAGGACAGTGCATAATTTTGCTGACCACCAGTATATAATACATAGCAGTATGGTACAGTAGTCCACTGCTCTACCTACCTCTGTGTCGTCAAGTATACTATCCATCCATACCTGTGGTGCATTTAGGTTTTTGTGCGCAGTATATATATAGTAGTAGGACAGTGCATAATTTTGCTGACCACCAGTATATAATATATAGCAGTACGGTACAGTAGGCCACTGCTCTACCTACCTCTGTGTCGTCAAGTATACCATCCATACCTGTGGTGCATTTAATTTTTTTGTGCGCAGTATATATGTATAGTAGTAGGACAGTGCATAATTTTGCTGACCACCAGTATATAATATATAGCAGTATGGTACAGTAGGCCACTGCTCTACCTACCTCTGTGTCGTCAAGTATACTATCCATCCATACCTGTGGTGCATTTAAGTTTTTGTGCGCAGTATATATATAGTAGTAGGACAGTGCATAATTTTGCTGACCACCAGTATATAATATATAGCAGTACGGTACAGTAGGCCACTGCTCTACCTACCTCTGTGTCGTCAAGTATACCATTCATACCTGTGGTGCATTTAATTTTTGTGCGCAGTATATATGTATAGTAGTAGGACAGTGCATAATTTTGCTGACCACCAGTATATAATATATAGCAGTATGGTACAGTAGGCCACTGCTCTACCTACCTCTGTGTCGTCAAGTATACTATCCATCCATACCTGTGGTGCATTTAAGTTTTTGTGCGCAGTATATATATAGTAGTAGGACAGTGCATAATTTTGCTGACCACCAGTATATAATATATAGCAGTACGGTACAGTAGTCCACTGCTCTACCTACCTCTGTGTCGTCAAGTATACTATCCATCCATACCTGTGGTGCATTTTAGTAGTTGTTGTGCGCAGTAGTAGGAGGACAGTGCATAATTTTGCTGACCACCAGTATATAATATATAGCAGTACGGTACAGTAGTCCACTGCTCTACCTACCTCTGTGTCATCAAGTATACTTTACATCCATACCTGTGGTGCATTTTAGTTGTTGTGCGCAGTAGTAGGAGGACAGTGCATAATTTTGCTGACCACCAGTATATAATATATAGCAGTATGGGACAGTAGTCCACTGCTCTACCTACCTCTGTGTCGTCAAGTATACTATCCATCCATACCTGTGGTGCATTTAAGTTTTTGTGCACAGTATATATATAGTAGTAGGACAGTGCATAATTTTGCTGACCACCAGTATATAATATATAGCAGTACGGTACAGTAGGCCACTGCTCTACCTACCTCTGTGTCGTCAAGTATACTATCCATCCATAGTATTCCATACCTGTGGTGCATTTTAGTTGTTGTGCGCAGTAGTAGGAGGACAGAGCAGAATTTTGCTGACCACCAGTATATAATATATAGCAGTACGGTACAGTAGGCCACTGCTCTACCTACCTCTGTGTCGTCAAGTATACTATCCATCCATACCTGTGGTGCATTTTAGTTGTTGTGCGCAGTAGTAGGAGGACAGTGCATAATTTTGCTGACCACCAGTATATAATATATAGCAGTACGGTACAGTAGTCCACTGCTCTACCTACCTCTGTGTCGTCAAGTATACTATCCATCCATACCTGTGGTGCATTTAAGTTTTTGTGCGCAGTATATATATATATATAGTAGTAGGACAGTGCATAATTTTGCTGACCACCAGTATATAATATATAGCAGTACGGTACAGTAGTCCACTGCTCTACCTACCTCTGTGTCATCAAGTATACTATCCATCCATACCTGTGGTGCATTTTAGTTGTTGTGCGCAGTAGTAGGAGGACAGTGCATAATTTTGCTGACCACCAGTATATAATATATAGCAGTACGGTACAGTAGTCCACTGCTCTACCTACCTCTGTGTCATCAAGTATACTATCCATCCATACCTGTGGTGCATTTAAGTTGTTGTGCGCAGTAGGAGGACAGTGCATAATTTTGCTGACCACCAGTTTATAATATATAGCAGTATGGTACAGTAGTCCACTGCTCTACCTACCTCTGTGTCATCAAGTATACTATACATCCATACCTGTGGTGCATTTTAGTTGTTGTGCGCAGTAGTAGGAGGACAGTGCTTAATTTTACTGACCACCAGTATATAATATATAGCAGTACGGTACAGTAGTCCACTGCTCTACCTACCTCTGTGTCGTCAAGTAAACTATCCATCCATACCTGTGGTGCATTTTAGTTGTTGTGCGCAGCAGTAGGAGAACAGTGCATAATTTTGCTGACCACCACTATATAATATATAGCAGTACGGTACAGTAGTCCACTGCTCTACCTACCTCTGTGTCATCAAGTATACTATCCAGCCATACCTGTGGTGCATTTTAGTTGTTGTGCGCAGTAGTAGGAGGACAGTGCATAATTTTGCTGACCACCAGTATATAATATATAGCAGTACGGTACAGTAGTCCACTGCTCTACCTACCTCTGTGTCGTCAAGTATACTATCCATCCATACCTGTGGTGCATTTTAGTTGTTGTGCGCAGTAGTACGTGGACAGTGCATAATTTTGCTGACCACCAGTATATAATATATAGCAGTACGGTACAGTAGGCCATTGCTATTGATATATTACTGGCATATAATTCCACACATTAAAAAATGGAGAACAAAAATGTGGAGGGTAAAATAGGGAAAGATCAAGATCCACTTCCACCTCGTGCTGAAGCTGCTGCCACTAGTCATGGCCGAGATGATGAAATGCCATCAACGTCGTCTGCCAAGGCTGATGCCCAATGTCATAGTAGAGAGCATGTAAAATCCAAAAAACAAAAGTTCAGTAAAATGACCCAAAAATCTAGTTAAAAGCATCTGAGGAGAAGCGTAAACTTGGCAATATGCCATTTACGACACCGAGTGGCAAGGAAAGGCTGAGGCCCTGGCCTATGTTCCTCATGACTAGTGGGTCAGCTTCACATGAGGATGGAAGCACTCATCCTCCCGCTAGAAAAATGAAAAGACTTAAGCTGGCAAAAGCACAGCAAAGAACTTTGCGTTCTTCTAAATCACAAATCCCCAAGGAGAGTCCAATTGTGTCAGTTGCGATAACTGACCTTCCCAACACTGGACGGGAAAAGGTGGCGCCTTCCACCATTTGCACTCCCCCTGCAAGTGCTGGAAGGAGCACCCGCAGTCCAGTTCCTGATAGTCAAATTGAAGATGTCACTGTTGAAGTACACCAGGATGAGGATATGGGTGTTGCTGGCGCTGGGGAGGAAATTGACAAGGAGGATTCTGATGGTGAGGTGGTTTGTTTAAGTCAGGCACCCGGGGAGACACCTGTTGTCCGTGGGACGAATATGGCCATTGACATGCCTGGTCAAATTACAAAAAAATCACCTCTTCGGTGTGGAATTATTTCAACAGAAATGCGGACAACTGGTGTCAAGCCGTGTGTTGCCTTTGTCAAGCTGTAATAAGTAGGGGTAAGGACGTTAACCACCTAGGAACATCCTCCCTTATACGTCACCTGGAGCGCATTCATCAGAAGTCATTAACAAATTCAAAAACTTTGGGTGACAGCGGAAGCAGTCCACTGCCAACTAAATGCCTTCCTCTTGTAACCAAGCTCCTGCAAACCACACCACCAACTACCTCAGTGTCAACTTCCTCCTTAGACAGGAAAGCCAATAGTCCTGCAGGTCATGTCACTGGCAAGTCTGACGAGTCCTCTCCTGCCTGGGATTCCTCCGATGCATCCTTGAGTGTAACGCCTTCTGCTGCTGGCGCTGCTGTTGTTGCTGCTGGGAGTCGATCGTCATCCCAGAGGGGAAGTCGGAAGACACTTGTACTACTTCCAGTAAGCAATTGACTGTCCAACAGTCCTTTGCGAGGAAGATGAAATATCACAGCAGTCATCCTGCTGCAAAGCGGATAACTCAGGCCTTGGCAGCCTAGGTGGTGAAAAACGTGTTTCCGGTATCCACCGTTAATTCACAGGGAACTAGAGAATTGATTGAGGTACTGTGTCCCCGGTACCAAATACCATCTAGGTTCCATTTCTCTAGACAGGCGATACCGAAAATGTACACAGACGTCAGAAAAAGTCACCAGTGTCCTAAAAAATGCAGTTGTACCCAATGTCCACTTAACCACGGACATGTGGACAAGTGGAGCAGGGCAGACTCAGGACTATATGACTGTGACAGCCCACTGGGTAGATGTATTGCCTCCCGCAGCAAGAACAGCAGCGGCGGCACCAGTAGCAGCATCTCGCAAACGCCAACTCATCCTAGGCAGGCTACGCTTTGTATCACCGCTTTCCATAAGAGGCACACAGCTGACAACCTCTTATGGAAACTGAGGAACATCATCGCAGAATGGCTTACCCCAATTGGACTCTCCTGGGGATTTGTGACATCGGACAACGCCACCAATATTGTGCTTGCATTACATGTGGGCAAATTCCAGCACGTCCCATGTTTTGCACATACATTGAATTTGGTGGTGCAGAATTATTTAAAAAACGACAGGGGCGTGCAAGAGATGCTGTCGGTGGCCCGAAGAATTGCGGGCCACTTTCGGCATTCAGCCACAGCATGCTGAAGACTGGAGCACCGGCAACCACTCCTGAACCTGCCCTGCCATCATCTGAAGCAAGAGGTGGTAACGAGGTGGAATTCAACACTCTATATGCTTCAGAGGATGGAGGAGCAGCAAAAGGCCATTCTAGCCTATACAGCTACCTACGATATAGGCAAAGGAGGGGGAATGCACCTGACTCAAGCGCAATGGAGAATGATTTCAACGTTGTGCAAGGTTCTGCAACCCTTTGAACTTGTCACACGTGAAGTCAGTTCAGACACTGCCAGCCTGAGTCAGGTCATTCCCCTCATCAGGCTTTTGCTGAAGAAGCTGGAGAGATTGAAGGAGGAGCTAAAACAGAGTGATTCCACTAGGCATGTGGGACTTGTGGATGGAGCCCTTAATTCGCTTAACCAGGATTCACGGGTGGTCAATCTGTTGAAATCAGAGCACTACATTTTGGCCACCGTGCTCGATCCTAGATTTAAAATGCAAGAGTAAGGTACAAAATACCCAGGGGTATTCGGGCGCTGTGAGACGAGGTGCTTGGCTAAGCAGCAGCCAGTTTTTTAGGGAAGTCACTCCCTAGAGAATAACAACAAAAAAAACCTTTGAAAAAGCTGCAAGGTCTATGCAGCGAAACACGTCAGTCATTTACCCTTTGGAACAGGACAACCCTGAATTGGACCCGAACCAGCCCACATCGCTTACCACCTATCCAGAGGAGTCCTAGAGAGGCACCATCCTATCTCCGCATTGCATGAGGTACCCACCATCTATGGGACATTGTAATAACCCTCTAGCAGCATATGGAACTTTCTTTTGGACTCTCTACAATACCATCTAAAAGGGACTCTTTACAGTGGAATTTAACTGGACATATCATCTATGGGCAAAATGTGGAACGGATCCTATAGAATATAAAACATCAGTCCTGAATCATTACCTGGGGTAAACTCCATCCATTATATATAATTGGCAAAATCACTCCTTGCTTATAATTGGCTTATTTGCACAAAATACTGTTTTTTAATGAGTAATTGTTTTTTAATAAATTGTCTTAAAATTTACACACTTAGTGAATGGTACTGTTCTTTCCTCTGACAGCGCATCCTAGATTTAAAACCTACGTTGTATCTCTCTTTCCGGCAGACAAGTCTGCAGAGGTTCAAAGACCTGCTGGTGAGAAAATTGTCAAGTCAAGCGGAGCTTGACTTGTCAACAGCTCCTCCTTCACATTCTCCCGCAACTGGGGCTGCGAGGAAAAGGCTAAGAATTCCGAGCCCACCCGCTGGCGGTGATGCAGGGCAGTCTGGAGCGAGTGCTGACATCTGGTCTGGACTGAAGGACCTGACAACGATTACTGACATGTCGTCTACGGTCACTGCATATGATTCTGTCACCATTGAAAGAATGGTGGAGGATTATATGAGTGACCGCATCCAAGTAGGCACGTCAGACAGTCCGTACGTATACTGGCAGGAAAAAGAGGCAATTTGGAGGCCCTTGCAGAAACTGGCTTTATTTTATCTAAGTTTGCCCCCCCCCCCCCCCCTCCAGTGTGTACTTTAAAAGAGTGTTTAGTGCAGCCACTCACCTTGTCAGCAATCGGCGTACGAGGTTACTTCCAGAAAATGTGGAGATGATGTTCATCAAAATGAATTATAATCAATTCCTCCGTGGAGACATTCACCAGCAATTGCCTCCAGAAAGTACACAGGGACCTGAGATGGTGGATTCCAGTGGGGACGAATTAATAATCTGTGAGGAGGGGGATGTACACAGTGAAAGGGGTGAGGAATCGGACGATGAGGAGGAGGTGGACATCTTGCCTCTGTAGAGCCAGTTTGTGCAAGGAGAGATTGATTGCTTCTTTTTTGGTGGGGGCCCAAACCAACCCGTCATTTCAGTCACAGTCATGTGGCAGACCCTGTCGCTGAAATGATGGGTTTGTTAAAGTGTGCATGTCCTGTTTATACAACATAAGGGTGGGTGGGAGGGCCCAAGGACAATTCCATCTTGAACCTCTTTTTTCTTTCATTTTTCTTTGCATCATGTGCTGTTTGGGGACTATTTTTTGAAGTGCCTTCCTGTCTGACACTGCAGTGCCATTCCTAGATGGGCCAGGTGTTTGTGTCGGCCACTTGGGTCGCTTAGCTTAGTCACACAGCTACCTCATTGCGCCTCTTTTTTTCTTTGCATCATGTGCTGTTTGGGGACTATTTTTTGAAGTGCCATCCTGTCTGACACAGCAGTGCCACTCCCAGATGGGCCAGGTGTTTGTGTCGGCCACTTGGGTCGCTTAGCTTAGTCACACAGCTACCTCATTGCACCTCTTTTTTTCTTTGCATCATGTGCTGTTTGGGGACTATTTTTTGAAGTGCCATCCTGTCTGACACTGCAGTGCCACTCCTAGATGGGCCAAGTGTTTGTGTCAGCCACTTGGGTCGCTTAGCTTAGTCATCCAGCCACCTCGGTGCAAATTTTAGGACTACAAATAATATTGTGAGGTGTGAGGTGTTCAGAATAGACTGGAAATGAGTGGAAATTATGGTTATTGAGGTTAATAATACTATGGGATCAAAATGACCCCCAAATTCTATGATTTAAGCTGTTTTTGAGGGGTTTTTGAAAAAAAAATACCTGAATCCAAAACACACCCGAATCCGACAAAAAATTTTCATGGAGGTTTTGCCAAAACGCGTCCGAATCCAAAACACGGCCGCGGAACCGAATCCAAAACCAAAACACAAAACCCGAAAAATGTCCGGTGCACATCACTAATCCAAATCATAACCAGACCCTATGAGTAGGGATCCCGCCTCGATCGACATATCCCACCTCTTCAACAGACCACGCACCCTTTAGGGCTGCTACCAGAAATTTTCAGGGCTGATTTTCCATCCCAATCTGTCCCTGCCGGTATGATAGGATTGAGACTGGAACTGGATTTCTCTAACCGGACTGGAACCAGTGGCGACTGGAACAGGAGTCAGTGTGGGAACTGACTTGTGTTGGATTACTAGAAACACTCTGAAACCAGTGAACACTAGAATAGAAATCAGTGTGGGAACCAACTTGTACTTGATTACTGAAACTGGTGAGCTACATTCACAGATCCTCCAACATGACCCGCCCCATTAGGTACAAAATGCTCTGTTCCTGGACTTCCCTCTTAACTTATGATTTCCATCACCTGTGTTGTACTAGTTAAATGATAAGAAAGCTGTTTCTTCACAGGTGATGGCAATAATAAATTAAGAGGGAAGTCCAGAAACAGAGCATTTTGTACCTAGTGGGGCGGGTCATGTTGGAGGGTATGCTGTCAGTCTAGAACCTGACCAGGAAGCAAGTTATCAGCAGTGTACACAATTAGCACACTGGATGCTGGAATAACAGTGCTGGAAAAACTGGCTGAATGCTAGATCAGATCAATGGAGTATGGAACACAGAAGTCTGTAGTCTAGAGATGCAGCTGAGATAGCGATGTTGCTCTGGGAAGTTTGCTAAAGCTCTCAGCAGTAATTTTAAACGTTACTTGCCTACCTGACCCTCTCCATGAGGGAGAAAATGCTCTGCTCCTGGACTTTCCTGGTAATGTATGATTGCCATCACCTGTGGTGAAACACCTTTCTTATCAATTAACTAGCTCACCACAGGTGATGGCAATCATACATTACCAGGAAAGTCCAGGAGCAGAGCATTTTCTCCCTCATGGAGAGGGGCAGGTAGGCAAGTATGTTTTAAACCCCTTGCCTTTCAGTAATTGGTGAATGGAGTCAGCTGACTGGACCGATGGTTGCTGTCGGTTGAGCAACAGTCAGCTGACCGACAGCAATATGGTGGCGCCCAGTACCTCACAGAAGGCAGGGAAGATTACGGGGAGTCTGAGCAGCATCTGGGGATAACGGAGTCGTAGCGTCTAGTTTCCCTTCGTGGAAAAGACCTTTCCCATAAACCCCTGGATCCATGTCACAAACTATTTTGAATAGTAACCTGTGGCGAGCGAAGCGAGACACCAAGCCCGAAGCGTGGCGAGCGTCCAATGGTGCATAGACATAAAAATTACCTCAAAAGAACGGAGAACGGAGAAAACATTTAGGCGCTGTAAGGGCGGAAGTTCTCTACTGCCCTCTCGTTATGTCACTTCCAGGTCCTGATCACGAAGGGAGCATAGACACAACCATAACGGAGCATCCACAGTGAAGAGTGGAATTGCGGCCTGAATGCTGCCCATGGGACACTTGAAGCAGGACTAGGCTGTGCACTGGTAAGATGCAGGGTGCAGATCTCCGGTGTCTGACAGTCTATAGCAACAAAGTGATCTAAAAAGAAAAGGAGCAAATTCACGTAATAAGGAAAAAATGTAGAATGGCAGATCGCTTGTGTTGCAAGTATACCTTTGGAAAATGCATAATATTGTCTTCTATACAAATAGAAGCCGAATTATAATGAACCTGAAGTGGTCCGGAAAGAATGAGAAGAGCTGTATACAGCCATTAAGATGGACCCCATGTATCCTTTATGTAAACAAAGGGCCCTCATATACTGCTTGCGCTCTAGAGTTGTTAATTTACTGTATTTCTTCTTTAAATGATTATGGGTAGGGAGGCCAATCCTGGGATCGGGATTGGCGGGATCCCGGGATTTGGGCCCAAAAATGCCGGGATTTGAATCCCGGGATTGGAGCATCCAATCCCGGGATTCACGGGATTATACTGTGCATGCGCGGCGGCGGGAGGGTGGTTGTGTAAGTAATAGTACTTACTAATATTAGGCGGGCGGCAGCCATGAACAAGTTGAACGTGGCGGCATTTCAATTGTAGCGCCGGCCGCCAGCCAATCAGAGCTGGCAGACCGGCAGCCAATCAGGGAAGCTGCAGCGGCAGCCAATCAGGAGCGACTGCTGCGGCCGCTTCCCTGATTGGCTGCCGGTCCGCCAGCTCTGGTTGGCTGGCGGCCGGCGCTTCATTTGAAATGCCGCCGCGTTCAGTGTGTTAATGGTTGCCGCCCGTCTAATAGTAAGTACTATTACTTACACCCACCCTCTCTCCCTCCGTGCAGTCAGTGCTCCCTATACAGCCTTTTCTCCCTCCCGCGCCTCTACCAACCCTCCCTGTCGCGACCTACACCCTCCCTCCTGAGTCCTGCACCGCTACCTACACTCTTCCTTCCTCCCGCACCGCTACCTACACCCTCCCTACCTCCCGCACCGCTACCTACACCCTACCTCCCGCATTGCTCCCTACAACTTTCTCTGATCCCTACTGCAATCCCGGGATCCCAGGAATCCCTGGATTGGCCGTTTTCAAATCCCGAATCCCGGGATTGAAAAAACGGCCCGGGATTGGCCTCCCTAATTATGGGGTAGATGCACTAAATGTTGGAGAGAAATAAAGTAGAGAGAGATAAAATACCATCCAACCTAATTCTGTCATTTTTTCAAACACAGCCTGCAACATGGCAGTTAAGGAGTTGATTGACTGGTACTTTATCGCTCTCCATTTTATCACTCTCCAAGGCATAGGGGGACAGTGTGGCAAACGCAGGATTTTCATGAGGGGGTTTCCGTTAGAGATGAGCAGGTTCGGTTCCCTGGGAACTGAACCCTACCGGACTTCACTACCCGAGCCCGGATCCAAGTCAGGCTCGGGATTTCCCGCCTGACTCAGAAACCAGAACGAGGCAAAAAGTCATCATCCCGCTGTCGGATTCTCACTGGGTTTAGATTCCATATAAGGAGCCGCGTGTCGCCACCATTTTCACTCCGGCATTGGAGAGTGTAGAGAGTGGACGTGTCTCCGTCCTCAGTGTACTGCATCAGTTCAGTGGTAGTGTCTTGTGCTGCATCATTCCAGTCACAGTGGTTGTGTCCTCTGCTGCCATATGTCCAGTGCTGCTGTATAAGTCCAGTCCAGTGGTACTGTCTTGTGCTGTATCAGTCCAGTGGTGGAGTCTTGTGCTGCATCAGTCCAGTCACAGTGGTAATGTCCTCTGCTGCCATATGTCCAGTGCTGCTGTATAAGTCCAGTCCAGTGGTGCTGTGTTGTGCTGCATCAGTTCTCCAGTGGTGGTGTATTGTGCTGCATCAGTCCAGTCACAGTGGTGGTGTCCTATGCTGCCATATGTCCAGTGCTGCTGTATAAGTCCAGTCCATTGCAGTGGTGCTGTGTTGTTCAGCATCAGTACAGTGGTAGTGTCTTGTTCTGCATCAGTCCAGTCACAGTGGTGGTGGTGTCCTCTGCTGCCATATGTCCAGTGCTGCTGTATAAGTCCAGTCCATTGCAGTGGTGCTGTGTTATTCTGCATCAGTCCAGTGGTGGTGTCCCTGTTCTGCTGTATATGTCCAGTGATACTGCCGTATATGTCCACTGATACTGCCGTATATGTCAAGTGGTATTGCCATATAAATCCAGTAATACTGCCGTAAAATTCCAGTGGTACTGGCGTATAATTTCAGTGGTACTGGCGTATAAATCCAGTCCAGTGATACTGCCGTATATATGTCCAGTGGTACTGCCGTATAATTACCCGTGGTACTGCCGTATAATTCCAGTGATACTGCCGTATAATTCCAGTGGTACTGGCGTATAATTCCAGTGATACTGGCGTATAATTCCAGTGATACTGGTGTATAAATCCAGTCAGGTGATACTGCCGTATATGTCCAGTGTTACTGCCATATAATTCCAGTGGTCATGCCGTATAAATCCAGTCCAGTGATACTGCCGTATATGTCCCGTGGTACTGCCGTATAATTCCATTGATACTGCTCTATAATTCCAGTGGTACCTGCGTATAATTCCAGCGGTACTGGCGTATAAATCCAGTCCAGTGATACTACCGTATATGTCTAGTGGTACTGCCATATAATTTCAGTGATACTGCCGTGTATGTCCAGTGGTCATGCCATATAAATCCAGTGGTATTGGCGTATAAATCCAGTCCAGTGGCACTGCCGTATAAGTCCAGTGGTACTGCCATATAAATCCAGTGATACTGCCTATATATGTCCAGTGGTAATGCCATATAATTCCACTGATACTGCTGTTTATGTCCAGTGGTACTTCAGTATAAATCCATTGGTACCTGCGTATAAATCCAGTCCAGTGATACTGCCATATATGTCCAGTGATACTGCCGTATATGTCCAGTGGTACTGCCGTATAAATCCAGTCCAGTGATACTGTCGTATAAGTCCAGTGATACTGCCGTATAAGTACAGTGGTACTGCCGTATAAATCCAGTGATACTGCCGTATAAGTCCAGTGGTACTGCCATATAATTCCAGTGATACTGCTGTATATGTCCATTGGTACTGCAGTGTAAATCCAGTGGTACCTGCGTATAAATCCAGTCCAGTGATACTGCCATATATGTCCAGTGATACTGCCATATATGTCCAGTGGTACTGCCATATAAATCCAGTCCAGTGATACTGCCATATAAGTGCAGTGGTACTGCCGTATAAGTCCAGCGGTACTGCCGTATAATTCCAGTGATACTGCCGTATAATTACAGTGGTATTGGCATATAAATCAAGTGATACTGCCGTCGAAATCCAGTCCAGTGGTACTGCCGTATATATATCTAGTGGTATTGCCGTATAATTACAGTGATACTGCCGTATAATTACAGTGGTACTGGTGGATAAGTCCAGTGATGCTGCCATATAAATCCAGTCCAGTTGTACTGCCGTATAACTCCAGTGGTACTGCCATATAATTCCAGTGATCCTGGCGTATAATTCCAGTGGTACTGGTGTATAAATCCAGTAATACTGCCGTATAAATCCAGTCCAGTGGTACTGCCTTTTAAGTCCAGTGGTACTGCCGTATAAGTCCAGTGTTACTGGCGTATAAATCCAGTCCAGTGGTACTGCCATATAATTCCAGTGGTACTGCCGTATAATTCCAGTGATCCTGCCGTATATATCCAGTGGTACTGACGTATAAGTCCAGTGATACTGGCGTATAATTCCAGTGGTTCTTCCGTATAAGTCCAGTCCAGTGGTGCTGCCATATAAGTTCAGTGGTGCTGTCCTGTGCTGTATATTATTTACTTCAAAAAAAGGGGTTATTGATATTTAATCCAAATAATTTTCACAGGGTTTGCAGTGTAGTGTAGAGGTACGCTCTCCTGTACTGCATATTGGCCCTCATTCCGAGTTGTTCGCTCGGTATTTTTCATTGCATCGCAATGAAAATCCGCTTAGTACGCATGCGCAATGTTCGCACTGCGACTGCGCCAAGTATCTTTGCTATGAAGATAGTATTTTTACTCACGGCTTTTTCATCGCTCCGGCGATCGTAATGTGATTGACAGGAAATGGGTGTTACTGGGCGGAAGCACGGCGTTTTAGGGGCGTGAGGTTGAAAACGCTACCGTTTCCGGAAAAAACGCAGGAGTGGCCGGAGAAACGGTGGGAGTGCCTGGGCGAACGCTGGGTGTGTTTGTGACGTCAACCAGGAACGACAAGCACTGAACTGATCGCACAGGCAGAGTAAGTCTGAAGCTACTCTAAAACTGCTACGAGGTGTGCTAATCGCAATATTGCGAATACATCGGTCGCACTTTTAAGAAGCTAAGATACACTCCCAGTAGGCGTAGGCTTAGCGTGTGTAACTCTGCTACATTCGCCTTGCGAGCGATCAACTCGGAATGAGGGCCATTGTTATATAACTCCAGAAATATAATGGAGTACAAAAATTTGGAGGCTTAAATAGGGAAAGATCAAGAATCACTTCCTCCTACTGCTGAAGCTGCTGCCACTAGTCATGACATAGATGATGAAATGCCATCAATGTCGTCTGCCAAGGCCAATGCCCAATGGGATAGTAGAGGGCATGTAAAATCCAAAAAGCCAAAGTTCAGTAAAAAGACCCCAAAAACTACATTTAAATGGTCTGAGGAACAACGTAAACTTGCCAATATTATGCCATTTATAACACGGAGTGGCAAGGAACGGCTAAGGCCCTGGCCTATGTTCATGACTAGTTGTTCAGCTTCACATGACGATGGAAGCCCTCATCCTCCCGCTAGAAAAAGGCTAAGAGTTAAGCTGGCAAAAGAACAGCAAAGAACTGTGCGTTCTTCTAAGATGGTATCACAAATCCCCAAGGAGAGTCCAAGTGTGTCGGCGGCTGCGATGCCTGACCTTCCCAACACTGGAAGGGAAGAGGTGGCTCCTTCCACCATTTGCAAGCCCTCTGCAAGTGCTGGAAGGAGCATCTGAGGAGAAGCGTAAACTTGGCAATATGCCATTTACGACACGGAGTGGCAAGGAAAGGCTGAGGCCCTGGCCTATGTTCCTCATGACTAGTGGGTCAGCTTCACATGAGGATGGAAGCACTCATCCTCCCGCTAGAAAAATGAAAAGACTTAAGCTGGCAAAAGCACAGCAAAGAACTGTGCGTTCTTCTAAATCACAAATCCCCAAGGAGAGTCCAATTGTGTCGGTTGCGATAACTGACCTTCCCAACACTGGACGGGAAAAGGTGGCGCCTTCCACCATTTGCAAGCCCTCTGCAAGTGCTGGAAGGAGCACCCACAGTCCAGTTCCTGATATTCAAATAGAAGATTTCACTGTTGAAGTACACCAGGATGAGGATATGGGTGTTGCTGGCGCTGTGGAGGAAGTTGATGATGAGGAGTCTGATGGTGATGTGGTTTGTTTAAATCAGGCACTGGGGAGACACCTGTTGTCCGTGAGATGAATAATCCCATTGTGATGCCTGGGCAAAATACTAAAAAAAACACCTCTTCGCTGTGGAATTATTTCTCCACAAATCCAAACAACAGGTGTCAAGCCGTGTGTTGCCTCTGTCAATCTGTAATAAGTAGGGGTAAGGATGTTAACCACCTAGGAACATCCTCCCTAATACGTCACCTGCTGCGCATTCATCATAAGTCAGTGTCAAGTTGTGAAACTTTGGGTAAGAGCGTAAGCAGTCCACTGACACCTAAATCCCCTCTTCCTCTTGTACCTAAGCTCCTGCAAGCCACACCACCAACTCTCTCAACGTCAACTTCCTCCTCAGTCAGGAACGTCAGTAGTCCTGCAGGCCATGTCACTGGCAAGACTGAGGAGTCCTCTCCTAACCGGGATTCCTCCGGAGGATCCTTGAGTGGTACGCCTACTGCTGCTATTGCTGCTGGGAGTCGATTGTCATCCCAGAGGGGAAGTTGGAAGACCACTTGTACTACTTCCAGTAAGCAATTGACTGTCTAACAGTTCTTTGTGAGGAAGATGAAATATGACAGCAGTCATCATGTTGCAAAGTGGATAACTGAGGCCTTGACAGGTATGTTGGTGTTAGACAAGCGTCCGGTATCCGCCATTAGTTCAGTGGGACTTAGAGAATTGATGGAGGTAGTGTCCCTCCGGTACCAAATGCCATCTAGGTTCCACTTCACTAGGCAGGCGATACCGAGAATGTACAGAGACGTCAGAAAAAGTGTCCTCAGTGTCCTAAAAAATGCAGTTGTACCCACTGCCCAGTTAACCACGGACATGTAGATAAGTGGAACAGGGCAGACTAAGGACTATATGACTGTGACAGCCCACTGGGTAGATGTATTGCCTTCCGCAGCAACAACAGTAGCAGCATCTCGCAAAAGCCAACTCGTTCCTAGGCAGGCTACTCTATGTATCACCGCTTTCCGGAAAGAGGCACACCACTAACAAACTCTTACGGAAACTGAGGGACATAATCGCACAATGGCTTACCCCAATTAGACTCTCCTGGGGATTGGTAAAAAACAAAGAAGCGCTGTCATTGAAAGTATTATACAATTTATTAAAAATATATATATATGATAATCACAAAAATAAAACCTGGTATCCTGTAATTTGATAACACAGCATATATAGTATAGCAAGCATCAATACTTATTAGTAGCAGCAAATGATGGACATATTAACAAAATCCCCTAAAACGATATAACCACCTGTGCTTCAGATGGTAATATAGCACTTGTAATTTAAAAAAGGGCTCCTTGCTGGGAGCTCCACATGTGGGTTAATTAGACGTATAGGCTCATAAGATGATTTTATGGATTTAAAAGTCCATCCGTGGTGTAAATATAAACAGTTCACCTTTGTTTTGTCCACTTTATAATATCTGCTCCCAATACTTATTCCGTATTTTAGAAAAGGCTTTTTACGGGTGATTTTAATTAGCACAATTCCGTGCACAGCACAATGACATTTAAGCATGGAACGCTATTTTGACAGTCTCGTATTGTGCTTACCCCAGCCTCTGCTGATTGCAATTATTCGGTATTTCCTTTGAAAATGTTGGGCGCCGGCTGCCCACGCCGCTTGACTGCGGCACCGAAGGGATGAAATAAAGCAGAATGTATTGGTGAACTGAACGCTCGGAACCGCTCACTTGCAGTGATATAGCGGGAGCCGTCAGAGACGTGCCTGTAGCTGGAGCCGTTCGAAGACGTGCTTGTAGTCTCTGGTGGTGGAGAGAAGCAGGATACCAGACAGGATACTGGGAGGAATGCTTGACGCGTTTCTCAGCCTCAATCCTGGGGCTGTTTCATCAGAAGTACCGCCTCCAGATCCTTGGGCATTTTTATACTCCTAGCCTCACTAATCATTGATACAGCTGTCTATAAACAATTAAGCAATTAAAAACTGATATAATGAGTGTTTGCAAGCTTCTATTCATATAGCAAGACAATCTAGGGAAATATAAATAATAAAAGGTTTTTATACCTCGCCATTTAAATCATTATACAATATTTAGAATAAATAAAACCAAACAGTGAGGCAGGAGAATTATAACAAAACAATTATTAAAATTTAAATACATAAATATACCTGTGGATGTCTCATAGCCAAATAATTACCATATATTTGTTCTATTAGAATGGTAGTGTCAATAGTCATTATAATAATTAAAAAAAAATATATATATATATGTATATTCCTGATAATATAATTTCTAAAACTTAGATACGCTCTCAAGGGCCAATGGGCTCCTCTAACGATTCTTTAAGGATTTTTTATAACTTCAGGAAAAACAGCAAAGTGGAAAAACATTATTGCATTGATTTTTCAAGAACCCTTAGATATAAATATCCAATTAGATCATATCACGCCTATATGTAAACATATGTGTATAGTATCAAAAATTTTTTTTTTTTTTTTTTTATATATTTTTATTTTATTTTTTTGAAAAAACATAAAAACTACACCCAATTAGAACTACTGATTAAATTAATGCGGAGCTACCTAACCCAGTATAATATTGGGGGGTCTAGATGATCATTGGGGCTTCGCCAGTCCTTTTCAGAACTTCCTCAATGTTCTAAACTTACTAAACATTATAACCTGAAAATAAAGGGAGAGATAGAACCGAAACTGTGTTTGGAAGTCTGCTAAGGGGGAGAAATAAGGAATTTTTTCTGGAAATGATGGAAAAGGGTAGTGCACCTGGGATGCCTATCTATAGCCTCTATTCACACAATTAAATATTGTTGAGCTCGATAGTATCATTCAGGCCCGCAGGAACCATAGTTCCAAGTTTGTAGATCCAAAAGGCCTCCTTGCGGCACAACTTCTTATATCTATCTCCCCCTCTGGTCGATGGGGGGATCTGTTCAATAGCTTGTACTTTAATGTCCTTGAGAATCCCCTTAGGACACAATCCAAAATGACAAGGTAAACTATGTGTTCTATTATCTTTAATAAGAAGCCTCCTATGTTCCAGAAACCGAACATTAAGTGTTCTCGTGGTACGGCCCACATATTGAACCCCACACCCACATGAGATGACATAAATAACATAACATGATTGACAGTTGAGAAAAGATTCTAACTTATATGATTCATTATTGCTAAATGATGTGACGGTATTACATCGATGTGCTGCATGATCACATGTATGGCACCTTGACTTGCCACATCTGAAAAACCCTTTTGGTTTCGGGTTTGACCCCAACCAATTCCCCGTAATCGCCTCTTTAGTGGAATCTGGTCTCAGCATACTTGGTGCTAATTTAAGTTTTAGGCTATCTGCTTTCCTAAAAACAATTTTCCGAGATTCTTGTATATCATTCTTCAAATATTTATCAAGCTTCAAAAGACTATAATTTCTATTAATGATACGTTTAATCTCCATAGCTGATGAATTGTATTTTGTCACAAAGGTCAGGGGATGTTTAGCATTAGTTTTCCTATGTGTTGTAGAATTGGAGGACTTATCTTTCTTAGACACAAGAAGCCCTTTTCTATCCATTAAACTAACTTCTGTAAACGTTTTTTCTAGCAGTTCTTTTGGGTACCCTTGTTTCAAAAAGGATGTAAACATAGCCTCTGCTTGAACAGCATAATCCGCATTATTGGAACAATTCCTGCGAACTCGCATAAATTGGCCCTTGGGTATATTAGCCTTCCAGCTCCTGTGATGGCAACTATCAAAATGAAGATACTTATTACAATCCACATCTTTAATAAAAGTGACAGTATGAAGCTGATTATCAATCACCTTCACCGTGATGTCCAAAAAATTAAGAGTGATATCGCTCACATTGTGTGTGAATTTTAAATTAAATTCATTATTATTAAGATTCTGAACCAAATCCGTGACTGTGGTAAAATCCCCATCCCAAATAATAAATAAATCATCTATATAGCGCCCAAAGAAGACCAAGCTCGCCCCGTGTCCGCCACCCCAAATGTGGCGCTCCTCAAAACGCCCCATGTAGAGGTTGGCAAAGCTCGGGGCGAACTTGGTCCCCATGGCTGTCCCCAGTGACTGCTGGAAAAATTGTGATTCAAACAAAAAATAATTATGTGATAATATGAATTGTATAGATGATAATAAAAAATTACATAACGACTCAGAAACATTCGGATCTTTTTGTAAATAATGTTGCACAGTTTTTATGTTTTTTCAAAAAAATAACGGTGAAGGTGATTGATAATCAGCTTCATACTGTCACTTTTATTAAAGATGTGGATTGTAATAAGTATCTTCATTTTGATAGTTGCCATCACAGGAGCTGGAAGGCTAATATACCCAAGGGCCAATTTATGCGAGTTCGCAGGAATTGTTCCAATAATGCGGATTATGCTGTTCAAGCAGAGGCTATGTTTACATCCTTTTTGAAACAAGGGTACCCAAAAGAACTGCTAGAAAAAACGTTTACAGAAGTTAGTTTAATGGATAGAAAAGGGCTTCTTGTGTCTAAGAAAGATAAGTCCTCCAATTCTACAACACATAGGAAAACTAATGCTAAACATCCCCTGACCTTTGTGACAAAATACAATTCATCAGCTATGGAGATTAAACGTATCATTAATAGAAATTATAGTCTTTTGAAGCTTGATAAATATTTGAAGAATGATATACAAGAATCTCGGAAAATTGTTTTTAGGAAAGCAGATAGCCTAAAACTTAAATTAGCACCAAGTATGCTGAGACCAGATTCCACTAAAGAGGCGATTACGGGGAATTGGTTGGGGTCAAACCCGAAACCAAAAGGGTTTTTCAGATGTGGCAAGTCAAGGTGCCATACATGTGATCATGCAGCACATCGATGTAATACCGTCACATCATTTAGCAATAATGAATCATATAAGTTAGAATCTTTTCTCAACTGTCAATCATGTTATGTTATTTATGTCATCTCATGTGGGTGTGGGGTTCAATATGTGGGCCGTACCACGAGAACACTTAATGTTCGGTTTCTGGAACATAGGAGGCTTCTTATTAAAGATAATAGAACACATAGTTTACCTTGTCATTTTGGATTGTGTCCTAAGGGGATTCTCAAGGACATTAAAGTACAAGCTATTGAACAGATCCCCCCATCGACCAGAGGGGGAGATAGATATAAGAAGTTGTGCCGCAAGGAGGCCTTTTGGATCTACAAACTTGGAACTATGGTTCCTGCGGGCCTGAATGATACTATCGAGCTCAACAATATTTAATTGTGTGAATAGAGGCTATAGATAGGCATCCCAGGTGCACTACCCTTTTCCATCATTTCCAGAAAAAATTCCTTATTTCTCCCCCTTAGCAGACTTCCAAACACAGTTTCGGTTCTATCTCTCCCTTTATTTTCAGGTTATAATGTTTAGTAAGTTTAGAACATTGAGGAAGTTCTGAAAAGGACTGGCGAAGCCCCAATGATCATCTAGACCCCCCAATATTATACTGGGTTAGGTAGCTCCGCATTAATTTAATCAGTAGTTCTAATTGGGTGTAGTTTTTATGTTTTTTCAAAAAAATAAAATAAAAATATATAAAAAAAAAAAAAAAAAAAAAATTATTTTTTTTTTATACTATACACATATGTTTACATATAGGCGTGATATGATCTAATTGGATATTTATATCTAAGGGTTCTTGAAAAATCAATGCAATAATGTTTTTCCACTTTGCTGTTTTTCCTGAAGTTATAAAAAATCCTTAAAGAATCGTTAGAGGAGCCCATTGGCCCTTGAGAGCGTATCTAAGTTTTAGAAATTATATTATCAGGAATATACATATATATATATATTTTTTTTTTATTATTATAATGACTATTGACACTACCATTCTAATAGAACAAATATATGGTAATTATTTGGCTATGAGACATCCACAGGTATATTTATGTATTTAAATTTTAATAATTGTTTTGTTATAATTCTCCTGCCTCACTGTTTGGTTTTATTTATTCTAAATATTGTATAATGATTTAAATGGCGAGGTATAAAAACCTTTTATTATTTATATTTCCCTAGATTGTCTTGCTATATGAATAGAAGCTTGCAAACACTCATTATATCAGTTTTTAATTGCTTAATTGTTTATAGACAGCTGTATCAATGATTAGTGAGGCTAGGAGTATAAAAATGCCCAAGGATCTGGAGGCGGTACTTCTGATGAAACAGCCCCAGGATTGAGGCTGAGAAACGCGTCAAGCATTCCTCCCAGTATCCTGTCTGGTATCCTGCTTCTCTCCACCACCAGAGACTACAAGCACGTCTTCGAACGGCTCCAGCTACAGGCACGTCTCTGACGGCTCCCGCTATATCACTGCAAGTGAGCGGTTCCGAGCGTTCAGTTCACCAATACATTCTGCTTTATTTCATCCCTTCGGTGCCGCAGTCAAGCGGCGTGGGCAGCCGGCGCCCAACATTTTCAAAGGAAATACCGAATAATTGCAATCAGCAGAGGCTGGGGTAAGCACAATACGAGACTGTCAAAATAGCGTTCCATGCTTAAATGTCATTGTGCTGTGCACGGAATTGTGCTAATTAAAATCACCCGTAAAAAGCCTTTTCTAAAATACGGAATAAGTATTGGGAGCAGATATTATAAAGTGGACAAAACAAAGGTGAACTGTTTATATTTACACCACGGATGGACTTTTAAATCCATAAAATCATCTTATGAGCCTATACGTCTAATTAACCCACATGTGGAGCTCCCAGCAAGGAGCCCTTTTTTAAATTACAAGTGCTATATTACCATCTGAAGCACAGGTGGTTATATCGTTTTAGGGGATTTTGTTAATATGTCCATCATTTGCTGCTACTAATAAGTATTGATGCTTGCTATACTATATATGCTGTGTTATCAAATTACAGGATACCAGGTTTTATTTTTGTGATTATCATATATATATATTTTTAATAAATTGTATAATACTTTCAATGACAGCGCTTCTTTGTTTTTTACCATTGTCCATGATTTTTTGAGGTTCAGCACCTCAAATTGAGAAGCTGCAGTCAATGTAAAGTATAGTTGTCTCATAGCCAATTTTACTAGCGCTCACTTGTTTTATTTTTTCTTGTGTCTCCTGGGGATTTGTGATATCGGACAATGCCACCAATATTGTGCGTGCATTACATCTGGGCAAATTCCAGCACATCCCATGTTTTGCACATACAATTAATTTGGTGGTGCAGAATTTTTTGAAAAATGACAGGGGCGTTCAGGAGATGCCGTCGGTGGCCCGAAAAATTGCGGGCCACTTTCGGCATTCAGCCACCGTGTGCCAAAGACTGGAGCACCAGCAAACACTCCTGAACCTGCCCTGCCATCACCTGAAGCAAGACGTGGTAACGAGGTGGAATTCAACACTCTATATGCTTCAGAGGATGGAGGTGCAGCGAAAGGCCATTCAAGCCTATACATCCACCTACGATATAGGCAAAGGAGGGGGAATGCACCTGACTCAAGTGCAGTAGAGAATGATTTCCGTCTTGTGCAAGGTTCTCCAACCCTTCAAACTTGCCACCAGTGAAGTCAGTTCAGACACTGCCAGCTTGAGTCAGGTCATTCCCCTCATCAGGCTATTGCAGAAGCAGCTGGAGAAATTGAAGGAGGAGCTAAGATGGAGCGAATCTGCAAAGTATGTGGGACTTGTGGATGGAGCCCTTCATTCCCTTTGCCAGGATTCAAGGGTGGTCAATCTGTTGAAATCAGAGCACTACATTTTGGCCACCATGCTCGATCCTAGGTTTAAAGCCTACGTTGTATCTCTCTTTCCGGCAGACACAAGTCTGCAGAGTACATTCCAGTTCTTCTCCAAATAGCATCCTAATAACACCCTGATGGTGAGCTAATACCCTTAGAATGTAATTCCTTTAGAATGTAAGCTCTCACGAGTAGGGCCCTCTTCCCTCACTTGTCCTATATTGTCGTCAACTGTAAGTTTCTGTTTTCCTGTTTTGATTATTTGTTTATGTACTCTGTAATTGGGCGTTGCTGAACCCTTGTGGCGCCATATAAATAAAGGATAATAATAATAATAATAATAATAATAATACATGCTAATGGCATATTTATTTTATTTTTTAATCAAACTGCTCCAGCCTACAGCCCCATCCCACATCCTCTCTCTCTGCTCCCAGTGTGAAATGGCACCCAATCACCAGGTAGGGACTTTTATATGGAATCCAAAACACATGAGATCTGACTTCGGGGAAATTCAATACACGCATGATCCATGAAAATTACATTTTGCCTTGTTCTCGGATGTGAGCATGGTGGGAAGATGGCTTGGCTTGAATCCCTTAAGTACAGGGGTGTTTGGTTTTTGGAAAAACCAAAAGGCCATCTCCAGTACATATGCCCCTTTAACATACACTGACAGCACTTAACAGGTAAGCCTCCTAGGCAACCCTCTGTATTTTCTTGAGGATAATTTAGTCCTGATATCACCCATCAATGTCCCCAACTACATCACCTCCCCAGACTGGCTATCTGGTAATCCGGTGTAGATGGTTATCCGAGCAGCTCCCAGTGCTCTTCTCAGCCTGCATACTTAGATGCTAGTTGATTTTTAGCCCCACTCCATCCTTATCCCTTACAGTATCACCCAATTTCATATTATGCCAGATAAATCTGGACAGAGAATTCTATATAATACATGTACAACTCTCCGCAATGCGCTATCCACAACTCCACCAGATGTGGAGATAATTAGATAGTTAAGAGAAGTGGATGGTGCCGCAGCGCTGCTATGTCTTTTCATTGAGTAACTCACTCATACCCCTTTCACACCGCCAAAATAACCCTGGTCCAGTGACCCGAGACCCCAACTGGCTAGAGACCTGGGTTGGACCCCGGAAGGACCTGGGTCCCATTACAGCATAGGAAAAATGGAATCCCTGGCGCTTGGAGATGATGTCATCTCCAAATGCCGGCAGAACAGTTAACACGGTACCCATGTGTAGTGTAAACGGGGCCAACCCGGGAATAATGCTGGTTGCTAGTGCAGTGGGAACAGGGTCTGTCCCAGGTCTGACCTGTGTGTGAACTGTGCTCAAAATACCAGGTCAGACCTGTGACTTTGGTGTGAAAGGAGTACACTGACATTGTCATCTCATTGGAATGATGGCTGCAGTGTTAATTCTACTGGAGTCCAACATTAGGATTGGGCATGGAGATGTGTCCAGGTTATGTAATCTGTAAAACGTGCTGTGCATTATAATCAGATATATTTGTTGTCCACTGTCTACCAAATTATCGTCTGGATCTAAGTGTAATGTATCTTCCTTGGAAAATTGAATAGTCTGTCACATTGACCAAACTGAAGATTTAATTTCTTTGCCTGATGGCTGTGGTTGTTTTGTCAGACTGAAACTAAATACAAACCTTTTTATTAGCTACACAAGAGAGGTTATTGCAATAGAACAAAACAGCTATCAGGCATTTCCAGCTCAGGAGCACAATATAAGGCTTGGCGTATATCAGTACATTGCGTGTCTGTGTCTGATGGAAATCTCCAACATTTGAAGAAAGGGTTAACCTTCTGTTTCTGAAGATAGAACCACCCCCCTTCTTCAATTAAGAGGAGCTAAGACATATATACACCTGCTTGTGTGGGTCAGTCAAGGGGAGTGATAGGAAGGTATGCACCTTTAGTAGCATGTTGTGTGCTGTATGAAGTAGAGATGTGCGCCGACCCCCGTGTTTTTGGTTTTGGATCTGTATTAAGATTGGTTTTGCCAAAACCTCCCTCGCGTTTTTTTTTTTTTTTTAAATAAAAACTGCTAAAATCACATAATTTGGGCCTTTTTGTGTTCTTACAGTATTATTAACCTCAATAACATTAATTTCCAGTCATTTCCAGTAAATTTTGACTACCTCACAATATTGTTTACAAATATATAGTAGGCCAAAGGCTAAACTAAGTAGCAGAGCAGCGGCACAAACACACAGCAGTTATTTCTGTTGAATTGTTTTTTTTAAAATTAGTAATGTAATAACCAACTCGAAAGTACTTTCAATAGAAAACACAACATAGACATTTATTAAGACTTGTGCGTGGAATATCACTGCTCTAAAGTAGTAGTAGTAGTTAACAAACAGCAAAGAAAAAAACTGTAAAATAATGTGTAAAATAGCAACAGCAGACATGGATGCCCCCTACACAAGTGCACATGCCCCCCGGCACATGCCTATTTCAGTGCAGTAGCATTAAGAGGGGATAAGAGAGGGTACTAATTACCTCGGCCCAGGTCTGAGGGAGGGGCCCTGGGGGAATTGGGCCCCCCCCCAACCTGGCAGCACCGGCTGCATCTCTCCTCCTAAGCTCAGCACACATTGCAGTGGTGGGCTGCAGTCTGGCCAGGGAGGCGCTTAAAATACTACTTTTCTATATTTTTTTCTAAGCGTTCATGACCACTCCTCTTATGATTAGGCCATGCCACCTGAAAACTTCCTGGGCCCAGCCAGACCCTCTACTGCCCAATCTGTACCTCCCTCTTGGGGGCCTTAAGCCAATGATGACTGGCACTCTGTGCCCAAGTAAAGCCCTGATCAATCAGCTTTTTTGTTGAGGAGTTCCCCAAAATATCCTCCCCGAGTTACAAACAGTGCAGGTTGGATACAGTGCGGGTCAGATACAGTGTTAGTTGGATACAGTGTGGGGTTCGATACAGTGCAGGTCAGATACAGTGTGGACTGGTTACACCATTAGTGCACTTACTGTGAGCAGGTAGGAGGGGTGCCCCAATGATAAATGCCCCCAGTGGTGTCTGTGAGGCAGTGTCGGCAGTGTGGGGGTGCTGGTGGTGTACTCTGTGCAGGTGTGCCAGCGGTGTTAGCAGTGTGGGGGTGCTGGTGGTGTTCTCTGTGCAGGGGTGTTGGTGGTGTCCTCTGTGTGGGGGTGCCAGCTATGTACTCTGTGCGGGGGTGGTGGTGGTGGTGTCCAGAGGGTGGGGGTGCCACTGGTGTTCTCTGGTTAGATACAGTGTAGGTTACAGACAGTATGGGTTGGACACAGTGTGGGCTGGATACAGTGTGGGATTGATACAGTGCGAGTTGGATACAGTGTGGGTTTGATACAGTGCAAGACGGATACAGTACAGGTTACAGTACAGGTCGGATACAGTGTATGTCAGATACAGTTCGGGTCGGATACAGTGTGCGTAGGATACTGTGCGGGTCACATACAGTGCAGGTTACAGACAATGCAGGTCGGATACGGTGAGGGCTGGATACAGTGCGGGTCAGATACAGTGTGCGTTGAATACATCAATAGTGTACTTACTGTGACAGCAGTAAGGCAGGAGGGGGCACCCGATGATTAATAGCTGAGAACCGTGACAGATGGCTCTCTCAGCCAATCAGCAGTCAGCCCATTGAATTCAAAGGGACTGGCACCCAAGGAAAAACCTCCAACAGCGGGTTCTCAAGGTTTTGCCTCTATTTGGGATTCGGGGCAGGCAGAGTGATCCAAGCTGTGGCTCGGAATGCCATGGATCCCCTATGATCAGGAGGATCTGGTTCTCAGAGAACCGGACCCGCTCATCTCTAGTATAAAGCTACATTGCTATGTTCCTGAGGTGCTATTTACAATGCATATGGAAAGTATTCACAGCGCTTCACTTTTTCCACATTTTTTAATTTTACAGCCTTATTCCAAAATGTAATAAATTATTTTCCCCCCTCAAACTTCTAAACACAATACACATAATGACAACGTGAAAAATGTTTGTTTTTTTTAGATTTTTTCAAATTTATTAAAAATAAAAAAAATAAAAAAAAATCACATGTATGTAAGTATTCACAGCACTTGCTCAGTACTTTGTTGATGCACCTTTGGCAGCAATTGCAGCCTGAAGTCTTTTTGAATATGATGCCACAAACTTGGCACACCTATCTTTGGGCTTTTCGCCCATTCTTCTTTGCAGCACCTCTCAAGCTCCATCAAGTTGGATGGGAAGCGTCGGTGAACAGCCATTTTCAGATCTCTCCAGAGATGTTCAATCGGATTCAAGTCTGGGCTCTGGCTGGGCCACTCAAGGACATTCACAGAGTTGTCCTGAAGTCACTCCTTTGATATCTTGGCTGTGTGCTTAGGGTCGCTGTACTGCTGAAAGATGAACCATCGCCCCAGTCTGAGGTCAAGAGCGCTCTGGAGCAGGTTTTCATCCAGGATGTCTCTGTACATTGCTGCATTCATCTTTCCCTCTATCCTGACTAGTCTCCCAGTTCCTGCTGCTGAAAAACATCCCCACAGCATAATGGTGCCACCACCATGCTTCACTGTAGGGATGGTATTGGCCTGGTGATGAGCGGTGCCAGGTTTCCTCCAAACATGACGCCTGGTATTTACACCAAAGAATTAAATCTTTGTCTCATAAGACCAGAGAATTTTGTTTCTCATGGTCTGAGAGTCCTCCATGTGCATTTTGGCAAACTCCAGACTGCCATGTGCTTTTTACTAAGGAGTGGCTTCCGTCTGTCAACTCTACCATACAGGCCTGATTGGTGGATTGCTGCAGGGATTGTTGTCCTTCTGGAAGGTTCTCCTCTCTCCACAGGGGAATGCTGTAGCTCTGACAGAGTGACCATTGGGTTCTTGGTCATCTACCTGACTAGGGCTCTTCTCCCCTGATCGTTCAGTTTAGACGGCTGGCCAGCTCTAGGAAGAGTCTTGGTAACATAGTAACATAGTAACTAAGGTTGAAAAAAGACAATTGTCCATCGCGTTCAACCTATTTGTGGTCTCCTATGCAGTCTTATTATAGGACTAATTATTTCTATGTTAGAACTAGTTATATTAACTATAATGCGTGCCTACGCACCATAACCCTGAATATCTTTATCCAATAGGAATTTATCTAACCCATTCTTAAAGGTGTTGACTGAGGCCCTCATTCCGAGTTGTTCGCTCGCTAGCTGCTTTTGGCAGCATTGCACACGCTAAGCCGCCGCCCTCTGGGAGTGTATCTTAGCTTAGCAGAATAGCGAACGAAAGATTCGCAAAATTGCGAATAGAAATTTCTTAGCAGTTTCTGAGTAGCTCAACACTTACTCTGCCACTGCGATCAGTTCAGTCAGTTTCGTTCCTGGTTTGACGTCACAAACACACCCAGCGTTCGCCCAGGCACTCCCCCGTTTCTCCACCCACTCCCGCGTTTTTCCCAGAAACGGCAGCGTTTTTTCACACACACCCATAAAACGGCCAGTTTCCGCCCAGAAACACCCACTTCCTGTCAATCACACTCCGATCACCAGAACGAAGAAAAATCCTCATAATGCCGTGAGTAAAATACCTAACTGTTGAGTAAAATAACTCGCTCTGCGAACATTGCGCATGCACAGTAAGCGACTTATCGCAATATAGAGAAAATCGGCAACGAGCGAACAACTCGGAATGAGGGCCTGAGTTCGCAGTTACTACTCTCTCAGGCAGGGAATTCCAAACACGTATTGTCCTTACTTTGAAAAAACCTTTTCGCTTCAATGTGTCTTCTCCTCTAACCTAAGCGAGTGACCATGTGTCCTCTGTGCTGATCTTATAGAAAACAGGTCTCTCCCAAGCTCTGTGTATTGACCCCTTATATATTTGTAAATGTTGATCATGTCCCCTCTTAGTCTCCTCTTTTCCAATGTAAACATGCCTAGCCTTGCAAGCCTTTCCTCGTATTCCAGCGTCTCCATGCCCTTGATTAGTTTGGTCGCCCGCCTCTGAACCTTTTCTAGCTCCATGATATCCTTTTTGTAATATGGTGCCCAAAATTGCACACAGTATTCAAGATGAGGCCTCACTAGTGATTTATATAATGGGAGTATAATACCCTCGCCCCTTGCATCAATTCCCCGTTTATCGTAACCACCCCGTTTTGGTGGTTACAAACTTCTTCCATTTACGGATGATGGAGGACACTGTGCTCATTGGGACCTTCAACGCAGCAGACAGTTTTCTGTACCCTTCCCCAGATTTGTGCCTTGAGACAATCCTGTCTCTGAGGTCTACAGACAATTCTTTGACTTCATGCTTGGTTTGTGCTTAAACATGCACTGTCAAGTGTGGGACCTTATATAGACTAGTGTGTGCCTTTCCAAATTATGTCCAATCATGTGAATTTACCACAGGTGAACTCCAATTAAGCTGTAGGAACATCTCAAGGATGATCAGTGGAAACAGGATGCACCTGAGCTCAATTACGAGCTTCATGGCAAAAGCTATGAATGAATACTTATGTACATGTGATTTCTTAGTTTTTTATTTTGAATAAATTTGCAAAAATCTAAAAAAAAACTTTTTTCACGTTGTTATTATGGGGTATTCTGTTTAGAATTTTGAGGGGGAAAAATAAATTATTCCATTTTGGAATAAGGCTGTAACATAAAAAATGTGGAAGAAGTGAAGCGTTGTGAATACTTTACGGATGCACTTTATATTCCTCCAATGTAAGATGTTATAGCACTGAATCACTTCAGTCTCCAGTGGTTTCCTGAATCTATCCACTACAATGTCATATCTGCATTTTATTGTATTAATTGCACATTTTCATTTTACATTTCGATTGATCTGAATACACAAACTATATTTGATCAGTGGCTTACCATGTATTTGCAAATGTGTGTAACTTAGACAAACATTGGTGACAAATATAATGGTTTTTTTTCCTGGTTTACAACTTTGCTGGGGGAATATTTTGTGTGTGCCAAATAGTGGCTAAGGCGTCTATTGATTTATTGTGATTACATTTGCATAACCAATAAGCTAGCTTATCTCTAAGATAAAGACACAGACAGAAATAAGATATGGACAATAACTGTGTAAGTTTAAAAGGTCATTAGGTATTTATTAAGTGGAATGACCTTTCTGGTAAGGGATGGCAAGGAAAACGCTTGATGACCAGCTCTAGCCAATTGATGTTATAACCATAATAGTGGCAACTTAAACACCCCAACTTCTATAATATGAGGCAACTAAAACGCCTCATCCGGCTAAAGGCATAACCTGTATTGAGAAGGCAACACCATCCCTCACTATGGCATAGCGTGACCATTTCCTATAGAAAATGCCCATCATCCCCCCGTATAGGCAGAACTCACTAGCCGTCCTTGAAAAGGGTAGGTGCCCCTCAAAGACCACTTATGCCCCATGTGGCCGCTGGTCAAAAGCGACTTCCCGCCACTGCCAGGTTCTAACCTATTGATACAATGGCCCAGAGAAACGCAGCCCGCCATCCAGACCAAGAAAAGTACAAACCAGAACTAGGCAAAACAGAAAAAACAGACCGAAGAAAAACCTCCAAACCTGCCTCAGACAGATGGACCCCGTCCCACCTAAAATACCAAGGATTCTTAGACAACAGCAAAGGGTGCCTCACTGCAAAACCACCGCTAGCCGTTACAAATTTTGAAACTGCGAAATTAACCTTTCCTTGCCTTGTCAATGGTAAACAGGCTGACGGAACGTATCCACTGCATTCTAGGAACTATGTCGGACCACACGACACAAACGTCAGGCCACTGTGCCCTTAAGTGACATAAATCCTCCTTGACATGAAGTGTCAATTCTATACCTTTCCGCTGGCCTATGTCGTTACCCCTGAGATGCAGTATAACAACTTCTGATGACCCCAGCACCGCTCTTTGTCAAAAAGTAACGACAGTAAAACAGAACACCATAAACTCCCAGCAACCGAACACTCCGAACGCCTAGCAACTCAGCGGCTTTCGCAGCTAAGGGGTGACGCTCCGCCCAAAAAATATAGGAATGGCCCACCACCCAAACCTGGGAAGATGAAAAATTAGGGGCTGTAAAAGAAATAACTTAATGGTTAGAATGCATGACCAGATAAGTAAAACACAACAAAAGAACAACAGCAGAAAACGGACCCAAGTGAAGGCGAAAACTTTCAAAAAACCTCCGGTGGACTTGTAGGACAGCCAATTGTAATTAGCCCACTAACGGAGGAAAACATTTTTAAAAAATTCCTTCACGCCCCCAGATACGGAACGCTAGCCATTCCAAAACTGGTGGGCAAACAACGTTTTTGGGTCGACGCCAACGGGCGCAGATCACAACTCATCAACACGAACATACAACTTATAAGCAGAGGACTTCCACTGACCCATTTCTTGAATGGCCGACAGGGAAAGCCCGCTTGCGGCGGCCCAAGTAGTCGCCCCTATCCGAAATGAATGCGTTTCGTAGTCCGCCACGTTAAGCCCTAAATGCTTCAAACAACTTTTAAAAACAGCAGTGAACTGGAATCGAGTAAGAGGCGAAGAGTTAGAGTTCAGCAAAAATTGAATGCCGGCCACTAGCCTGGCGGGCAAATACACCTGAGTTAAGCTAACAGGGCACAAGGCAACCTTGTGGTAAGCCTTCACTGACACCCATGTGCCTCGGCCCAGCTGATCCGTCTTGGACCGGGCAATCTTACACATGATCAGCCAGTCCTGGCTGACCACGTTCTTGAAAAGAAGCCGGTGTCAGAGGAAAACTTGTTAACAGCCACCAGCTCGCTAATCTGAAAAGCTCCAAAAATGGCAAAAGAAAATGCCACTTCAAACAAAGAAGCCTCCAACTCATTTCAAGTCACCACAGAAAATGCAACTAACAACTCACGCAACAACGCAAGTCAACGGGCCTGCGCGCATCAGCAACTGGCCCACACTCGCAAAGCCTTATCCAGGATGAATGACTTTGTGGGGTCAATAGCCTACGAGTAACCTAGCATGAAAGGAGATACCAGCGATGGACTTGGACATGGCCACCCTGGACCTACCCTGCGAGTAATGGGCCCACACGTACCCGAGGAAGCAATCCACCACAGACTTACCAGCAATCAAGTGAGAAGTCTGGTAGGATTCCCAATCCCTCCAAGCTGCGGAGTATGCCCGCGAGGTAGAAGGTGCCATCGATCCCACCACCAACAACCTTAGGCCTGCTCTACAATCTGCCAGACAGAATGTGGACAAGTTAGACCGAGATCCGAGGCTCCCGGGGCTAACTCCTGAAACCTCGGGAAATTGAAACGCGATAAAGCAATACCGTTGTCAACACCAGGAACGTGCCTGGCCATGAAGCAGATGTTAAAGCGTAAAACAGGTGAGGACTAGGTGGCGGAGGACCTCCGATTATTCACCGCATGAACCACCCCCAAATTGTCGCACCAAAATATGATCGTCCGATTAGCCAATCGAGGCGACCACAATTCGACCACCACAATAATTGGGAATAATTCGAGCAACAGCAAATTAGCAGTGAAACCACGCGCTACCCAAGACTGGGGCCAGGGAGCAACACACCATTCACCCTGGAAAAAGGCACCAAAGCCAGAGGAACCCACAGCATCAGTAAAGAGCTGCAGGTGGAGGCTGGACACCGGTGGAAGGTGCCACAACAACTACCTATTAAAGTGTTCCAAAAATGACGCCCAAGTTCTAAGGTCATCCTTAATCTCTCGAGATGTTGACCGGTCACCCCAGCGGTGGCCCTCTCAAATTTGCGGCAAAAAACTCTACCCATCGGTATGACCCTACAAGCAAAATTGAAAGACCCTAAAAGAGACTGAACCTGACAGAGTCTGACTCTGGCCCTACCCAAACAATCCCCAATCAAAATCAACAGCCTGTGGACCGTGTCGACTTCAATACCGAGATATGAAAGGCAACATGTAGGGCCCTCAGTCTTGTCCGCCGCAATAGGGACCCCCAAACTCCGAAACAAACTAACCGCAGACAGCAAGAAGACCTGGCAAACTGAACTATCTCTGGGGCCTATAAAGAGAAAATCGTCTAAACAGTGAGCAATACCGGCGTGACCCGTGCTCTCCTGGACACACCAGTGTAAAAAACTACATCATTTCTCAAAATAGGCTCAAGAAACAGAACACCCCATGGGCGCCTGCCCATGGGGTGTTCTGTTTCTTGTGCCTATTTTGTCAATGTAATAGGCCCCATCTAGATGGAAACCCATAAAACGAAAGAAACCAGGGTGTAAAGGGAGGAGCCGAAAAGCCGACTCGATGTCAAGCTTAGCCAGCAAGATGCACTCACCAGCTCAAGAGCTTCGTCGAAAAGTTGATAGCGCACCCTATAGAACTCGTCAGGAATTGCATCGTTAACGGATCCGCCCCGTGGGAAAGACAGATGTTGGATCAAACGGAACTGGCCTGGCACGTTCTTGGGCACGACCCCCAGAGGGGAAATGCACAAGTCGGGCAATGGTATAAGAGGAAATGGTCCACTTCCGCGTCCACCCTCTGCCTCACCATCTGCGGCGAATCCAGAGCATACTTCAAAGTCCCACGAGCCACCACCAATACTGAGTCGGAATGGGCAACTTGAAACCAGAACAGAAACCGTGCAACAAAAACCCAGCCTCAACTGGATGCGGGTAATGGGACAGCCACGTAGACAGCTCCAACACTATTATGGGAGAAGGGGCCTTACTGAGCACTGTGGGCAGGGTCCCCCTGCTCGGCGAGGCGCCCACCAGGGGCGGACTTACAGTCCTTGGCTGTGCGGCCCACTCCGCAAATTCTACACGAGTGTCGAAAATGCCATTTCGCCCCCCTGACGCATTTGGAATCATTAAACGCAAAACATTTGCCTTTAGCAGACGTGACCAAACCCTGCTTGCCACCGGCAAAACCCTTTTTTCCAGGGGCTTCTATCAGCTGTCGGGCCTGGTTGGTGACTTCCAAACAAACCTCGACGTCCTTACACCCCAGGGGCAAAACCTTGGACCCATCATGTGTCTCCCTGAACTTTGTATTATAGTCCCTCCACATGTAACCTCTGTACTGGATGAGGGTTTCATAACCAAGAACAAATACTTGACAATGTTCTTGTTTTCCCCTGGCCTGCTTTCCAAGTAGCAGGCCGAGAAAACTAAGAAGCCGCGCAACCAGTGATTATAACTTCGGTAGGAATTCTCGCTGGAGATTCCTGCCTTCTTAGCCGCATCGTAGGCTTTCTTGATGTCTGCAGTAATGGTGAAGGCAAATTTCCACTTCCTGATCCTGTCCTTCTTCCGCAAACCTCTAGTAACCGTTGTGTACCATGTCAGAGAAACCCGGGGGTCTCGGGTGAAGTGGTAGCCTTCCGCGGATGCTTCACCCCACCCAGTTCTATCGCAACTGCCCTAGCAACCAGTCTAGCCATCTTGCACGGGCGCAGAGGCGAACCGGAATGGTCAATGCTAGCAGAGGACCTAGATGAGGAAATAACAGAAGAGGAATCAGAAACGTCAAGCTCACCATCAGCCGAAACGCCAGCCGGTGGATCCGGACCCGATTATGTCGCCGAACCAGGCGCCACTCCGTGTCCTGCACTGTCCACCGCAGCCGACACTGCGTCCGAGGCCGAGACCTGTGCAGCCGAGGGGGCCAGATTGGTGCCCGCCAGACGATCTACATCAGGTGCCTGCTGCAACTCATGAGACACGAGACCGTCACTGCCTGTAGCTACAGAAGAGACAAAAGAGTTAAGTACCTGGTGCTCCAAAAACCACTCCCGCCAATGCAGGTGACCCCGTAAGCAACTCAGGCCAGGTGGCATTGCCACATCAGGGGCCGGGAGGGTGGAGCCAGAGGAGTTGAATATCGGGGTATAGGAAACACCAGGAGCCACGGCATAACCAGTGCCGACGGACTGAGCCCAAAACCAGCAGTTGGCCACCCAGCCGGATAGGGGCCCCCGGGCATTGCCAGGGGGGTACCGGCTTGCTGGTAAAAGGGGGGGTACTGAACGGCAAACGGGGAACTATGGAAATGCGGCAAACCCGCATAATACGCGGGCTGCCCTAATGCCTGGGACGAATTGAAAGACCACGTAGGCTGCGCCACTTGCCCAGGGGGGAACATGGCTGAAAAGAGTGGGGAAATGGGCGGCGGCACATACCCAGAAATCCCTGCATAAACCACGTTCGTGGAGACCAACCCGGGGTTGGGGACCAGAGGTGACTGTACAGGTATTCCCACACTAGAGGACACCACTGCCTGCTATGACACAAAACGCACCACACTGGTATGCCTAGCAGGTGGCGCCGCAGCAGTATGTAACATGGGCCAGGGAGGAAACTGGCAGCATGGCCACCAGCAACAACACACAGGAGGTCCCCTGGCACAGCAGGGGCAGCGAGCCCGTTGCCCCCATTATCAGTGAACCCATGAGGTGCAGGAGGAGTATCCCCAGCACCATCATTAACCCCGTCCGCGGCAACCGCGCTTATACCTGGTGCTGCAGGGGTTAATGCAGCCGGGGAGGATGGGGACGCGACCAGCCGACCCCTGGACCCCACACCATCCGGCAGGTACCCAGGCACTACACGGCCGGGCATAGTGCACTGGACCGTGGCGGCGCCCAACCTGGGACGAACCAGCGCCGAACCACCGGAAGTAAGACGCTGCGTGGAGGTGCGCAGGGACCGAGCGGGAGAGGAAGCACCAGGAGCAGTGGCTGGGGCAGCGGGAGGAGGACTACCCGCCGTTGGGGAATCAGCGGGACGGTCCCGCACTCCAGATCCCTGGCAGCTAGCGGAAGTAAACGGGCGGGCCGCCTCAGCCAGCCAGCTGGGGGGGGGGGGGGGGGCAGAGCGCCTGGGCCGCGGCATGTCAGCTTAGTAACATAAACTAAGGAGCACCAAAGACAAGCGCAGATAAGGGAAATCCCAGAGATAAGAAAGGGACACAAGAAGAGAATGAGGAAGAAGAAAGATTCACAGTATAAAGACAAAGGGAGACCACTTATCCGTTCCTTCTAAGGCACTCAAAAGGAAGTGCTGGTGTGATGTTACTAACTATATATACCCCTCCTATGTTACCTCCCTTAATTACCCTGATAGGCTAAACTAAAAACAACCAACACCCCTCCAGGGGGAGCTAATCTACCTAACAACAGTTCTCTTTTTTAACCTATCACAAACCAAAGACTCCTTATATAATTTCGTGCCTAAACAGCCCTCATTTACTCTTCTGATAAAATAAAACAGCCAAATGCAAGTTGCCCCATCTACTTTATACAAGTGTGCTCCGTCTTTTTGTGTCACTTCACTTTTATCTATATAGTTTATTTTGTGTAATATATTTTCCTTCAAGATAATAATAAAACTTGGGCATTAAGAGTAAGACCAGTCTGGGAGCTGTGCACAACATCATTATTTTATTAGGTACCTATATATAAGCCACTGCCAGTTTTACATTTCACATACTGTACATGCCAATTCTCACGGCCCCATCCTAAATCTCATAATTTGGTACTTTGTTATGGTTTTGGGTTTAGGACGTTTCACATGGTGAACACTTAAATAACTGTTATATTTACTTGTTTTTGGGAAATTAGATTACCCAAGTCTGCTGTGATGCCAAGGAGTTATTGGGAAGGAACAGAAGAACCAGAGGACAAATAGAAAGAAGAAAAGGGGATGAAAGTGGATGAGACAGAAGGGGTATGTTTAGTAAAGTGAGGGTTTTTAGAAGTGGAGATGTTGCCCCAAGCAACCAAACAGATTGTAGCAATGTTCTTCTATAAGGTGCTAGATTAATAATAAGTAGATTGGTTGCTATGGGCAACGTCTCCACTTCTAAAAACCTGCACTTTAGTAAATATACCCCGAAGAATCCAGGAGACAAAGCAGACCTCTTCCAGGTCTAATTTTTATGACAGTGGAAAATAAAATGGTTACAAAAATGGTAAAGCAGATGACTAAGATAGTGAATTCAATTGAGTGGAATAAAATGCTGAATTATAATTCAAGTCTAAACACAGGAGCTGCAAGAGATCCCAACAGCACAGCTGTGGCTGATGTTTCATCCCTGAGTCAGGACCATTTTACAGTGAGAACAGGACAAGAATCCCATGTAAACAGGGAATAAGAATAAAATCTCAACAGTGTCATGGTTGAAATTTAATAATAAAAAAGTTATATATGTGCACCAATGATTTATAAGATCCAAAAAGTAATTTTTTCTTCATCATTTTATTTGTTAAAAAATAGTGAAGCAATAACAATACAACTACATTCAATAATTTTGACAGCAGGGGAGCGAAAAATGGAAAAATAGGCACCCCAATACTTCAGCTTGGAGGATTCGCCCCAGGTTCCACAACCACTGCAGAGAAGGAGGGTCTTTCACACAGATCAGATGTCAGTGGCAGCACTTCTCCCAGAGAGAACAAAAGCAAAGTAGACAAGTATATAGTATATAAATCATGATACTAAGGGGTATATTTACTAAGGTGCGGGATTACAGGAGTGGAGATGTTGCCCATAGTACCAATCAGATTGCAGTTATCACTCATCTTGCACCTTCTAGAAGATAATAGCTGGAATCTTATTGGTTGCTATGGGCAACACCTCCACTTCTGAAAACCCACACTTTAGTAAATATACCCTTTAGCAACTAAATGTTCAATTGTGTTTTTCTCCAAGTATCAAGACTGTGGTTAGTATGAATAGCATAAGCCGATTCTGAAATTAAGGCACACAGACACATTTTGCACCTATACAGTATGTCCAGCAGGTTGCCCTATAATTGGTAGCAGTCAATATCCAATTCTTGCCGATGGCCCCTACCGCCGCCGAGCCCGCTACTGCCCCTGAGCCGCTGCCTGCTGCCGCCGCCAATGGCTTACAAACTCACCCACCAACTGACCTAGCCCTCCGCCACTAATTTGCATCTCAGTCCAATGCCGCCAATGCCCACTGCCTGCCTGCTCATTATACTTGTAATATATTGTACATTTGTATAGAAAAAATTAATAAATATTAGTGTTTGGGACTGGGAAGGGAGTGGGTGGAGGACATGAATGCAATTTTGTTGTCCAAGACTTCCAGTAACTTAATGGAAAAGGGTCTGAATGGGTTAAAAAATGTAAAAAAAAATGCGTGAGGTCCCCCGTTCAAAGTATAACCAGCCTCTGGCTCTTTGATTCGGTCCTGGTTGTTTAAATACTGGGGAAAAAATTGGACAGGGGTTCCCCGTACTTAGACAACCAGCACCGGGCTCTTAGTCCGGTCCTGGTTCCAAAAATATGGGGGACAAAAGATGTAGGGGTCCCCTGTATTTTTAAAACTAGCAACGGGCTCCACTAGCCACTGACATAATGCCACAGCCAGGGGACACATTTATGTAGGTCCATGCGGCCGTGGCATTACCCCCCCAACTAGTCACCCCTAGCCGGGGTTCCCTGGAGGAGTGGGGACCCCTTAAATCAAGGGGTCCCCCCTCCAGGCACCCAAGGGCCAGAGGTAAAGCCCGAGGCTGTCCCCAGCAGCCCTGGGCGGTGGGTGCCGGGCTGATAGTCATGTGTGTAACAAAAAGTATATTGTTTTTTGTTGTGGAACTACAAGGCCCAACAAGCCTCCCCTGCTGCTGGTACTTGGAGAACCTCAAGTACCAGCATGCGAGGAAATAACGGGCCCGCTGGTACCTGTAGTTCTACAACAACAAAAATACCCAAATAAAAACACACACACCGTGAAAGTAAAAGTTCATTAAAAATACACTTACACACTCACACATACTTACCTACATCCCACACCGGTCACGTCCACTCGTCCAGTAGAATCCAATAGGGGTACCTGTAAAAACTGAGAGAGCTTACTTACCTACATCCCACGCCGATCACGCCCACTTGTCCAGTAGAATCCATTAGGGGTACCTGTAAAAATTAAAAATATACTTACATACTTCAATCCACAGGAGGGGGGAAAGGAGAGAGAGAGAGAGAGATACTGTACTCACCACAGTGCTGTGGCTGAACTTAGCTTGGAGGAGGAGCCGCCGCTGTACTTTCACCACTTAGTGTTCAGACGCCGGCTGCAGGCCCGCTACCGCCGCTGGACTTGTCTCATACACAGGGTCCCAGGGATGATCGCCAGCAGCAGGTGACGGATTAAGGGGGGGATGAACGGAGGGGAGCAGCTTACTGTCCCGCTGCCTCGTATGGATGATAGGACCAGCGGATCCAGCGCTGGATCCGCTGTCCAATCATTTCTTCCTTGCTGACAGTGATGTGGGCTGAAAGCCCATCCCTGTCACCGAGGCACTGCTATAGGTGCCGCTTTCCGTATCTTTTGCAATGGGCTGTTACAGCTCAGTTCTTGGCCCCGCCCCCCACTCGATCCCCGTTCCCATTATCTACGGGAGGCACTGCTATCAGTGCCTCCCAAACCTATTTAAAGCCCTAAAATTATTAGAATAAAATAAAGAACATACTTATGACACAGAACATGTGTCATAAGTATCTTCTTTGTGTTATTTTAATAATTAATCACGGGAGGCACTGCCTCCCCTGACTGCAAGTCCCTGCATCATGATGTCTCTCTGACAGTGCAGGAGCAGGGAGACAGAGGAGGGCAGATTCCACCCTGTGAGGCCACACTGCCCTTCTACGGCCCTGTAATAGAAAGTGGTTATTTGAACACAGAGTCATACTGGGACATGAAGGGCCCACCAGGGGAATGCAGTGATAGGGGCCCATACTTAAGGGTGTGGCCAGTCTACAAAGGGGGTGTGGCCAGCCTCCACAGAGGCTTGAAATACACAATAGTCTAGTGCAGTGTAATGCAACATATCTACCATGTATAATACAAGTGCACAACCTGATCCCTAGAGGAAGGAGTGGGCACTCAGGCAGTGGGGCCTACCGGTGGTTTCCCTGGTACCCCTGTGGGCCAGTCCGACCCTGTTTGAACAGTCAGATGACTACCTAAAGCTCACTGTGAAGTTTGAATAATCATCTCTCTCCTGGCTGTTTCGGTGGCCCCAGCAGTGTGTTGTAGCCGCTGTATGCAGGTTCCAGCACAACGATGGGTCCAAGGTATACAGTGATGCAGCTTATGTAGCTCCCAGCGGTAGTCTAGCTTTCCATAGCTGTGTCTCTGGGCTATGGGAGATCAATACAATTGAGCATTTGGATACTAATGGGCAGATTTAATGATGAGTGATATTCTGGTCATTACTTATTACAAATGATAAATGGTGATCCAGCCAATCAGCTCCTGTTATTTGTCAAACACATGATAGTTAGGAGAACCATTTAGCATTCATAACGAGTGAAAATAATATCACTCATTGTTAAATCTGCCCCTAAGTAAATACCCACAGGAGGTTTCTGATACAATTATATGTACATTGTTGCAAGTCGCAAGACTGAAGTTTAACAACAGATTTTATATAGATTGGGAGGGGGGCGGGGGACGACGACACACATTTATTATGTATAATGTTTTTTATGCCATTTATTGAGGAGAATAATGTCTTATAAAGTACATATATTGGATTTTCCTAGAACGCTGATAAAATGAAATAAAATTAGTAACATACAGTATTTTTAAGGTTATAATATGGGTATACAAATTGCAAGAAAGAATGATTAAGGGAATTTGTCCGTTTGATATTTGGTAAACTACAATTTTCACCAAAATAGTATCCAAAATTCACTTGGGTAGACTAGAAAATAAAAAAGGTTTTCCCACATAGTGTTATGTGCTGCATCTCCCTAGAACTACAGTCTAGAAGATCAATGAGGTTATTCCAGGATCTGAGATGTAATATGTGTTGTGGATACCACCTAGTGGCAGCTTATTTTTGTAAAATACCTTCTTGCAAAAAGACACATATTTACTGTTTATAATATTTTGACCTTACTATGTAAATTTAATGTGATTAGTAGATTACTAGTTTTATATGTAGATTTGTAATTAAAGTGGTGTTAAATATAAAACAGTGCAGTTTGCAATGCTCTGCTAGTGAAAATCTCACTTAGGGCCTGATTCGCACGCTCTGCTGTTATGAGCGCAGTTAGCTGAAGGGTTAAGTACTGTGTCTGAGTCACACAGCGCATGCATCCGATTGTTACCGCACGGTAACACAGAACAAATTTGGATGCAGGAAGAGTGGATTTTAGTGGGCGTTTCTAGGAGGTAACAAGGAGGTGGCAAGGCAGATGCGGGTGTGTCACTGACAGCTTTTTTTATTTATTTTTATTATTTTTATTTTTTCGTTTCTCTTGAAGCCCGAGGTGCGGTGCTTCATCACCCAGGTGTCTGTGACCAAACGTGCTGGGGGCGTAGGATCTTGGACCCTCTCCGAGAGGAGAAGGGCCTCGTTACTCCCCTAACCCTCAGAGCCAAAAGGCCTACTGAGGGAAAAAAGGGACTGCGGGTCCCCCAGAGGCGTAACTAGCATGGGGCGAGCAGGGCACGTGCCCTGGGCGCCGTGGCAGCCCCAGCAGAGGGGGGCGCCACCGGCACCTGCACGGCCCTCTCGTCCCATGCGACAGGGTTCCTGCGCCGATGGCGTTACGCGCGGCGCTCTTCCTGTCATCCCCGGCAGCTGCGCCTGTACCACTGTACAGGCAGCGGCAGTTAGAAACCTCCCCCTACTCCCCCGCCTGCAGCATCATATCGCGTACGCGCGTACGCACGTGGTTATAAGCGAGGATAGGTAGGAGAGAGCGCTGCGAGCTGATATTATATACTGTGCAATTATAGCATCACTTTCTTCTCCTAAACTTTTCCCCAGCTGGTGTAAGATCTGCAGAGCTGGGGCAGGTGGCAGAGGCACCTCTGTTATTGCTGCACCAGGGAATGATAGAAAGTTAGGAGGAGGCTCCAATTTATCTTTGACAATAAAGTGAATGTTGTGATATCACCGTGGGAGTAAAGGATAGGGATGATGTAATTGTGTCTGACTATGGGAAAAACGGAATTATGCGCTGCAGCCTCGGAGGTGCAGGTGAGCAGGTCGTAGCAGTTTACTGTCAGGAGAGATGGGGGGGGTACGGGACAGTGTGAGTGCGTGTGTGTTAAGTGTGTGTGTGTGTGTGTGTGTGTGTAACAGTGTGAGTGTGTGTCAATTTTTGCAGTCCAGTGTGTGTGGGGGAGGGGAAAGTATGAGAATGTGTGTGTAGTCTGAGTGGGTGGGTGTGGGGTTTGGGGGTGGCCAGTGTGTGTGTGTGTGTGTGTGTGTGTGTGTGTGTGTGTGTGTGTGTGTGTGTGTGTGTGTGTGTGTGTGTGTGTGTGTGTGTGTGTGTGTGTGTGTGATATACAGTCTGACTGTGTGAGTGTGTGTGTGTGTGTGTGTGTGTGTGTGTGTGTGTGTGTGTGTGTGTGTGTGTGTGTGTGTGTGTGTGTAAGTAAGGGGGTGGGGCAGTCTGTGTGTGTGTTTGATATTGGCTTTACACCTATAGGGCGGGATGTACTAATGCTTACCGCCACGGTAAGCATTAGCACCATTTACCACAGAGGCTATTTACCGAAGAGGGATATGTATTAAACCACGGGCACTGAGATGCCCTTCTCACTCACCATCCAGCTGTGTGGCCGAGTCGGGTGGGTATAAAGCCAGCAGCAGGGGCAGCATGCCGGTTATCAGCAGCCGAGGGTGCAGGCTGTAAGGCACGTGCGCAGCCCAAAGCCGGAGATCGGCAGCATGTTGACCGGCAACAAGCGGCTTCTGCTTCCGCGTTCAACATGCTGCCTATCTCCGACTTTGGGCTATGCAGGGTTCGGGGGATGGGTGTCCTCTGCCGGTGTACTGCAGCTCCGGGGGTACGGGCTCCGGAGGCTCTCAGCACTGTTGAATATCCAGTTGCCTGAAGTATGTACAGCCGCACCCTCGGCTGCTGATATCCGGCATGCTGCTGTTGGCTGTCCCCCCGCCCGGCTCGGCCACACAGCTGTACGGTGATAAGGGCATCTCTGTTCCCAAGGTTTATTACATATTCCTCAGTAAATGGCCTCTGCGGTAAACGATACTAATGCTTACCGTTGCAGTAACAGCGGGGAGGACGGCGCACATCGATCCTGCAGCAGGAGAGAAAAGAACCCCCTTCGGAGCGCAGCAGACCACACTGAAAAGGGTGCATCCCCGGTGCGGTGCTCTGCATCCCGGGTGGCGCCGAAGATGTGAGGTGTCGGAGGTGGCAGAAGCGCCGCAGCTTTTGGTGAGAAACCGCTGCAACCCTTCCGCTGCTAAACTCTGCAACTAGTCAATTAAGGGGGTAGACTCCCCTCACCACAGTGCCCCGCAGGCCTTGTTAATTAAGGGGGTAGGATCCTCTCACTCTATAATGTGAATTTTTTTTCATACCATGTGCTGTAACGTGAATTTCGGCTCATACTGTGTGCTGTAATGTGAATTTCGGCTCATACCATGTGCTATAATGTGAATTTTGGCTCATACTGTGTGCTATAATGTGAATTTTGGCTCATACTGTGTGCTGTAATGGGAATTTCGGCTCATACTGTGTGCTGTAATGTGAATTTTGGCTCATACCATGTGCTATAATGTGAATTTTGGCTCATACCGTGTGCTATAATGTTAAAGGTGCACCAGTACTAGATAGTATAAGGGGTCCTACTACACTGAAGGACACGCCCCTTTTGAGTGACCACACCCCCTTTCCCAGAGCGCTGTACACTTTTTCATTCCCCATTCAAAAATTCCACTTCGACCACTGCACCTATATCTATACATACACACCCTGACATCTTTACATACAGTGTCACCAGTGGCGTGTGCACATACTTTCCTTTTGTTGTTGTTGTTTTTTCCGGGGGGGGGGCGCCATTATTGATCTTGCCCTGGGCTCCAAAAACTCTAGTTACGCCTCTGGGGTCCCCCCTTGCCAAAGCGCAGAGGGACCCTCGTGTATCCCCAGGGTTGGCCGAAGCTTCCCCCTGGGGATTGATAACAGCCTCTAGCCCTCCCCAAAAGGAGAGGGCCTCTGCAACTATCTCACCTAAACCCCGAACAAAAAAAATGTGACGTGACACTACAAAAACAAATATAAGTGCTGGTGCTGTGCACAAGTGCAAAACACGTGCGTGTGTAAATAAATAAGCCCCAGCCAGAAGGCCGGGGGGGTATAAAAATGTTTTCCTTGCCCTAGCCAAAAGGCCAGGACAAAGGAAGTGGGTGCAGACAGGAAGGGTCTGAAGTGTGTTAAGGCTAACTGCTAAAAGTGCCTTAGTGCAAAGGTGGCTCGAAACCCCAGTGCATTTCCGGCACCCCTGTCCCTTCCAGTTCCAGGGGCACAAAACACCTCGAGCTTCTAGCTGCTCCCGACCTCTCAGCCAGACCAAGCTTCATACCCACTCTATGCCAGGGTCAACCCCCAGTACGAGAGAAGATACTAGACCGGGCCGTTCTCCACTCCAGGCAAGGTGCCCTATTTCATCCCCTTAGAAGGACGGTGGATACTAAGCCCAGTTTTTCTCCCCTCTCGACCAGAGGCATCGCCACACCCCAGCATGGTACCAGTGCCAGATTAAGGACCTCATGAGCCTGGAGCTGAAATTTGTGAAGGGCCTACTGTGCCACATGCGGTGTGACTAGCACGACGTGTGTGACTACTGATATGGGGGTGTAATCAGTGCTGTATATACAGTGATCGCGCTGAGTCCAAAAAAAGTGGGTCCCAGGGACCCCTCACTTTTAAAAATTGGGGTCCTACCTGTCCTTTTCTGGGTCCCATCGGAATGAAGGTTTTTATTAATCTTATTATAAAAATATAAAAAACACAGAATTGATTTGGACACTACAAAGTGTTGAAAGGGGGAGGATGGGGTGACAATGCTGCTGGGCTGTGTAGCATACAGGACACTGCACCAGAGCTGTAACTAGACATTTTGGTGCCCTAAGGCAGAAAGCGAATTGGTGCTCCCCTTCGTCACTGCTAAAGCATGGACAGGGGCGTAGCAACATGATAGTGGCAATTCACATTACAGCACACAGTAGTGCAGCTTATACACATTGCACAAAGGTAGAACCTCCTATACACACTGCGTCAGGTAGAGCACGTTATACATATTGCGCCATATAGAGCACGTTCTACACTTTGCGCCAGGTAGAGCACTTATACACATTGCACCAGGCAGAGTACCTTATACTCTTTGCGCAAGGCAGAGCACCTTATACTCTTTGCGCCAGGCAGAGCATGTTATATTCTTTGCGCCAGGCAGAGCACGTTATACATTTTGCGCCAGGCAGAGCACATTATACACATTGCGGCAGGTAGAGCACAGAGACATTGCGCCAGGTAGAGCACTGAGACACATTGCACCAGGTAGAGCACTGAGACACATTGCACCAGGTAGAGCTCTGAGACATATTGCAGTAACCTCATCGGACCTCCTTCTGCCCCCCCCCCCCCCCCCCCAGCGTCGCAGACACCCCCTACAGCAAGCCCATCCACCAACCCACACAGAGCCTGCTGCAGCCCGGGCACAAATGCCGCCGGGAGGGGGGGCGGACACCAGGCCAGGGGCACAGGTCAGATGCAGAGCGGCACTCACCATTGTGAGCGGGGTGAGCGGGGCCAGTCTCTTGGTGCTGGCGGCGGAGACAGGGTCAGCGAGCAGCGGGGAGGTGGTGGAGCAGTGCTGGGTGAGCGGGGCCAGTCTGCCAGCGCTGCAGAACAGATTCATGGTGCTGGCGGCGGAGCCCAGCCCAGGTCAGCGCCGCAGTGAGGGGGATTCAAACCATGCCGGACTGACGGGAGACACCGCTTGCTGTGATTGACTGTTCCTCCCCGCTGACCCTGTCTCCGCCACCGCTACAGGAGGTGATTAGCTGAGGAAACAGCCAATCACCTCCTGTGTCCTCCAACTGGTCAGCGCGATGCCACATAGATCCAGATGAGCGCGTCCTGTGCGACCGCTCATCTTCTAAACGTGGGTCCCAGGTCGCTGTTTCTGAGTAAAATACGCGCCATAGCTCGTTTTTGCGATCACTGTTATAATAGAACAGTAGTACATTATTCACATTACACAGTAGTTCCCTTATACAAGTTAGGCAAGACCACAGAGCCCCTTATACACATTTCGCAACAGTAGAGCCCCTTCTTCTCATTCCTTCTCTTATCATCTTTCCTCCTCATCATCATTCTACCATGCACTTTGTAATATACCTGATATACACATTCCCTTGCTCCAGCTCCTCTGCAGTCTTCCGATGGCCAGGACTCAGAGTCAGAGGACAGACTGGCCAAACGCAAGTATTACAGGGACGCCACCCGCCCACCAGCAACACACCAGCAGACCTTGCAGAGCCCACCAGAGCTAGCCCCCTGCTGCAATGGAGTTGGAGGATGGAGCCAGAAGTCAGAGCAGCATTACTGCGTGACGAGGGAGGCATCTCGCGATCCACTCCCACCCAGCGGAATGCAGAAGTCTCCTTCCTTGAGACAGCTAGACAAACGTCGGCATCACAGGGACCCCCACTGCCAGACTAGGGTTCCGGACATGGTGCACCGCCTCAAACGGCACCCCCTACCACCGCAAGGTATCGGTCGCGGAGACAAGCTAAACGCCGCAGGCGGGACACAGGGAGAAGGACAGACCGACACACAAGGGGATCAAGGGGGAAATGTGGTCGGTTGCGCCCACAGAGCAGAATTGCGCACTACCCTAGTTACATATTATATATATATATATATATATATATATACACACACACACACACACACACAAGAAAAGTTTCCCCCGACACTCCGGACTTACGTGTATCTGGCTCTGGTGCCCTCCTCACAGGTACTCGGCCTGCATAGACAACTCCTCCATGGCAAGCCATAGGCGGCACTCAGAGACTTACAAACACTGGTTTAGTGCATAAAACCCTGCAGGGTGCGCTATTTATTTTGTGACGTTTTGAGGTAACATTTCCCTGCCTCAACCCCAAAACGTTATGAAAGAAATAGCACACCCTGCGGGGTTTTATGCACTAAACCAGTGTTTGTAAGTGTTTGTAAGTACAGTACTACACACACATAGTTATATATACACATATAAATGTGTTTATATATATATATGTATATATATATATATCTCAGTGAGTGTAGTATATATATGTGCACAGTATCTATATATATATATATATATATATATATATATAGATCCCACACGTTGGAGGCACTCGGCGAAATAAACTGACAACACCACAGCCGGTAAAGTCAACGTTTCAGGGACTTCTCCCTTTTATCAAGACACAACCAGCACTATCACAAATAGAAATATATATACATAACTATATACATATCTTACCAAACACCAATCAATGAGCCGTATATATATATATATATATAGAATGTATATATCTATATATATATATATATATATAGAATGTATTTCATTGTAGTGTCACTTGCCCCCATTATATATATTTATTTACGTTGTACCCTCATCCCCCTTATATATTTAGGTTTTGCTTCCTGACCCCCTTTAAATTACACTTGTGGCCCTGTTCCTCCAAATATGTTTATTTAACTTATGCCCACAATCGTCCCTTTATATATTTATATAATTTGAGCTTGCTGTTCCCCCCCTTATAATATAATCATTTAACTTAAGCCCCCTGTTCTCTTACACAATATATGTATTAAAGTTGACCCCACCCCACCACCTACCTTGATCTTTTGCTGTCCAGTTACATTTACAGACACACAAGACAGGGTAAAAGGTAAATAAGGTTATCGCTGCCAGCACGGCCAGTCAGTGCCACATCGGATTCGGGGGCGGAGCCTCGGCCGGGTCCGGGGGCGGAGCCTCAGCCGGGCCGGGGCGGAGCTAGGGCCGGAGTCAGGAAGAATAAGAGGACAGTTATGGACAGGCACTGAGCTGGTCGGGACTTCAGCCAGCCGATTTGGTGTGGAGGAAACTGGGCAATCGGGAGGTGAGTGAGCTGCTGGTGATGACAGGATTTTTTTCCCCTGTCAACACTGGCTGCAATGGAGGGATCCTGTGGGCCTATTTTCATTGGGGTGCCTGGAGCTGCAGCTCCATCCGCCCCATTGTTAATCCGGCCCTGCATGGTACTCCACAAGGTGTTTCTCCATTCCACATCTAGGAACCTCTCACGCTCCTAGTGTAAGAACAGGTACTCCACCCTGTGTTTCCCTCGAGCAGGTACTACACTTGATCTTAGCCAAAAGGCCGAGAAGCCACTGTCACTGACAGCTGCTGAGCCTAAACACGCACAACCACTCACACAGGAGGCCATGTACAAGCAGAGATACTGAACCTGCCATGGGGATGGTCAGAGCCGGCCCTAACCAATATGATGCCCTAGGCAAGATTTTGGCTGGTGCCCCCTAGCTCCACCGCTAGTTCCACCTCTGACCCTGCACCCCTTTCCCAGCACCATCACCCCCCACCCATAGCAGTCCTTTATTGTTTTCCTACCCCCTGTAATTTAAATAAGAACAGTGTGCACATTCGGTGCACAGCCCAAAAAGGTATGTGTTTTTGCTGGCAAGGGGCATGGCCACACAATAGTACCCCCAATTCAATTTATGCCTCACAGTAGTGCAACTTTATTCACAATTTATCATACGATAGTGTCCCTTATTCACATTACATCACACAGTAGTACCAATTTACCTTATATACGTTACTTCTCACAGTAGTGCCCCTCATTCACATAACATCATACTGAATTGCTCCTTATTCACATTATACCACACCATATTTCTCTTTATTCTCATTACACCACGCCATATTGCTCCTTATTCACATTACACCACACCATATTGCTCTTTATTGTCATTACACCACACCATATTGCTACTTATTCACATTACACCACACCATATTGCTCTTTATTCACATTACACCACACAGTAGAGCACCTTATACACATAATGCCACACACATTGGTAATGCATTTATACACATAATACCACACAGTAATGCCCCTGACACATATGACACACATTATTAATGTCCTTATAAACATAGTGTACCTTACACATTATGCCAACCCTTATTAATGCCCTTATACACATAATTTCCCTTACACATATGCCACATTTTGTTAATGCCCTTATACACATAATGACACACATAATGTCCCTTGCACATATGCCACACATTATTAGTGCCCTTATATACATAACGACACACATAGTGCCCCTTACACATTATTAATGCCCTTATACAAATAATGACACATATTGTTCCTGGCGTGAGTCAACTGGCAGCTCTGCTAATGTCGGGTGCCTATTTTTTATGAAAATGCATCTTATTTGCATTGCTATGTGGTTAGGATGCACAAGCAGCTTCTGCTGATTAAAATGATATGCAACATGCCTATATATTGTGTGCGACTGTGGCTGTATCTGCATACGAAATGCTGCACACAGAATATAGGCATGCCGCATATCATTTTAATCAGCAGAAGCTGCTTGTGCCCCTAGGCATACCAGATGCCCTAGGCAATTGCCTAGTTTGCCTATGCCTAAGGCCGGCTCTGGGGATGGTGCACCACTGCTACGTCTAAAGACACACAGGGAGAGATTTCCACAGGAGCAAGGAGCTGCAAGTGGGCATCTCAGCTTAGAAGAAATCGTCCGCACAATTAGCATCTGCGTGTGGCTTAGAATCAGACCCTTCATTTTCTATTACAGTTTCCTGTATGAATTTATTAAAGTTTTTCCTTTTATTTTAATCGTGAATTAATAGTCCCAGGTAACTGCAATAGCAAATGGGATTCAGTATGGGATCCCGATGACTATAAGACCAATGCCAGAATCCCAACAGGCAGGATCCCGACTCTGGGGTATATTTACTAAGGTCCAGATTTTGACCGAGATGCCGTTTTTTCATCAAAGTGTCATCTCGGTAATTTACTAAGCAAAAATCACGGCAGTGATGAGGGCATTCGTAATATTTTGGAAGTCCTAGGAAAAAATCACGAATCAATACACCATCGGTCAAATACGCCTGCAATTTGCTAGAAATCGGGAATTTACTAAAAAGTGCAAAACACAAACTCTGCCGACAATAGCCAAACACTGCCGTGATAAAATACAAATCGTGAAAAAGTGCTAAAAAAAACAGACCTGCTTTTTTATCCCGTGTTTGGGGTAAATTTACTAAGATTCGTGTTTTCCCGTTTGAGGTCAAAGTTCAATCACGAATGACATCGAAAGTGTAAATATGCAACTTTTTTAATTGATTACGACTGATTTACTAAGCTGCCGTATTCTGCATTTTCGGGTTTTCCGATGTCGATGTCATTTGTTTTTTTAGGCAGTGTTTTACGTGAGTGACTTGTAAAACACTGCCGACTTTAATACAATGAATCTCGGCCGGATCTGAGAGATCCGTGCTGGGCTTCATTGTGCACTTTGTTAAAAAATAAAATAAAGTTTAAATGTAAAAAAAAAATTGCGTGGGGTCCCCCCTCCTAAGGCAAACCAGCCTCGGGCTCTTTGAGCCGATCCTGGTTGCAGAAATATGGGGGAAAAATGGACAGGGGTTCCCCCATATTTAAGCAACCAGCATCGGGCTCTGCGCCTGGTCCTGGTTCCAAAAATACGGGGGACAAAAAGAGTAGGGGTCCCCCGTATTTTTGAAACCAGCACCGGGCTCCACTAGCTGGACAGATAATGCCACAGCCGGGGGTCACTTTTATACAGTGCCTTGCGGCCGTGGCATCAAATATCCAACTAGTCACCCCTGGCCGGGGTACCCTGGGGGAGTGGGGACCCCTTCAATCAAGGGGTCCCCCCCCCCAGCCACCCAAGGGCCAGGGGTGAAGCCCGAGGCTGTCCCCGCCATCCAATGGGCTGCGGATGGGGGGCTGATAGCCTTTGTGATAAGTGTTTGATATTGTTTTTAGTAGCAGTACTACAAGGCCCAGCAAGCCTCCCCGCAAGCTGGTACTTGGAGAACCACAAGTAACAGCATGCGGCGGAAAAATGGGCCCGCTGGTACCTGTAGTACTACTACTAAAAAAATACCCCAATAAAGACATAACACACACACCTTGAAAGTATAACTTTAATACATCCATCCACACCTCCATATACACATACTTACCTTATGTTCCCATGCAGGTCGGTCCTCTTCTCCAGTAGAATCCATGGTGTACCTGTAGAAAAAATTATACTCACATAATCCATGGTTGAAGGCTCCTCGGTAAATCCTTTTGTAATCCACGTACTTGAAAAAATAAAAAAACGGATACCCGACCACGAACTGAAAGGGGACCCATGTTTTCACATGGGCCCCCTTTCCCCGAATGCCAGAAACCCACTCTGACTGATGTCTAAGTGGGTTTCTTCAGCCAATCAGGGAGCGCCACGTTGTGGCACCCTCCTGATCGGCTGTGTGCTCCTGTACTGTATGACAGGCGGCACACGGCAGTGTTACAATGTAGCGCCTATGCGCTCCATTGTAACCAATGGTGGGAACTTTCAGGTCAGCGGTGAGGTCACTTTCGGTCAACCGCTGACCTGAAAGTTCCCACCATTGGTTACAATGGAGCGCATAGGCGCTACATTGTAACACTGCCGTGTGCCGCCTGTCATACAGTACAGGAGCACACAGCCGATCAGGAGGGTGCCACAACGTGGCGCTCCCTGATTGGCTGAAGAAACCCACTTAGACATCAGTCAGAGTGGGTTTCTGGCATTCGGGGAAAGGAGGCCCATGTGAAAACATGGGTCCCCTTTCAGTTCGTGGTCGGGTATCCGTTTTTTTATTTTTTCAAGTACGTGGATTACAAAAGGATTTACGAAGGAGCCTTCAACCATGGATTATGTGAGTATAATTTTTTCTACAGGTACACCATGGATTCTACTGGAGAAGAGGACTGACCTGCGTGGGAACCAGAGGCGGAACTACCGGCAGTGCAAGCAGTGCGTTGCACTGGGGCCCGCCTCTGTCCAGGGGCCCAAGCATGTAATGAGTCAAACTGACTCATTACATGCCGCTGTCCGCTGCGGGCAACCGCTGCCCGCAGCGCACAGCCGCCTGGCGAGGAGAGGAGCAGCGGCACGGACGGGGAAAGGAGGAGGAGGGAGGTGAAGGAGGGAGCCGCAGCAGCGCTTTGTTACTGGTGGAGGCGCTGCTGCTGCTGCTGCTCCTCTGCTTCACTATAGGCTGTCTTCCGAGAACAGCCTATAGGGAAGCAGAGCGGCAGCAGCAGCAGCGCCTCCACCAGTAACAAAGCGCTGCTGCGGCTCCCTTCTTCACCTCCGTCCTCCACCTCCTCTACTGCCCGGGAATCGTCTGACGCGGCTGCACCGAGGAGCCTGAGCCGGCGGAGAGGGTAAGTATAATTCTTCTTTCTTTCTTTTTCTCTTTTTCTTTCTTTATTTCTCTTTCTTTCTTTCTTGGGCCTGCCTGCCGCTATGTGTAAAAAAGGGGAATCAGCCTGCCGCAATGTGTAAAAAGGGGGGACTGCCTGACGTAATGTGTAAAAAGGGGGAATCAGCCTGCCGCAATGTGTAAAAATGGGGGACTGCCTGCCGCTATGTGTAAAAAGGGGGGACTGCCTGACGTAATGTGTAAAAAGGGGGAATCAGCCTGCCACAATGTGTAAAAATGGGGGACTGCCTGCCGCTATGTGTAAAAAGGGGGGACTGCCTGACGTAATGTGTAAAAAGGGGGAATCAGCCTGCCGCAATGTGTAAAAATGGGGGACTGCCTGCCGCTATGTGTAAAAAGGGGTAATCTGCCTGCCGCTATGTGTAAAAAGGAGTAATCTGCCTGCCGCAATGTGTAAAAATGGGGAATCTGCCTGCCGCAATGTGTAAAAATGGGGAATCTGCCTGCCGTAATGTGTAAAAATGGGGACGCTGTCTGCCGTAATGTGTAACAAGGGCACGCTGTCTGCCGTAATGTGTATAAAGGGGACGCTGTCTGCCGTTATGTGTAAAAAGGGGATGCTGTCTGCCGTAATGTGTAACAAGGGCATGCTGTCTGCCGTTATGTGTAAAAAGTGCACGCTGTCTGCCGTTATGTGTAAAAAGGGCACGCTGTCTGCCGTTATGTGTAAAAAGGGCACGCTGTCTGCCGTTATGTGTAAAAAGGGCACGCTGTCTGCCGTTATGTGTAAAAAGGGCACGCTGTCTGCCGTTATGTGTAAAAAGTGCACGCTGTCTGCTGTAATGTGTAAAAAGAGGAATCTGTCCGCTGTAAGGTGTAAAAGGGTCTCTACCTGGTGTAGTGGTGCTACTGTGCGGCGTAATTTGAATAATGGAGACTACTGTGTACCGTTTTATGAATTGGTATTATTTTGTGGCCACACCCCTTCCCCACGAAGCCACGCCACTATGTATTTTTGCGCGCGCCTACGGCGCGCACTGCCCCTGTTTTGCATGCAGGGGTGGGGCTCCGATGCCGTTTCTTGCACACAATGCTAAAATGTCTAGTTACGGCACTGTTGCTAGGTATCTATTTCTCTGGCCCTGAGCAGGTCCCCCTCACCAGATCCTCTCCAGGGGTGAGGGGGTGGACTTGGATGGGATGTGTGTGTGTGGGGGGGGGGATGTGTGTGTGTGGGGGGGGGGGGCCCAAAGCATTTTGTCGCACCTGGGCCCACCGCTCGCTAGTTCTGCCACTGGTGGGAACATAAGGTAAGTATGTGTATATGGAGGTGTGGATGGATGTATTAAAGTTATACTTTCAAGGTGTGTGTGTAATGTCTTTATTGGGGTATTTTTTTAGTAGTAGTACTACAGGTACCAGCGGGCCCATTTTTCCGCCGCATGCTGGTACTTGTGGTTCTCCAAGTACCAGCGTGCGGGGGAGGCTTGCTGGGCCTTGTAGTACTGCTACTAAAAACAATATCAAACACTTATCACAAAGGCTATCAGCCCCCCATCCGCAGCCCATTGGATGGGGGGGACAGCCTCGGGCTTCACCCCTGGCCCTTGGGTGGCTGGGGGGGACCCATTGATTGAAGGGGTCCCCACTCCCCCAGGGTACCCCGGCCAGGGGTGACTAGTTGGATATTTGATGCCACGGCCGCAAGGCACTGTATAAAAGTGACCCCCGGCTGTGGCATTATCTGTCCAGCTAGTGGAGCCCGGTGCTGGTTTCAAAAATACGGGGGACCCCTACTCTTTTTGTCCCCCGTAATTTTGGAACCAGGACCAGGCGCAGAGCCTGATGCTGGTTGCTTAAATATGGGGGAACCCCTGTCCATTTTTTCCCCATATTTCTGCAACCAGGATCGGCTCAAAGAGCCCGAGGCTGGTTTGCCTTAGGAGGGGGGACCCCACGCAATTTTTTTTTTACATTTAAACTTTATTTTTATTTTTAACAAAGTGCACAATGAAGCCCAGCATGGATCTCTCAGATCCGGCCGAGATTCATTGTATTAAAGTCGGCAGTGTTTTACAAGTCACTCACGTAAAACACTGCCAAAAAAAACGAATGACATCGACATCGGAAAACTCGAAAATGCAGAATACGGCAGCTTAGTAAATTAGTCGTAATCAATTCAAAAAGTTGCATATTTACACTTTCGATGTCATTCGTGATTGAACTTTGACCTCAAACGGGAAAACACGAATCTTAGTAAATTTACCCCTGTGAGTGCAGCATGTCCACTCGTGGGCTCGCTACCCTCGCCACACTTTGGGCGTGGGCCCAGTGGGCTTAGCTTGCCACAATAATTTATTCCCCCTTGTGGGTTAGTGTGGACCACCCCCAGAGTGGGGATTCCGGGCCATAGTCGGGATTTCGACCGCCCAGATTTCCTTGGCTGTCGGGAATCCGGCATCAGTATTCTGACCGCCGGGATCCCAATAGCTAGGAAGGTAACTGCTTCCCAGCAAATTAAGTGGAAAGTTGGGGATCAGTTCATTTAGCTATAGGTTAAGGGTTCAGGTGGAACTTCATCTCACCGTACTGGCAGATGTGCTCGGTGTCTCACCAGATGTAACTACCCGGAAAATGTAGAAGTGATCACGAAGATTGTGGCAGCTATTCCATTTCTCACAACATTTAAAAAAAGCTAAATCAACACCCAATAAGCCCCTCCCATGAACCACAAAAATCATGCACAGAGCCACACAAACCATGCACAGATTTTCCCAGTAACACCAACATTCTGATGAGGTCACTTCTATTTCTAGAGGTGGGTACATACTGGCCAATATATTGGCCGTTCTTTTGAACGGGCGATATATCACGGGTCCGTCGGCCAGTGTGTACAGGTGATACGTCTGTGCACTCCGTTGTTCACAGACGTATCGTGTCGGCCCTGCAGCACAGCCGATGGTCAATATATCTACCGATATATTGGTGCGTCGCTGTGTGTGTACGGGCGGTCGGCTCAACACACTGCCCGATCCGTCCATAGATATATCTGTCGAACAATTGATTTGCAGATATATCTACCAGTGTGTACCCAACTTAGGGCAAATGTATCAAGCCTTCTAAATAAGAAAGGTGCTCAAGTTTCCCATGGCAACCAATCAGCTTCTAGCTATTATTTATCTAGTACATTCTATTAAAATATCTTCTTTAGGATTGATACAGCTCTCCTCTAAATCAGGATAAGTTAATCCTGCCAAAACTAGGACTGTTGGAAAGATCTGTATGTTATCTAATAACAATGACAGCCTTTCAGCAGTTATTTTCTGTAGCAGTAGCGCCTCTGAGGCTACTTTGCCTATCAAATGTACCAGAGGGGAGCCAAATGCAGGATAACAGAAAAACATTAACTATACCTACAAACACCTTCTTGCAGGTAGTCTGTAAGCTCACAGGCCATGTATGATAGCTGCATCTACCAGCACAGGGCAATCAGCATCCTCCCTTCTGTATCTGCCCGCCCCCTAGACTCTCATTGGCTAGTTCACACGGGGACTGCTAAAACTGTGGCAGGCTATGCTGGGAGGTATAGTTTCACAACAGCTGGAGAGCCACAGGTTAGCCAGGTCTGATCTATGGGTCCCTTCTTGGTTTTAGAGCAAGACATCCAATCCAATCAGTAAAACCTACAGGCCCACACCCTGATCTGATCAAGTGGAGAAATTAGACACTTCAGTTAGTAGTCTGATAAATAGAAAAATGGAAGCAGCTCACCAGAAAGGGATGGCTCCAGAGTCATAACTAGACATTTTGGTGCCCTGTACCAGAAAGAGACTTTATGCCCCCCTCATATTTAAAATGGGCGTGGCTTCATGGGGAAGGGGATAGGTCACAAAATAATACCAATTCATATTACGCCGCACAGTAGTCTCCATTATTCAATTTACTCCACACAGTAATGCCAGATAGAGCCCCCTTTTACACATTACGTCAGACAGAGTCCCCTTTTACACATTATACCAGGCAGAGTCTCCTTTTTACACATTATGCCTGTCACGATCCTGACTGTAGTTCTCATATTTGGTGACTTACCTCTGCCATCTGTCCTGGATCCTGTGTCTTTTTGCTCACTGGGATAAACAGCTTGTCAGTACCATGAGTTTCCTGAGTGCAGAGTTACGAGCTCCACCTGTGGTGATTAATCTTCTGTGTGAATCTGAATTCAGTAATCTGAAGTTTAGGCCTAAAGGCCAGCATCCCCTGTTCGTTTGCAAAAGTTCAGGCTTCAGTGTTCTTTTGGCCTGCTAGGCCTCACTCCACATCAGAGTCTAGTCTAGAGTACTCATGTGACAGTGACTGTTCACCAGACCCAGAGCTGTCCAATCCAGTGCCAGCTTCAGACTCTTTGAATCACCTGACACTGCTCACCAATCACCAAGGACCAGGAAGTATAAGTCAGGAGACTTGAGCTGGAGACTCTGCAAGTTCCTTGTGTCACAAACAGCTCGGTGTGAGCTTAGAAGCTGAGCGCCCTAAAGCCACAGCTGCAGTATTCTTCAGTCTCATCTTAAAGCCACAGATGCAGTATTCTACAGTCTCATCTTAAAGCCACAGCTGCAGTATTCTACAGTCTCATCTTAAAGCCACAGCTGCAGTATTCTGCAGTCTCATCTTAAAGCCACAGCTGCAGTCTTATTCAGTCTCATCTTAAAGCCAAAGCTGCAGTCTTCTTCAGTCTCATCTTAAAGCCACAGCTGCAGTCTTCTTCAGTCTCATCTTAAAGCCACAGCTGCAGTCTTCTTCAGTCTCATCTTAAAGCCATAGCTGCAGTATTCTACAGTCTCATCTTAAAGCCATAGCTGCAGTATTCTACAGTCTCAACTTAAAGTCACAGCTGCAGTATTCTACAGTCTCATCTTAAAGCCACAGCTGCAGTATTCTTCAGTCTCGTCTTAAAGCCACAGCCACAGTGTTATTCAGCCTTGTCTTAGAGTCACAGCCACAGTCATCATTCTACTTTAATTTGCGTTTCCAGTTATATCCGGTACCAGCCCGGATTACAGTTGCGTTCCGGTATACCGGTACAACAGCCCGGTTCACAGTGTGGTTCCCAGTCTCACCAATAACCAGCCCAATTCTCAGTCTCACCAGTAACCAGTCCAGTTCTCAATCTCACCAGTAACCAGCCCAGTTCTGCGCAACTCCAGAGATCCTATTTCATAGTAACCTTGAGTACATAAGCACCCACTCCTGTGACAGTATATCCAGTTCAATCTCATCAATACATTCACCATCCTGCTATCAACACCAAGTCCCTGGTGATCCAGTGGTCAGGATACTGCTTCCTCTGCCGAGGCCCGGGTTCGATCTCTGGTCAGGGATTGATCCTTCTTCTCACTGATTCCTAGAGACCAGCCTAATATACACATAGTCCTCCAGTCGCCCGCACCGACTTCACTACCACCGGGTTCACAAAAACCACGGCCATGACAATGCCAGGTAGAGTCCCCTCTTACAAAGCCAGGGAGAGTGAGAGAGAGATAGAATGTGTGTGTGTTAGTTATACTTACTTTTGGCTCTGGGGCAGCAGCTTCCATCAGCCGGCTGTCTCTGTCCTCTTCTCTTCCAGCCCTAATGCTGCGGCTCTTCACAGCGCAGGTCACTGTGGCTGGGCTGTGGATGGGCTGGGAGAGACGTCATCTCTTCCAGAAGAAACAGGGCGGGAGGGAGGGGGAGCTTGGAGGCAGGGCAGATGAGCTGCAGCACTGCCTGGCTTCCACTGCCTGGCTTCCTACAGGTAGCTGTAAATGTCAAGTGGCCAGGTGGACCCCACAGTGTGGCAGCGGCGCAGCCTAGCAGGTGTTGCAGTGGTTCTGCACCCATAGTGCATATGCACTGTGTGCCAGGCACCACTGACACACCGCTATTTACAGTCATGGGGTGTCTGTAACTTATTTGACTCAATTTAATTAACCACATAGTTTTATCATGGCCACTAATAGACTTCTAGAATGATTTCTATATTAGTTTGGCTCTTTTGGGGGTACGGGTAGATTTCCCCACTTTCTCCTATACTTATCTTAGCTTCTGCTGGCTAGAATTATCGCGCAAATCCATTTTTCGCTTTCTGGGGGTTAAAGAGATCCTGAGTGCATGCAATGCTGTGTTGGAAATATATCCACAGCTGTCACCCAATAGGACTTGTCGTGAGTAGTGGAGCAGACGAGCTGTATTGCTCCATGTGCTGTTTATAGGTGTATTAGGTGGACGGTGGTGTCGGCTGTGAGAGTGCTCCATCCAAACTACAGAGCAGCGCTGTGGCAATGTTATCAGCGTTGGTTTGTTAGCTGTTTAGCTGGTGGGTCAGAGATGCTGAGTGCTGTAACCAAGGCCACCATCAAGGTTGGGTGGGCTGTCAGTACTGGTGTCCTGGGCCCAGACAGACAGGAGGCCCGGAAGGACATTGTGGACCAGCATCCAGCAGTGATACAGCCAATCAGCTCCTAACTGTCATGTGTAAAAAAAAACCCAACAATTGGGAGCTGATTGGCTGGAGTTTTAAATCTCATTGTGTATGATAAAACTCATTAATAAATCAGCCCCTTTAGAAAGAAACATGGGTGAAATAAGAGCTTTGAGCATAAACTCTGAATTAGAAGATGAATTAGTATTGTAACATATAGAACCTTATTCAGAGATGGATGCTAATGCTACAAATGCACAAATGGGCAATTATCAGCCATCTGCGCATGCGCTGTGAACCCAAGATGCATGCAGGAACACTGCAGTGTGGCCGCAACCATAGCGAATGCATTAAATACACAAGAAATAAAACTGCTAACTACAACTCTGGAAAAGAGGTGGAACAGGGAGTAACCAGGGTGTGTTCACATGATTAGCTAGGGTGACTATAATATCCCTTTAACCTGGGACACTCATGAATTACACAGGTTATGTGGCTGGCTGACTACAAGCCTGCATTTCATCTGGTTTTAAGCAGCCACAGAACCTGTGTAATTCATGAGTGTCCCAGGTTAAAGGGATAATATGGTCAGCCTACATTAGCATTGTAAAAGTGTGCGTTCATAGGGGCGTATGCAGCTGTAATGTGGGTGTGCATACATTAGCAACTGCTGTTTTAGGTAGGCTGACCATATTATCCCTTTAACCTGGGACACTCATAAATTATACAGTTTCTGTGGCTGCAGAAAACCAGAAACCATTGTTATAAATAATTTTTTTTAAAAGCATTTTTGCAGCAATTGTAAAGTAAATACAGACCATAAACCAGTGTGCCACAAAAAAACAACGCTAAGAGACCACTTCAGTGCATATTTATATTGCAATCAACCTAAATTAATTAGAAAGCCAAATCACCTGCAACGCGTGCACTTTTCATCAGTACACACAAGGCCCTCCTGGGGCCATCACTGTATAAAGGCTCCTCAGAGGCATTCCCAACACTTTGCCAGACCTGCTATTGTTGTTGTGTTATGGTATGTATAAAGCTACTTCAGTCATGTGTATAGAGGAAGTATTATAACAAATAATGATTGGTGGCCACTGGCCAGTTACACTGTCAGCCATTTTAATGAAGGCAGCCAATGACAACATAGCAAAGTCTATAAATATTACTGAAAAATAGAATGACGCCATTGCCATCATGATAGCTGCGGCATTTAGTATGCAGGAGCTGCGCATCTTGACTGCAGTAATGGACCAGTGATTGGGACATCCCATGCCCTACATCCCCAATGTGGAAAAACTTGGCGCATACACAGAGGTCCGCATGCGCCTCAGTGTCTTCTTAAACAGCCGCCGGTCCATAGTCCAGCTAGAGTGTAGGTGATATGACCTGAGGAGGCGGCAGCCGGCCCTGTTAACACACTTGAGGGCATCTATTCACCAGCATTAATATTTTCTTTTCTTTTTTATTCCTGCATGCCTTCACATGTTCTGTTATGTGTGTGTTCTGTGTATGTGTTAATAGTGTTATGTGTACATGTTCTGTGTTCTGTATGTTCTGTATGTGTAATACAGAGTTTCTCAAATGTTTTTCTCAAGGCACTTCAACAGTCCAGGTTTTAATTTTCTCCATGCTAGCCCACAGGAAACTTAATTAGCACTTCAGTCAATTTGATGAAACCATCTCTGGTGAGCCATGGAAATACCTAAAACCTGGACCACTGGGGTGCCTTGAGGACCGCATATGAGATACTCTGGTGTTATGTATTTGTAGCAGCCATTTTTGTTTCCTGATTTGCTTATGTATTGCTGTAGGTTTCATGTCCATGTGCCATTTTATGTGGGATATATTGCCAAATGTAGTATTTAGAATACATATTAAGACAGAGCTGTAGTCAGAAAATGATGAAATAAATATAAATTTAACAATAATATATATTTTATACTGTGTTTTTTAGGACATGCAGGAAGATAACAGAGACCACAAGGAAGAAGCCAACCACCTCCACCCAGTCCCTGCATTGTGTCAAGAGTGTTGTCCAAGGGGGTCATTCTGACCCGTTCGCTCTGTGCTGTTTTTCACAGCCAAGCGAACGGGTCTCTACTGCGCATGAGCCGTAGTGTCCCACCGCATGCCAGATGACCGAAGGCCGTAGCAGGGCTGCAATCGCCTCTGCCTGATTGACAGGCAGAGGTGATCGCAGGGCGGGAGGTGGCAAAATGGCAGCGTTTGGCCGCCATTTCCTAGGCTTGGTCCGGCCAACGCAGGCGTGGCCGGACCGAGCGGGTGGTGGGCCGCAGTGGCTGCGTGACGTCACATGCAGCCGCTGTGGGCCGGGAAGCAAGTAGTAGCTCCTGGTCAGCACGCTAAAGCTGCACTGGCCGGGAGCTACTCTTAAAGTGCAAAGGCATCACCGCTGTGCGATGCCTTTGCACTTCTGCGGGGGGGGGGGGGCGGCACTGACATGCGGGGCGGGCTAGCCCTGTGCTGGGCGTCCCCCCGCATGTCAGGGAACATGATCGTAGCTGTGCTAAATTTAGCACAGCTACGATCAACTCGGAATGACCCTCCATGCCTCTACACACACATTCCCAATGTTTATACATGTGGCAGCATTGCATCCCCCACAGAAACCTAGGAGGAATGCAGCTGCGGACATCATTGCAGGGATTGCAGCAGGTATTGGAGATACCTGCTAGATTTCCTCCTTCTAAAATTGAAATAATGTTTCATGTTTTTGGCATGCCCCCCCAAAAAAAATATTTTGGGGAACATCACCACAAATATCATTCAACAAATGGCCGACACAGTATGAATATTGGTAAAGTTTTTAAACTGCAATCACACGCACGCACGCACGCACACACACACACACACACACACACACACACACACACACACACACACACACACTGTCTGTAGATGTTGAAGAAGACAGAAATGCTGCAATAAGACAGCAGCTGCAGCTAATTTTTTTTATTATTACAAATTTATCTGTTCATGTTAATTGTTATTTTCTGATAAGAGTAAATTGTTTTAAAAAAAAATGTGTTTTTTTTATATATATATCGATCTTGTGTGTTATATGTAGTAAAACATTTATGTGTACAGAACAATGAAGCCTAATTTGTTCTGTTTGATATCTTAATTGTTTGGTTACACCTAATTAAATAGTTAGTTTAGGTGAGATTAAGTAATCAGTGGGTTAGACAACAGAGGAAAATACACATAGAAAATGGTACCAATGTTTGGTGTATTGCATTTACAATTGCTTACACATGCAAACACCATTTATGTCACTGCGAGCAATGCCTACACCATTCCCAGTGACCTCCTTTATTTTGTGTTTTTGTTTCATGACACAGTTGCTTTTTAAAAGATGTGCACTACTTGTGTGTGCAGTTCTTGTGTCTTTATGCATTTTTCGTTACATTTGCAGTAATAGAGTTCAACTCTGAATAACCCCCATAGTCAGAGCCGGCCATAGGCATAGGCAAACTAGGCAATTGCCTAGGGCATTTGATATGCCTAGGGGCATCAGCAGCTTCTGCTGATTAAAATGATATGCGGCATGCCTATATTCTGTGTGTAGCATTTCATATGCAGATACAGCCACAGTCTCACACAGTATATAGGCATGCTGCATATCATTTTAATCAACAGAAGCTGCTTGTGCATCCTAGCCACATAGCAATGCAAATAAGATGCATTTTCATTAAAAAAATGTGCCCGACGTTAGTATTGAGGCAAGATTTATGAGGACACATCTGTATCCAAGCAGAGGCAGAGGTCACAGTGTTCGTGGCAGTGTGAGTGCTGTGTGCATGTGAGTGGGTTGGTTGTGCAGTAGTGTTCGGAATATGTGTAAGGAGCATTATGTGTGTCATGTAAAAATGCATTAATAATGTGCAATATATGTGTAAGGGGCACTATGTGTGTCATTATGTGTATAAGGGCATTAATAATGTGCGGCATATATGTAACAGGGTACTACTGTATGTGTCATTATGTGTATAGGGGCACTAATAATGTGCAGCAAATGTGTAGGGGGCACTATGTGTGTCATAATGTGTATATGGGCATTAATAATGTGCGGCATATGTGTAAGGGACATTATGTGTAAAAGGGCATTAATAAAGGTTGTCATAATGTGTAAGGCACATTATGTTTATAAGGACATTAATAATGTGTCTCATATGTGTTAGGGGCATTACTGTGGCATTATGTGCTTAAGGTGCTCTACTATGTGGCGTTGCGTATAGAAAGGGCACTGCTGTGTGGTCTAATGTGAATAAAGAGCAATAGGGTGTGGTGTAATGTGAATAAGGAGCAATTCAGTGTGATGTAATGTAAATAAGGGGCTTTACTGTGAGGAGTAATGCTTATAAGGTAAAGTGATACTACTGTGGGATGTAATATGAATTATGGAAACTATTGCATGATCAGATGTGAATAAAGTTGCAGTATTGTGTGGCGTAATTGGAATTGGGGTTACTATTGTGTGGCCATGCCCCTTGTCAGCAAAAACACACCCCTTTTGGGGTTGTGCGCCAAATGTGCGAACTGTTCTTATTTAAAATATAGGGAGTACAAACCACAAAATAAGGACTGCTATGAGTGAGGGGTGATGGTACTGGGAAAGAGGTGCAAGGTCAGAGGCGGAACCAGCGGTGGTGCTAGGGGGCACCAGCCAAAATCTTGCCTAGGGCATCATATTGGTTAGGGCCGGCTCTGCCCATAGTCCCTTTGCAACAAAAATAACAAGGAGTCGATTTATCACCATCCGCATCTTAGGTGGAAATGTCATGTGATAACATCACCCAAACTCGTAATGTGACTATTGTGTACATTGCATGGATGTATAAATGCTAGGGACTAGCCCGACTAATGAGGTCACCTGGACGTGGTGGGCAAGCCGTTACTTATGGTCATAACTATGCGAAGAACCTCGCTCACAATGCAAAATTTTATTGCAATGATTATTATTAATAAATTGGTAGTGTTTGAATTGTACACCTGCAACCTTTTTCTTTGTATGCAGTACTACTGAAAGGTCTGCGCAGGGCCGCACCTCTCATTACCGGTGTTCACCCCAGGGCCCCTCCCCTGTATGTATAAATAATCACATGCAGGGAGAGAGCTTGCGAGAAAGCTCTGTCCCCGTGAATGCCCTCCGCAGCATTATCGTGGTATTCTTCTAAATAAATACTTCCTACTGTGCATGCGCCACCGCCATCACTATTACCGTCACTGGGTACCCCCCTTCCCTGTCGTGACTACCCCCTCCATATTGAGCCCCCACCCCCCCAAGTGTAATTACTGTATACTTACCAGTCCTGGGAGCCGGTGATCAATGCTGCTGGAAGATTGCCGTGCACTGGATCCTTGTGTGCTGCTTTGACCCCTGGTGTTGTAAAGTGAGCTGCCATTTTGGAGCATCACTTTACTGCATCGGAGGTCACAGCAGCACACAGGAGAACTCGATGACCGGCAGCCCTAATTGGAGCACTGATCTCTGGCTCCTGGCACTATTAAGTATGTTTTTGCTATTTTTTTACTTTTTTTTTTTTTAAACTGTGATCAGCTTGTGTGTCCATCATGCTTGACTGACAGCGTAAAATAAATTAATAACCAAGAATAATAATTGCATAATACTGTTTTTGTGGTGGGCATTGTTGATGGTCTTTTTTGCATAGTCATTTTTATTTGTTATCGCTCTGATATATTACAAATTTGCAACACTTTTTTAGCCAGAAATAATGTAGTGCCTCACAAGAAAAAAATCAAAACTTAACAGCCAGAATTATGGAGCGTATTAGTATTATTCAGTAATATGCACAGGAGAAATTTTTCACAACTGTCAACAGAAATGCTTGCAAACTTGCAGAACATGGATAACCAGAAAATCTCTCTGCTTGTTGACTAGATTTAGGAGAAAAAAAATGGTATTATCCCTCATATGAAGACTTTCTGGTGCACCTCATAAATGAACTACAGAGGTGTTTTACACAATTAAAATAAGGCATTTTGTTTCCCTCAGCACACTGAATGATAACAGTAACCAGATGTAAATCCCACACAATATTAGAATTCAGAGATCTCGGTTACATATATTTGTGCAAATGTATGAATAAGCCCCAAAGCCGCATCAAGGCATCTCTTTATATTTGGGGTCCTTAGCGCTATATCTAGGTGCAGGGTGTGGCACCCTAAAACACCAGCATAAGCCAGAAAGCCCAGGGCAGCATACCAGGGAAAAAACTATAGTGTTAATAAATTAGTGTTAGCTTTTTACACAATTAGGAAGGATGGGGGAAGGGAGTAGTATGGCCAGCAGGTCAGCCACCTAATATTTGTTAGTGTAAGGTTGATTTGAAGTTTTCATCTCTGCAGTGCAACTATTCTACAGCTTATTAAACTTAGACAGCCTGCTTGCACTGCTGTGTGGCAATGTTTCATAGATGTGCTATATTATTTTAAACTGCCATGTGTTTGTGCCGCTCCTCTGTTGCTTAGTTTACCCAGCCAGTCAGCATTTGGCCAATATTGGTGAACAATATTGTGAGCTGTGAGGTGGTCAAAATTGGTTATGATATAAAGGGTCAACCTAGTTAAGGTCGACAGTTATTAGGTCGACTACTATTGGTTGACATTATCATGGTCGACATGTGAAAATGGTCAACACGGGAAAGGTCGACACGTAAAAAGTTCATGCATAGCATACAAAGGCTTGGGCCTGGTCACACAGGTACATAAAATAAACAAAGAGGTGAAAATTAAATGTCTTAGCACTCCCCATGCTCAATAGTCATTTTGCTGCAACAACCTGCAGCCACCATCCACCATGCTCTACTGGCACAGCCAACGTCCACAGTTGCTGGCACTACGAAACTGCATCCTGCTCGTTGGCCTCTAACAGGCATCAGTGCAATGCACAGTGGATGTTTGGGAGTTTTAAACCGCTCCTGCTTCTAACTTCCTGCTGGAAATCCTGGACTTCTATTTTCCTACTTGGAGCTGTGCAATCCAGAAAGCCCGTAAACCCCAGAGTTTCACACTTCTACTGCAGGTGCACAATGTGCAGGTCTTGTTTTCCTATTTCTTGAAGGGAGCTGATCCCACAGAAATGTGTGCCAACTGTGGTGAGGCATAAGCCCTCTCACCACAAAATACAGTATATATATACACATACATACACACTAGTGACCGCAATTAATTATCTTTATAACATAAAAAGTTATAGTTAAATACAGATAGGGAGACTTAGGGGTCTATATTTATTAACATTATTTTTACTAAAATATGTGAAAAGGGTGTTTTCACACCCTTTTCACATTATGCGGATGGTGATAAATAGGCCCCTTTATCTGTAAAGAGAGGGGATTTCTTCAACTCAAAACTGACCAATAGGAGTGATTGTTCGGAGAGCCAATCAGGAGTTGTGATGCCACAAAATGGATCCAATAAGGTGTTAGCATGAGTAAGCTCACATTTGTTGCTATCAGGATTGATAGTAAAACATCTTATTTAGTTGTTTATCACTAAATTGGTTGCTGTTTTTTATACGTTTATTTTACTTTAATTTCCCGCAGTAAGCTGTTTAACTTATAAAACTCACACTAATTTTACTTAGAAAGAGGCTATCAGGCGCACTTATTACCAACTTTAAATAACCTGGATAAGGAAGATCTACAATGCTGCTCCCAATGAATAATCTGCAATTATTCAAACCGAACAAGAAATTACAATAATACATACATGTGCACACAGGGAGCGCTAAATAATCATAATTACCTAATTTATTTAGACAATAAAAAATAGAATGACAATGTACAATTTAATAATAAAAAGATATATCAATTAAAAAATAAAAAAATTTAAAACCATATCAAATGGGCATCTCTCTTGGAAATAAACGACTCAGTTGCTGGTGTTAAAGGGTCCATATTAGGCTATTTAGCCAATAATTACTGAACAAGTCCAGAATCCTAGTCTATCGTTAATTTCACCAGCAAGTAGCTTTTAACTGTTAAAAGATGTACTGTAGCAGTCCAATGCCACTTAAATTTAAGCTCACCGCTGTTGGAAGTGTTTCCAAACTCCCATCTATTGACAAGCAAAGTAAAAAGAGATAACTGGTCACCTAGAAAGAGATAAAAAATAATTACTTTACGTGAAGAAGGTAACACTTACAACAAAATTATAAAAACAGTAGATGGCAATATAACCAAAGGAGGAATTTCGAAACAGTGGAATAAGTATCAACAGACTCTGGGGGTATTTCAGATCTGATCGCAGAAGCAAATTTGTTAGCTAATGGGCAAAACCATGTGCACTGCAGGGGGGGCAGATATAACATGTGCAGAGAGAGTTAGATTTGGGTGAGATATATTGTTTCTGTGCAGGGTAAATACTGGCTGCTTTATTTTTACACTGCAATTTAGATTTCAGTTTGAACACACCCCACCCAAATCTAACTCTCTCTGCACATGTTATATCTGACCCCACACCCTACGCAGAGATCCACAATACCATACTGTGATAGAAGAATGAAAAAACTGTGCTTGAGAGACAGAAAAAAAATCATTTGAGGCAATCCAAAATGATTTACGTGAATGTGGCGTAAACACCAGTGCCAGGACTGTTTGACGCAGACTTCAATATGTTGGATTAAATGACAGAATTTTTTATCTCTCAAACAAAAACAGAAAAGATTAGAATGAGCTAAAAAGCATATTATATGGTCAGAATAACAATGGAACAGTGTCATCTGGAGTGACAAAACCAGAATATCCGTATTTGGTAGTGATGGAATGGTAGAATTGCAGAAAATTTGCTACCTGAGTGCACAACACCTATTGTGAAGCATCCAGTTAGTGTTATGCTGTGGGGATGTATGACAGCAAAAGGTGTGGGATGAATTTTTGTGATCAATGGCACTTTAATTGGCAGCAAATACATGAGTGTCCTGCAGTGGGGAGGAGGGAGTCGTTGCGGGGAGCACAAACTATGCAGAACAGCGGGTGAATAGATGCTGTGCGCATGCACACAGCATCTATTCACAGTGTAGAGAGAGCCTGGGGGCAGCCCAGCATAATGGAGAGTGCTGGGCATGCCCCCACAGTGGCGGACATGGGAGTGACATGAGGCCCCTCCCCTTTTCCATAGGCACCACCCCTTTTCTGATGCAGCCGTGCTTTTGGAACACTAAAGGTCCTGACCCAATAGCCACCAATGTTGGGAGGTATGTAACAGCACCAAATGGCTTCCCAATGAAGTACTAATGAATATTGGGGGTGATTCTGAGTTGTTCGCTCGCTAGCTGCTTTTAGCAGCATTGCACACGCTAAGCCGCCGCCCTCTGGGAGTGTATCTTAGCTTAGCAGAATTGCGAACGAAAGATTAGCAGAATTGCGAATAGAAATTTCTTAGCAGTTTCTGAGTAGCTCCAGACCTACTCACAAATAGCGATCAGCTCAGGCCGTTTCGTTCCTGGTTTGACGTCACACACACGCCCAGCGTTCGGCCAGCCACTCCCCCGTTTCTCCAGACACTCCCGCGTTTTTCCCTGACACGCCTGCGTTTTTCCGCACACTCACAGAAAACGTCCAGTTTCCGCCCAGAAACACCCACTTCCTGTCAATCACACTCCGATCGCTTCAACTATGAAAAATCTTCATTCGGACGTGAGTAAATCTACTAAGTTTTGTGTTAAAATACTAACCGCATGCGCACTGCGAACCATGGCAATGCACATTTTTGCCTTAATCACTCCGTTGCGAAAATCAGCAACGAGCGAACAACTCGGAATGACCTCCATTATGCGAAACTAAGAAATGTACTTTCCTACAGTTCAATAAGTAAAACTGTTTTCAAAATGTAAAATTGTGTTATAAAGTTAATTGAATTATGTTCTAAATTAAATTGCCATTGTAACGATTTTCGCTTTTTGGTATAATGCTAAACTATATTAGTGCTACAAGCTGTTAAACTTCTGCACTCTCTCCATCTGCTCCATTTCGTTCAGTGATTACTGCACCTACCTCCTCTATGGCAGCACTCTTACACTTCTCTACCCTACTGCTTAACCTCCCATGTCGGTATTAGACCTAACTTAATCTCTCTCTCATTCTCCTGGTATTTTGGTTGGAGTGGTTTCCAGTGCCAGAATATGCATTGGTCCATCCCCTTTGCTGGTGGCAAAGGGGCTGGTGGGTCCCCTTTTACTCAAATCCAATGACCCAACCTCTCTATTAGGGTCTTTAGCATATGACCTCTAATCAGTGTCGGACTGGGGCATGAAGGGCCCACGGGGGAAATGCACTGGTAGGGGGCCTATTCTTAGAGGCTTGACTAACCATTAGTGCATTGTCTGGGCCCCTTGATAAATAATATACATAGTAAATACTGCTAGTGCATGCATGATAATGTACCAGATTAATAACAGCAGTGTACTGTAGAAAATACACCATAGTCCTGTGCAGTATAATGTAACATATTCATAATGTATAATTGAGAGGGTGGGCCCCCAGGCAGTTTGGTCTCCACCGGTGGTTTCCCCTGTACCCCTACGGGCCAGTCCGAGCCTGCCTCTAATTCCCAGTAGTAAAAATATACAAGTGTGAAACCTTCGTAAATCAGCAGTTTTCCAACCAGAACATTGCTTCCTGTTTGTTATTTCCAGGCATTATTACAAAATCAGGAAACTTTTGTGAACATAATTCTAAATGCCTTTTTGGGCATCTTCCCATTTTTTTTGTTATAAATTATAAGGCCAAGCAATTATTGGTACCAATGTCCAGAGAACTTTCAATAGAGATTAATAAAGTCTGCTTTACAAAATACAGTACGAAAAATTGTTCAGTCTGAATATAATGAGCCAAATGGTGAATACTATTGTAATATGAACTTAGAAAGCTAATTCAATAAAGCAAGTGATGAAATCACTAACATTACCTGGTATTTTCCTGTGTGTTAAGAACAGTGATAATGGGGACTGAACATCTGTACCAATAACAAAAGAATGGTAGTCTGTCAGCAATGTGATGCAATATACGTTTGACCCCAGTAAATGGTATTCACAGAATGTTGGACTAGATCAAAGTGGCAGACATCCAATAGAGGTTTATTCCAAATAAGTATAACGCAAAGGTAAAATAGAAGTAGTTAATACAAGCCTACTTCTTTATGATAATGAACAATCCTCTAACCATGGAAACAATATTAGCTATATTTTATTGACCTATATTTGTTGCTATGATAAAGAGATTTAAAAACAATAATGTTTTACAATTTTTAAACTTCTACCTTGACAACTTTACTTATCTATAATAAATATATGTACTTTGGCATGGCATGAAAAGCAACAACTGAAAAGTGATCCTAAATTATTTTCACAACATTAACTCAAGGCCTTTCTTTACATTTTTTTTTCTATCATTTACAGGAATATATTAAATGTGTGCATTTACTGTATGGGCAGTTTGAAGTCTGTTTTCTCTTTTCTAATATGTTAGGGTCTGTTTTTTTTTATATTTTTCTTCACATTTCTGCACTTTATTAACTTGAATATGGTATTTATTTAATAATATATTTATTTACTTAGATATTCTTTTATTTTATGAACCTTTATTAGTTTTATCATATGTGTGCTGAAAAGATGGTAGGGGGAAGAAAAGAAGGCTCTTATTTTATAAACAAAAAAAAAGGATCAAGAAGCCTGAAAATAAATGTAAAAACAGTATTGTTGACAACAAACCCACAGTAACTCAAATAGGAAATAAGTAACACACAAAGCTAACTGAACCATCAAATCGTGAACCTTGACCAGGTATCCACCAAGTTTTTGGGGGGTTGCCAATTTTGTAGACAGGGAACAATTATCTGCATTTACTAGCAAAGTTCTTGGGCAATCATAGCTATCATCAGGGCTGCCATCAGAAATTGTACAAAATAGGCTGGGCCCGCCCTCCCCCTGCCACCGCTGTGACAAGAATATTTGTTGCCTATGAGGTTAATGCAGGTGGTAATGACATAACTGCCTTTGTGTCTACAGAAATGAAACCTGGCAGGCATTGTCATGTTGACACTGTTGAAATGTTGACATGCTAACAATGTCAACAATCAGTGGCAGGGCCATAACTAGGGTAGTGCAGAATGTGCTCAGCCCACAGTGCATATGCATTGTGGGCAGAGAACCAGTAGCACCCACTCATCCACCAAGACCAGGCACCCGCGATCACATCCACCCTTCGCATTGCTGCCTGCTGTAATGTATGTAGCACTACATACATTACTGGGGCAGCGCTGCAGCTGCCTGCCCATGTGCTCCGCCCCCTCCCAACTCATCTGTCTCCTGCAGCTTCAGCTAGTCTGCAGTGACAGTAACTGCCAGCAGGTATAGAGAAATAAAGCCACTTTGTGGACCGGTGCAATAGGGAAAGTACTGTAATCAGCATACCAGCTTCCAGGAGAGGGGAGGAGGGCTATGGAAAGAGAAATGATGAGGAGGAATAGGAAGCGCTATGATAAGGGATGATGATGATACGCGGCAGCTGGGATGAGGAATAATGAGGAGGAATGATGTGTATGAATGAGGAGGCTTAATGATAAGGAAGGAGTAGTTGGAATGATGATGACGATGATGAGGAGCAGTGAGGAGGAATGATGATGATGCACAGCAGCTGGGGGGATGATGAGAAATGAAGAAGAGCTCTATGTGTGGTGTAAGGTGTATAAGGGGTACTACTGTGCGGTGTAATATGAATAATGGCCACTACTGTGCGGTGTCATTTCAACTGGTACTACTCTGTGGCCACGACCCTTCCCATCAAAGTCCCTTTTTGATGCGCTATTCCTGTTTTTAATATGGATGGGGAACCAATTATATTTCTGGCATAGGGCACCAAAATGTCTAGTTATGGCACTGATCAGTAGAACAGTGTTGCAGCGGAATGTAAGTACCCTAACCCAATGGCTGTGGCTAATGTCGTAGATTGTGGATAATGTTGCAGTTTTGGTGGTATGTTCCTATCTTTAACCCTATGCTGCCCCTAATCTTGGTATTTCTAAAAATTACGGCATTTGACTTGTCAACATTTTGCAGATGTTGACATGTTACCTGTCAACATTTTAACTATGTCAATACAGTACTGTTGACATTCTGACTGTTGACATGTTGACTGGAACTGAAAGATGGCAATCCAAAGTAGGATTGCTTTTTTTGTGTGTTAAAAACTTTCTTCAGTAGTGCAGTGTACATAAAAGTAAGTAACATATAACATATCAATGGTACAATTGTGTTGTCTTCCTTCAGGCCTTGCTCCTCTCTTCAAAACTCCTCCAGACTCAACCAACTGACGTCATTGCAACTTCATTACTTCATGTCCGCTGGGAACCAGACCTGGGAAAAAAAGGTAGTGCCAGCAAGTGGGGACTGTGGTCACAATCTATGCATCTAATTTGGCACCATTGGTGCAATAGTTGTGGCCATGTGGGGGGGTTCCTGTGCAACTACGACGGCCACTTACCTGTAATCTAGCACTAACCAAATGAAAGGGTGAAACTAGGAAACAAGAAACAATGAACACTGTAAACATGATGGTACTATGGACGAACATGAGGAAGGAGGGCCCTGGAAATGAGAGCTTACATGCTAAGAGGTGGAATGAACAGTTGGAGGTTGAACTGGGTAGAAGTGAAGGACAAGGGAGGAGAGAAGAGTGGATGACAAATGGTAGACTTTGCTGAAAATGTGAATTTTGAGTAAACATTTGAAGCTGGCAAGACACACAGAAAGTCTGACTTGGGAGGGAATGCGTTCCAGAACAGGGGGGCTGAACGGGTATAATCTTTGAGATGGGCAAGAGAGTTGGTAACCAGGATGAAGTTGAGGCAGCAAACAGAGGCAGAGCAGAGGGAGGGGGAGGGAACGTGGACAGAAATTAAGTTGGAGATGTAGAAGAGGGTGGGGGAATATTTTCAGACACCTTCACAAAATATGAGCAACAGTAACAGATTCATAACCGTAATTAATCCAGAAGAGGAGAAGGATGAAAACGTTTACCACCTGAAAAGAATCTTACATTGCAGTATTTGATAACAATGTTTGCTAAAGAGGAAAAACAACTCTCACTGTCCATAGTTAAAGCTAATTCACTTTACAAAAGGGATACGCAAGGGAGTTTAACCTGGACTCTGGAGTTAGTAGGCTGTACCACGCGAATTGGAGATACCTCCTTTGTGGGAATGGGGGTGGGTTAATAACAAACTCTTCAATGAAAGGTGGATGAGTTCAGGGTATTCAGTTTGGGTTTGGCATCATATTTAAAAGTGGGGGTATTTATAAAAATCCCCTTTTGGAAGGATGTAGCAATGGAAGCAGTATTATACACAATCTGGGCTTCCCTTATATAAAATAGAAATGCAGATGAAAAAGAGCATTCATTATATAAAGAAAGGAAGGTGAGGAAACAGACTCTTGATGAACCTCTTATAGTAAGCGTCAGATTAGCTGTCCAGTATAGCAGCTTTATAAAGTGAGAGTGACTTAATAGCAGGTGAGAATTTACATTCTGTCCAAGAAGTGACTATTAAATATATGTAAGTAACGCAAGGGAATTTAGGCAATTAAATGGACCATAACTCATTAATTTGTTCAAAGGATCCTCTTTGAGAGTCTACAATGGTTGGTAACATAATATTAGCTGTTTTTATGGGATTAGACTGCAACACCTCCCTGACAGCAGATAGAGAGCAGACACAAGCTGGACTGCTAATTATTACAGTAGCTACAATTTTGACTGCTGATTTGTCCCTTTTGAGCCATTGACTGGGGCTTCCACTCCTCTCTCTCACTTTTTTTAAACATTCTGTCTGTTTACTTTTCCCAAGAGAAGATATTTTATCTAGTAGTTTAAAGATCCTTAGCTCTGTTTAAGTATTAGTTAATTAAAGTTAAGTCAATGCGAGACAGATTTTGATGTTGGAATTGTGTGCATTCGTTGAACGAGCAGATCCATAAATATTTGTTGCTCCTCATCAGGTGACTATAGCTTTTCCTCCTCCCTTATTGTTTTATATATGGGTGCATGACTAGTACCCAATGTTGCCCAGTGCTGCTATACAGCCTTGACTTTTCCAAGGTTCCTTACAAATGTAGTTAATAATTTCCTGTCTTAATTCATTAAATAAAGAGATCTATTCAAACTACCTACAGTGAGCTCTTTACCAAGTTTTGGGAAGGTTGTAATATAAGCAGTTCTTGCAGACTCTGTGGCTGACTCAGTCGCACGCAACTGCATGTTGGGGATGGATCTTGTGATTTTTAGCACTGCGCATGCTCCATGGACAAGTGCACACATCCATGAGCAACTACGGGCTTCTCAGAACTATATTAATTCATTAAAAAAGTGGGGCATAAAATAGCCAAGACGCTTAGAAAAACTTAATGCATGTTTTAAGAGAATGTGGGTATAAAGAATCATGGGAATGTTAAGTAAGGGAAGAGTAAAATGACAATTCATTCACCAGCCTACAATTCATTCACCAGCCTATTGTACTCTAAGCAGAGGTGAGGAAGTAAACATACAACACAACACAAATAACATCGAGATGGGTGTTCATTTCAGATGCACTATGGTTGGAATCAACCTGGAGGCCATCAGCCAGCAGTTATTTGGCAGGCACAGAAAGTAGGAAGTGGGAGGGAAAGGTGGACACCAGGATAAAACACAGGATATAGATATGACATGACTGAGGAAAAGTCTAAAGGGCTTTGTAGCATTGTTGAAATAGCAGAACTAAATACAGAGGAGATAACAGAAAACATGCTATGTCAGAAAAGAGGTGGGCTGAAGAGGTGGGGTGGGGGAGTAATGATCATAACTATTTCCATGTATCACAGATCCCAGTCCAGGTTAATCTCTCTCACTTTGCAGGGTGAACATGAGACACAGGGGGCAGATCAGGTCTCTCTCCCTTTGCAGGATAAACATGAGACACAGAGGGCAGATCAGTCCTCAGGGCTGCCATCAGAAATTGTGGGGACTGACAAAATAAGCAGCCCCCCATCCTACCCTGTCCCTACACAACAAAAATGTAGTCAAATATTTTGCCCAATAATTAATAGTTGACTAACAATATATATCACTGGAATAGTTGTATATTTGCCCTATGTTTCTTATATACTGTATGTATTTTAAAACCCCAGGAATGTTGTATTGGCTCTGCTGAGAGCTTTAGGTACAGTAATTACTAAAAGCCAGATAAGGGGTCCTGGTGTTGGATGTGAGAAGAGAGGGCAGGTTTTCCATCCATTTAGGCCCAATGCGGGTCTTTTGGCTATTAGCTCACAGAAGGCTAATTAGGGCTTTCAGCTGTAGGTGTGTGTTAAAGGCTGTCATTCTGATCATCTTTCTCTCCCACTGCGTGGAGAAAGAGGAGAGACTATGGAGTCTCTGTGAGAGAGAAACCTGCTGTTGAAAACCAGTGAGATGTGCCTGATAAACTTCTCTTTGTATATTTTTTTTAGTGAGTTAGGATTATCCTGGGTTTAGTTAGTGCCAGCCGGCAAGGTATTTGATTCTGATGTTTATTTCTGTTTTGCTGCACAATAAAACCGGTTGAGGCAAGTTGCACCAAACCAACAAACTTGTGTGATCTCTCAGTTGCTGCACACTGCCATCTACCCCAGAAGATGGTATTTGATTCTCAGGTAGGAGACTTAGCTGGCTGCCCTCCAAAATTAACTGCTAAACCGCAGCCTGCCACACACAGAAACCAAGCAAGCTTATTGATCTCAGTATGCTTGGAGTGCCACCTGTGGATTCTGTATATAGTCACAATCTTTGATGTGTTGGCACAGTATTGCAGTGCCTGGTGCAGTGACATTAGTCCACACACTTAATGAGTTTAAACAGCAATGCAGGTTTATTCATTATACACACAGGTGACTTGGATGTATTGTTATAATAGGCAACTGGCCCCTTATATCAGACAGAGTAACATAGTGATGGTAGCGGTACTTATAGGTATGCTCATGTGACTGCGGTATGTCAGCAGGGGATGTCTCCGGTGGTAAGGGATGGAGGACTGCACGTCCGTGCAGTCTGACTGCCACTGTAAAGGGAATGCACCACCTGGCTCTATGATAGCTCCGGCAGCGCGGTACATGCAGGAACGTTGAAAGTCTCTCACTCTCTGTTCACACTGAGCACCGCTCCCGGTCTCAGCTCTCAGACTTAACTTGCACTGTCACTAAGATGGAGGAAAAGAACATGCGCTAGACTCTGCCTCCCAAAGACACTGACACTAGGGGATCAACACTAGAGGATGCGCCCATGATATCCTATGTATGAGAAGACAGACATAGAGCGCACCATTTACCTGTACCAACATGATGTTTCTCCTCCAACCGCGACATTGGCATCATCGTCCATCCGGACCACCCACATTACTCGCTAAGTCGGCGGCTGGGCAGGGAGTAGAGGCTGAAATAGGGAGACTTCTTCCAGAGGTACGGGAGATTTTCGGGAGCCTCCTGTCCATTCTGTGAGAGCAGGGCCGGATTAAGGGAGGGGTGCCAGGGGCACCCACACATTAGGGGCCCCCACACTGTGTATTGAATCAGAGGGGGCTTCCTCCTGTGGCTCAGCTGTTTAGTGACTAGAGATGTGCACCGGAAATTTTTCGAGTTTTGTGTTTTGGTTTTGGATTCGGTTCCGCGGCCGTGTTTTGGATTCGAACGCGTTTTGGCAAAACCTCCCTGAAAATTTTTTGTCGGATTCGGGTGTGTTTTGGAGTCGGGTGTTTTTTTACAAAAACCCTCAAAAACAGCTTAAATCATAGAATTTGGGGGTCATTTTGATCCCATAGTATTATTACCCTCAATAACCATAATTTCCACTAATTTCCAGTCTATTCTGAACACCTCACACCTCACAATATTATTTTTAGTCCTAAAATTTGCACCGTGTGACTAAGCTAAGCGACCCAAGTGACCGACACAAACACCTGGCCCATCTAGGAGTGGCACTGCAGTTTTCTAGCGAGAGGATGAGTGCTTCCATCCTCATGTGAATCTGAACCACTAGCCATGAACATAGGCCAGGGCCTCAGCCGTGTCGTAAATGGCATATTGGCAAGTTTACACTTCTCATCAGATGCTTTTAATTTTTATTTTTGGGTCATTTTACTGAACTTTTGTAGTATACTTGATGACACAGAGGTAGAGCAGTGGACTACTGTACCGTACTGCTATATATTATATACTGGTGGTCAGCAAAATTATGCACTGTCCTACTACTATATATATACTGCGCACAAAAACTTAAATGCACCACAGGTATGGATAGATAGTATACTTGATGACACAGAGGTAGGTAGAGCAGTGGCCTACTGTACCGTACTGCTATATATTATATACTGGTGGTCAGCAAAATTATGCACTGTCCTACTACTATATATATACTGCGCACAAAAACTTAAATGCACCACAGGTATGGATGGATAGTATACTTGACGAAACAGAGGTAGGTAGAGCAGTGGACTACTGTACCGTACTGCTATACATTATATACTGGTGGTCAGCAAAATTATGCACTGTCCTACTACTATATATATACTGCACACAAAAACTTAAATGCACCACAGGTATGGATGGATAGTATACTTGAGGACACAGAGGTAGGTAGAGCAGTGGACTACTGTACCGTACTGCTATATATTATATACTCGTGGTCAGCAAAATTATGCACTGTCCTACTACTATATATATACTGCGCAAAACTTAAATGCACCACAGGTATGGATGGGATAGTATACTTGACGACACAGAGGTAGGTAGAGCAGTGGCCTACTGTACCATACTGCTATATATTATATACTCGTGGTCAGCAAAATTATGCACTGTCCTACTACTATATATATACTGCGCAAAACTTAAATGCACCACAGGTATGGATGGGATAGTATACTTGACGACACAGAGGTAGGTAGACCAGTGGCCTACTGTACCGTACTGCTATACATTATATACTGGTGGTCAGCAAAATAATGCACTGTCCTCCTACTATATATATATATGGCGCAAAACTTAAATGCACCACAGGTATGGATGGATAGTATACTTGACGACACAGTGGTAGAGCAGTGGACTACTGTATCGTACTGCTATATATATACTGGTGGTCAGCAAAATTCTGCACTGTCCTCCTACTATATACTACAATGCAGCACAGATATGGAGTGTTTTTTAGGCAGAGAACATATAATACTGGTGGTCACTGGTCAGCAAAACTCTGCACTGTCCTCCTACTATATAATACTGGTGGTCCCCAGTCCCCACAATAAAGCAATTAGCACACTGAGCACAGATATTTGCAGCACACTGAGCACAGATATGGAGCGTTTTTCAGGCAGAGAACGTAGATATTTGCAGCACACTGAGCACAGATATTTGCAGCACACTGAGCACAGATATTTGCAGCACACTGAGCACAGATATTTGCAGCACACTGAACACAGAAACTGAGAGAATGCCAGCCACGTTCTCTCACGATCATCTCCAATCCAGTGAAAAATGGCGGCGACGCGCGGCTCCTTATATAGAATACGAATCTCGCGAGAATCCGACCGCGGGATGATGACATTCGGGCGCGCTTGGGTTAACCTAGCAAGGTGGGAGGATCCGAGTCTGCTCGGAACCGTGCAAAAAAGGGTGAAGTTCGGGGGGGTTCGGATCCCGAGGAACCGAACCCGCTCATCACTAATTTGGACGCGTTTTGGCAAAACCTCCATGCAAATCTTTTGTCTGATTCGGGTGTGTTTTGGATTCGGGTGGGTTTTTTTTTTAAAAAAAACCTCAAAAACAGCTTAAATCATAGAATTTGAGGGTAATTTTGATCCTATAGTATTATTAACCTCAATAACCGCAATTTCCACTCATTTCCAGTCTATTCTGAACACCTCACACCTCACAATACTATTTTTAGTCCTAAAATTTGCACCGAGGTCGTTGGATGACTAAGCAAAGCGACCCAAGAGGGCGGCACAAACACCTGGCCCATCTAGGAGTGGCACTGCAGTGTCAGACAGGATGGCACTAAAAAAAATTGGCCCCAAACAGCACATGATGCAAAGAAAAGAGAAAAAGAGGTGCACTGTGGTCGCTGGACGGCTAAGCTAAGCGACACAAACACCTCAATATCACAGGAATTATTTGTTCTAATCAATGGTATTATTGGTCCAAATCACTGGAAGAAAATGACAAAATCACTGGAATTATGCGTTCTAATCAATGGTATTATTGGTCCAAATCACTGGAAGAAAATGACAAAATCACTGGAATTATTCGTTCTAATCAATGGTATTATTGGTCCAAATCACTGGAAGAAAATGACAAAATCACTGGAATTATTCGTTCTAATCAATGGTATTATTGATCCAAATCACTGGAAGAAACTGACAAAATCACTGGAATTATTCGTTCTAATCAATGGTATTATTGGTCCAAATCACTGGAAGAAAATTAAAAAATCACTGGAATTATTTGTTCTAATCAATGGTATTATTGGTCCAAATCACTGGAAGAAAATGACAAAATCACTGGAATTATTAGTTCTAATCACTGGTATTATTGGTCCAAATCACTGGAAGAAAATGACAAAATCACTGGAATTATTCGGTCTAATCAATGGTATTATTGGTCCAAATCACTGGAAGAAAATTACAAAATCACTGGAATTATTTGTTCTAATCAGTGGTATTATTGGTCCAAATCACTGGAAGAAAATGACAAAATCACTGGAATTATTCGTTCTAATCAATGGTATTATTGGTCCAAATCACTGGAATAAAATGACAAAATCACTGGAATTATTCGTTCTAATCAATGGTATTATTGGTCCAAATCACTGGAAGAAAATGGAATGGATGGATACTTGCAGTGACACAGAGCTGCAACATACAGCAATGGCCTACTGTACACAACTATATACTGTTGGGTCACCAAAATGCTGCACTGTAATACTATATATACTGCTCAAAAAATGCTGCACAGATATGGAATGGATACTTACAGTGACACAGAGCTGCAAGATACAGCAATGGCCTATTGTACAACTATATACTGTTAGTCACCAAAATGGGGCACTGTACTACTATATATACTGCTCACAAAAATGGCGCACAGATATGGAATGGATACTTGCAGTGACACAGAGCTGCAAGATACAGCAATGACCTACTGTACAACTATATACTGTTAGTCACTAAAATGCTGCACTGTAATACTATATATACTGCTCACAAAAATGCCGTACAGATATGGAATGGATACTTGCAGTGACACAGAGCTGCAAGATAAAGCAATGGCCTACTGTACTGTACTACTATAATTATTATATAGATGACAGATATAAAGTTACATTGTGGGGGAATCCAGTATACGTTCTGTCACCAGGTACCAGTGAATGGCCACATCATGTATATAGGTGACAGATATAAAGTTACATTGTGGGGGAAACCAGTATACGTTCTGTCACCAGGTACCAGTGAATAACCACATCATGTATATAGGTGACAGATATAAAGTTACATTGTGGGGGAATCCAGTATATGTTCTGTCACCAGGTACCAGTGAATGGCTACATCATGTATATAGGTGACAGATATAAAGTTACATTGTGGGGGAATCAAGTCATAGGCGTGCGCAGCACATTTTATTAGGGGGTGCACGACTGGCGTGGCGTGACTAGCATCGCCTACTGGGCTAGAGTGTGTGAGTATATATATATATATATATATATATATATATAAAGAGACATAACTACACGATAAGAGCGCTCTCCATACAACCATTTACAGTGTTCAACCACCTGGTTCTCGACTGGCAGGAGGACCTATTTGGAGATTAGCAGCCGATCCTCCCCAAGAACTATTATGTCTAAGGCGGATTAATAGCGCAATTTGGTTATATATTTGTTTGTAATTCTGTCTGTCAGAAACCTTATTTGCTGCTTGTACCATGCCTATGTTTCGAGATAGGTCCAAAAGGACCCAAAATAGTAGAATGATTTTTGTTGATGATGAAACTGATATATGTATAGATGGAGGTGATGATGATCAATATATATTACTCAATAGTTTAGAGAAATTGTCGGTTAAAGATTTAAAATGTTGGTACGACATAGTAACTCTTGAAAAATATGTGGAAGTGGGTAGAATCCCAAGAGGACTTAGACTTCAGAAAACCCCTACCATAGGAATCAATAGTGATGAATGTATGGCCAATTGGAATCAGATATTGGAGGATAGTTCTATTAAACTTATAAGGTTATTAATTAACGAAAGGAAAAAAGAACATAAAAAGATTGAGGAAGATCTGTTAAGATTAGAAACAAGTTTAGCCAAATTCGAAAAAGATAATGATGAGGACTTTTTGAATGAGGTTGAGGCTGCCCGGAAAAGAAAATTCCTCAGAGATAAATTTGATTATCAAAATAATAAAGTATATACATGGCAGAACACCTACAGTGGACAGGATCGACAGTATGGAAGACAAAGAGTAAGAAGTGAAAGAGAAAGTTCATGGGACAGGTCAAGATCAAGGAATTGGAGAAAACAAGATATATTGCAGCTTAGGAATAGGAATACCTACCAAAGACCAACAAGGAACTCAAATAGATGGAATCATAAATATGGATCACCAACCTATCAGGGAGGTAACAACCAATATTCCAGAATTGAAACAAGATATATACCATGTGACTCACCACCCCATTCCACTTTTAACCCTCCAAGTCAACGTTTTTTAGGAGAAAAGAGGGTTCTTCCGTATACCCAACGGAGAGAAGAATTATTCAAAAAAATTAGATTCCCTGCAAGGGACAAAGAGGAGAATACGCGAAGAAGACGAGGAAAGAGGGGCAGTGGGAGGAGTATCCCCAAAAAAATTGAAAGGCCAACAGAGCAACATGGAGTCCAACAGAGTGGAGTATTTAACCTCACAAAGAAACAATTATCCAATTCGCAGAGTGAATTATTAGAACATGGCTTAAAATTTGCACCTGATGCACATGTAAATAAATTCGACTTGTTTATTGATTTAAATAAATTCATTAGAACCCTGACTTTACAACGACATTTTATGAAAAATCCCTCCAATTTGGGAATCCAACAAGAAACCACACTGGTATCTCTTCCATCTAAATATTACCCCATTGAGTCAAGAGGGAGTTATATAGAGATATTTTACGAATCAGTCAAAGAAGATTTTAGAGCACTGAAGATCAAATCTGACAAATTTAATTCCAATTTAAAACCAACAGAGAAACAAGCTATCAAACAACTGAAAACTGATAGCAGTGTGGTCATCAGACAAGCAGATAAAGGAGGAGGAGGAGTTATCCAGGAAAGGGAGAATTATTTGGAAGAAGCTTATAAGATCCTCAATGATGTACATACCTATGAAAGATTGAAAGAAGATCCATCTGGAATTTATCAAGAAAAATTATATGTACTATTGAATGAAGCCAAAAATAGGAAAATTCTGGTAGAAAAAGAGTTTGAATACTTGTTTTCAAAACACCCAAGGATGACATTATTTTATCATATAACCAAAATTCATAAAAATAGAAGCTCCCCCCCTGGCAGACCCATCATCTCAGGGATTGATTCCCTGACAGCCAATTTGTCGCATTATGTAGACTTGAAATTACAAGGGTACGTAAAGAAATTGAAATCATACCTAAAGGATTCAACATCTCTTTTGAGAGAACTACAGGATTTAAATTGGGACCCAAATTTTGTCTGGTTAACAATAGACGTTCAAGCTCTATATTCCTCGATCCCTCACACTAAAGGTATAGAAGCAGTGCAAACAGTGCTCAATGAAGATAAGCTGATTTCGGAGGATATGAGAATATTTTTAATAGAAAGCATTAAGTTCATTTTGACCCATAATTTTTTTACATTTGAAAATGATTTTTTTGTACAAAAACAGGGAACTGCAATGGGCACGAAATTTGCCCCGGCCTATGCAAATATCCTAATGGGAAGTTGGGAAGAGAAATTTATTTATGGGTCCGAGTTCGAAAGCCGGCACATTAAATACTACCGACGTTATATTGATGATCTGATTATAATCTGGGAAGGAGATAATGAAAGTATTAAAGGATTTATGGATTCCATCAATGAAAATGATTACAATCTGAAATTCACTTACAAAAGTCATAACAATAGTATTGACTATTTGGATTTAAAGCTGGAAGGTACTTTGAAAGAAAAAATAGTAACATCAACGTATTTCAAAGAAACAGATGCAAATAGCTACATTCCAGCTGAAAGCTGTCACCTAAAGAGCTGGAAAACCAATGTTCCGTATGCTCAATTTCTACGGATTCAAAAAAATTGTAGTAATGCGGAGTATTATTGGGAACAATCAAGAAAAATATGTGAAAGATTTCAGGAGAGAGGCTATGATCAAAGTGAGTTGAAAGAGGCCCAACAAAGAGCATTTAATGCAAACAGATCAGAGCTGCTATCAATCAAACCAAAAAAGGAATTTGACAACAGAAAAGGTTGTCCATTTATAACTCAATAAAATAAAGAGAACAATAAGATTAAAAAAACCTTGGAAAAACATTGGGGAATCCTCCTGAAATACCCTATTTTGGGCCCAGAACTTCCGAAAAAAACCTGCTGTTATATACAAAAAAGCTTGAAACTTAAAGAACATATTAGCCCCAAGTGAACTTCGGATTGATGAAAGGAACAATCACCCCTTGGAGAAAAAAGGAGATAATTTCTTGACAAAGAAACCAGGATGCTTTATATGTAATAAGTGTATCTGTTGTAAGCACTTTAACATATGTCCTAAATGAAACAAAAATGGAAGTTTGGAAAAAATAAAATATAAAGATTTTTTGAACTGCAACTCTAATATGTTGTTTACCTTATTACATGCGGTTGTAATCTATGTTATGTAGGTAAAACCAAAAGGAGTTTGAAACTTCGCATACAGGAACATCTTCGAAATATTAAAAATAAAATCCAAACCCATAGTGTACCTAGACACTTTATGAAATTTCACAACTCTGATATAAGTAGTTTAAAATTCTCCATCTTGGAAAAAATTTCAGAAAACTCCAGGGGAGGCATTAGGGACTTACAGTTATCAAAAACGTGAGTCTTTTTGGATATATGAGTTGGACACACTTATCCCTAAAGGGTTAAACGAAGGCATTGATATAGTTTCATTTATCTAGACTAATGAGTGTCATTCAAATGAACATGCTTTGTATCTAGATGTAAAACAATGGCTAATTATGTGACTATCCATATTATTATACAAGTTGGTATTTACCATGATATATTAGATCACCAACTATGTGGACTGCTTTAGATCTAACTAATAATATATATTCACCCCGAAAGGGTTAAATGAAGACATTGATTCAGTCTCATTTAGACCAATGAGTATTATTAAAACGAATATGCTATATATTGAGCTATAAAATAATGGCTAATGATGCATTTATTTATATCATTATACAAGCAGCCATTGTCAAAGTCGAAAAATATCGTAATTCACATGCCTTGTACTAACCCCATGCACATGCCCGCTGCTCGTGCATTCAGTCTGCCGTGTGTGCACATGTCCGCAAATTGCGTAAACTCGCTCCGGCGATTACGCGCGTGATATGCGTATTTACGGTAGAGTTTGTGAGCTTGTAGCGGGCGACTCATTTATAGCATAGTTAACTCACATAGTGTGTTTTGTAGATAATATTTCCCTTAGCAATGTCAGCAAGAATGTTTAGTTTAAACGGTTCTTGGACAGAGAAATTCCTCTTTGCATGATATGAAGGGTCAGACAAAGGTAGAACGGTGATGTCTAGTATCCAGCTGTAGAGTATTTTAAATGTAACATTTCGGTGTTGGTTAGGAAGAGATTGTTCGCTCCTGCGCATAGTTATGCACAAAAGTATGTTTGGAGCATTAAATGTATTTGCTGATAATTACACATGCAGGGGGGAATCCAGAGGATACCTCCCACCTGGGCAGTTGGAGAAGGACACAGCCCACCTGTTTAAACCCACCTATGACCTTTACTATAATGTGGAGACACATTCCTGTGTCCAATGAACAATGAGATTGTAGGGACCATTGTATTGTGAATGTATGCTGTAAATATAAGGACCACCATTGCTGGGACACTCACTCACTCTCTGCAAGGTTTTCACACTGAAGGGTAGAGGCCTGGTCCAGGAGCGCTTGCGAATCATTCCCACGTATGGTATGTTCTCTGTAGCCACTTTGTTACCCCTTTGCGTATGCCATTCATTCTCTCTCTGTGTACTTGTGTTTGCGATCGTTAGCTATTGTTTATATTTCTTTTATGTTATTCTGTTTAGTTATTAATGTTAGGTTTGTAGTGTATAAGCTGTAACTGTTTTTCCCCTTTTACATACTAAAATCATCTAAGAAGGTGTTAGAACCTTACCAAATGTTGTGTGTTTCACCATTTATTACTAAGGGTTTCTGAGCATCTCAATCGCTCAAACAGCTTGCTTAATAACAAGGTTAACCAGTGTTACATCATTGCAGTATCTCAGTACTAAGGTTTACAGTATAAGTATATTCTGTATTTAAGGTTTAAAAGGTTATTAACTGTGTGTATGCTCGCTGTGTGTATTCCGTACACCCAGCGCAGCGTGTGTACGTAACTTGCGTACCACGTGCGAGGTCTTTGTATGCAAATAGCGTACGAAGTGCGTAGCACGTGCACGTGGTTTAGCGCCCATTACGGCTTCACGGTATTAGTAAATAGCTTATGTTAAAAGGTAAATATCTGACTCTATCACCATTTACTACAATCTGCCGAAATCCTGGTTGTTATATAAGATCTTCAACTATGTGGACTTCCTTAGATCCAACTAATAATACCTTATAAATATCCTATAGATTAAATATAAAAGGGTAATATAGTTAATTTGGAAAAGAAAAACAGTTTATTTGTCAGGGAATGAATGGAACGCAAGCCGCGTTCCATTTCATTAATATGAGGAGGAAGTTCCGATCACGTGGCCAGGAGAACCACGTGATCCGGCATAAACGTCAGTGTTCCCATGGAGACCGGAGCGCCTCGTTTAAGCGAGCCGCGGCCGGGGTCTAAACAACACGGCCACGTAAGTTATTCCCATGGAAACCTCAGTCACTAACGAAGCGCACTGACCACAGCGCGCTAAGGAATAATCTAATAATATTATTAAGGTGATACGACGGCACTAACAACAAAGGAGGAGGACGAAGGAGAGGCTTGAGACGCATACAGGAAGCGCAGGACGCTCCTGTATGTAATTAATTATACCATCAATTAAAGCAATTAACCTTCTATATTTACTTTTAAGTTATAACAACAGGATATTTAGGAGGAACACGGGAAAGGAAATATTGAATACTTAATAAGTATATATCTATATATGTAAGGTTTATAACTATATAGCAAAAGGAGAGTTTATAGAAGGGATCAATTAACCAGTTCATAGGAAGTGATGTAATCCCAGGGGGGAATAAAAACCCAGACCAAGCTCTAATGGCTCATTCAGAGTGAGGACAGCACAGAGGACACAAGCTCCAGTATTGCAGCTAATAGTAAGTAATCACAGCACTTATGCACACTAGAAGAAATGTTATTAAGGGTTTTCACCTTTTAAAATAGAATTAGGTAGTAGTCACAGTATATATGCACAAATAGTGTTTATTAAAATTGTTCATTAAATTGTTTATAGAATTAGATAAAAATTGACCTTAGTAAGGAATTTGAATAAGGTTTAATTACTCACTGATAGGCAAATAGGCTGACTATGTTAGCCTGAAATAAGTGGTATATTAGTTATACATTTATTCCATTAATAGGTATATATTGTTATTTTTAGAAAAATAAAAGCTGTTTATAACAAGTCCAAACGGTTCTGGAAATTAGCCAATAGAAAGCTGGAATTTTCTACACTGGTCCCTACTGATTATAGGATTGAAAAGTGGGATAGTAAGTATTAGACTAATATTGATCAAAAACCAATATAATAATAATCTAATATTGTTTTGGGGCTAATTAATACTAATCCTGTGTCCACAGAACTATATGGGATTGGTCCCATTTATTCTCTCATTAAGACATTGCTCTTACATATAAAAGTAAGTTTCATTTGATATGGATGTTATAATTAATCATTGTTAATAAATAAACTTCTTTGCTAGAAATTGATGCTGTTCCATGTATGTAACGTTATGTTAATAAGGATATCTCACGTGTCCATTGAGACAATTGTTCTTGAACCTATAAGGTGATTTTGGATCCTATGAGGTTATTCTGAAGCTCTATATTTGTCCATATTATAGTAATGTATTGTTTACCCTGCACCAGTACCTATAACGAGGTCACTCAATATTTTATGCAACTATCCATCTACCTAAATGGTGATATATGTAATTATTTGATTATTTATTCTGTATTTTTTACTGAATTTTTATTGTATTTTTTACTGTATTTCTTATTGTATTTTGTTAAAGACACCCCTGAGGAAGTCTGTTAGACGAAACGCGTTGGTTGAATTAACATTTGTGGGTTGGACGGGCTGTCATAGGAGCTCCTCCCCGGCTGGGGTAGACAGCAGTGCCATTGAGATCTTATCCCACGAATGTTAAATTTAATGTAAGAGTCATTCATTTAAAAATAAGAAGATTTTATCAACAATAAATTTCATGGAAGTTTTAAACTAACGAGTGATGTTGTTATCTGGGTGAATCTGGTGAGAGGGTATTTTGCAGAAATATCCATCTTCTCGTGATCAAAGCTAAAATTGAAGGACTGTCCTAGAGAGAAAGAACAGCTAAAGAGACATAACTACACAATAAGAGCGCTCTCCATGCAACCATTTACAGTGTTCAACCACCTGGTTCTCGACTGGAAGGAGGACCTATTTGGAGATTAGCAGCCGATCCTCCCCAAGGACTATTAGGTCTAAGGCGGATTATTAGCGCAATTTGGTTATATATTTGTTTTGATATATATATATATATATATATATATATATACATTTGGGTAGTGAAGAGTACAAGCGCTAATGAGTGTAGTGATGGTTATACTGGAATTAATTAGGTGGATCACAAGATTATTAAAAATGGCCTTAGGCACTTATCTGATAAAAACAAAACTTCAATCCGGTATTCATCATTTTGGGAATCATGTAAAAGAAGAAACAGCAAACATAGTGTGTATCGTTCACAGGTAAAAATAGAGCAATTTTGCTATATAAGGTGCCAGTTTTTTAGGGAATTTTTGCTATTCCCAATAAAATTATAATCTGTAGCTTCACGACATAAAATACAGATTTTAATGAACAATACAAAACACGGCTAGACAACACACGTACAAGATTTTAAAATCTTAAAAGCTTATCTGTCCATTCTATGTGCAAGGGAATCAGTAACCAATTGTTCCATGGACACAAGATAGCCAAAGTTTATGCGTACAGGATAAAAGTAGTTCAAATGCTTATCTGTCCATCAATAGGAGTTTCAGCAGCAAACGGTCCCTACAGTGTTCAACCACCTGGTTCTCGACTGGAAGGAGGACCTATTTGGAGATTAGCAGCCGATCCTCCCCAAGGACTATTAGGTCTAAGGCGGATTATTAGCGCAATTTGGTTATATATTTGTTTTTATATATATATATATATATATATATATATATACATACATACATACAGTGGTCGAAGTGGAAATTGTTAAAGTGGGGTATGGAAAAGTGAAGGTATGACCACTCAAAAGGGGACGTGTCCTTCAGTATAGTTTGCCACATTATATACCCATTATACACATTATGCATCACAATAGTAGGACCTCTTATACTATCTAGTACTGGTGCCCCTTTCACATTATAGCACACGGTATGAGCTGAAGATCACATTATACCACACAGTATGAGCCGAAATTCACATTATACCACACGGTATGAGCCGAAATTCACATTATAGCACACAGTATGAGCCGAAATTCACATTATACCACACAGTATGAGCCGAAATTCACATTATACCACACAGTATGAGCCGAAATTCACATTATAGCACACGGTATGAGCCGAAATTCACATTATACCACATAGTATGAGCCGAAATTCACATTATAGCACACGGTATGAGCCGAGATTCACATTATAGCACACGGCATGAGCCGAAATTCACATTATACCACATGGAATGAGCCAAAATTCATATTATACTACACAATATGAGCCAAAATTCACATTATAGCACACTGACTGAGCCGAAATTCACATTATAGCACACGGAATGAGCCAAATTCACATTATACCACACAATATGAGCCGAAATTCACATTATACCACTCGGAATGCGACGAAATTCACATTATAGCACACGGAATGAGACGAAATTCACACTATACCACACAGAATGAGACAAAATTCACATTATAGCACACGGTATGAGCCGAAATTCACATTATACCACACAGTATGAGGCCTCGGAGATGGTGCAGAGAAGGATTGAGGACGGCAGAGAAGGCTGAGGGCGGCGGTGGTGCAGTGGAGGAGGAGGCAGAGGGCGGTGGCAGTGCAACGGAGGAGGACGGAGGAGGCTGTGGTCGGCGGCCTTTGGTGGTGCGGCACTGCACTGGCTCCTATGACCCGGCGCTACTATTTCAAATCTGCCGCGGACCGGCAGCCAATCAGCCAATATATATATATATATATATATATATATAGTTACACACACACACATTATATATATATAACCTCCAAATCAGTAGGCACTCCAAATCAGTATTTCCAGATAACTGTTGTGGTGCACAGCTAACAATTGGATACAGAAACAGCGAACAGCGGCACTACTAACGGACTTGTAAATGAGACAAGACACCTACAGTAGGTCTGATAGCAAAGTTTCGGATTTTACTTCGTCCTCAGGCTACAGGTGCATCTTTACCTGTAGCCTGAGGACGGAGTCAAATCCGAAACTTCACTATCAGACCTAAGTGTCTTGTCTCATTTACAAGTCCGTTAGGAGTGCCGCTGTTCGCTGCTTTTATATATATATATATATATATATATATATACATATATATACATACACATATATGTATATATATATATATATATATATATATATATACATACACACATATATATATATACATATACGTGCCCAGTCACATTTGAATACAGGTGAAATGCCTTACTTTTATGAAAAATACACTGCTTCATATGCTGGTCTGCCTCTGCACTTTGTGGTGGCGGCTAGCATGGTCCTGGCTCAGTGGTGGCGCAGTGCCCCGGAGTCTGACCAACTCCGCAAAGGAACATGGGAGGAGGAGCTGCTGCAGCCGGGCATGCGCAGCAGCCCTCCTACCGGAGTGGCCGCCATATTTGTTAGGGGCATCATACACTGACTGCCCCATCAGCTGTGCCGGCACCGCATTGTACCCTCACCGGCGCTACCGCAAGCGGCTCTGCTCAGATGTGCGAGTGCAGAGCCGCACGCATCGCCAACCATCGGGTACTAAAGCAGACATCAATGTTCAGATTGCAGGCGTGCAGTGCGGGGGTGCCGGACATAAGGGGGTGCCTGTGCGCCTATGAATCCAGTATACGTTCTGTCACCAGGTACCAGTGAATGGCCACATCATGTATATAGGTGACAGATATAAAGTTACATTGTGGGGGAATCCAGTATATGTTCTGTCACCAGGTACCAGTGAATGGCCACATCATGTATATAGGTGACAGATATAAAGTTACATTGTGAGGGATTCCAGAATACGTTCTGTCACCAGGTACCAGTGAATGACCACATCATGTATATAGGTGACAGATATAAAGTTACATTGTGGGGGAATCCAGTATACGTTCTATCACCGGGTACCAGTGAATAACCACATCATGTATATAGGTGACAGATATAAAGTTACATTGTGGGGGAATCCAGTATACGTTCTGTCACCAGGTACCAGTGAATGACCACATCATGTATATATATACTTATACTGGTGGTCCCCAGTCCCCACAATGCAGCACACTGATCAGATATTTGCAGCACACTGAGCACAGATATGGAGCGATTTCAGGCAGAGAACGTAGATATTTTCAGCACACTGAGCACAGATTATTTGCAGCACACTGAGCACAGATATTTGCAGCACACTGAGCACAGATTACAGAGCTTTTCAGGGAGAGAACACTGCCACGTCCTCTCCATTCAATCTCCAATGCACGAGTGAAAATGGCGGCGACGCGCGGCTCCTTATATAGAATACGAATCTCGTGAGAATCCGACAGCGGGATGATGACGTTCGGACGCGTTCTGGTTAACCGAGCAAGGCAGGAAGATCCGAGGTTGCCTCGGAACCGTGTAAAATGGGTGAAGTTCGGGGGGGTTCGGATCCCGAGGAACCGAACCCGCTCATCTCTATTAGTGACAGTGGCCAGAGGCGTAACTAGGATTTTTGGAGCCCAGGTCAAGATTAAGAATGCCCCCCCCCCCCCTCAAAAAAAGACCCACAAAGCAGAGGATGTGCGCGTGACATAGGTGCGCATGGGGAAAAATGGGCATAGCCACATTCCGGAAAGGGTGTGGCCACTGAAAATGGGACATGCAAACATGACATACCACCTGTTTCATGTCACACTATGAACATTCTTTTCAATTCCACATGCACCTTACCTATATGATGGTTTCTCACAATGCAGAATCTCTGAAGAAATGTATCCTCTAATGCAGACGGTGTCTTCAGTCGGTATACACTATTCATGTAGGAGATCACATCATCCAGAAGATGCCTGTCTTTGTAGGAATATTAACAAGGTCAGCATCATATGACAGCAGTTCAACCAGACTTGTGTCACCTCTTGCCCTCTGAGTCTCTCACCCACACCATCTCGCACTTATGTCTCTCAGCCACACCATCATCTCCCCCCTTCTCTCAGCTACACCATCACCCCCCCCCCCCGTAATCACTCAGTCACACTGTCATCTCCCCCTTGCTTCTCCCAGCCACTTCATCACTTATCCCTGCGTCATCTCTCAGCACACCATCGCTTCCCCCTGCATAATCTCTCAGGAAACCATCACCTCCCCCTGCATCGTCGCTAAGCACACCATCACCTCCCCATGCGTCGTCACTTCCCCAGCACACTATCACCTCCCCTGTGTCATGTTCCACCTGTTTCTCACACCATCACCTTTTCCTTCTATGTCAGACAGCCTCCCCAACTTCATCCCTTCATTATATGTCTCTCAGTCTGTCTCCCCAAGTCCCCCACTTCATTTTATGTCTCTCAGTGTCCACCCTTCATTCTGTGTCTCCCAGTGTGTCTCCCTGAGTCCCCCCATCATTCAATGTCTCTCAGTGTGTCTCCCAGAGTCCCCTCCCCTTCATTATGTCTCTCAGTGTTTCTCCCGAGCCCCCCCCCCTTCATTCTATGTCTCTCAGAGTGTCTCCCCGACTCCCCCCTTCATTCTATGTCTCTCAGTGTCCACCCTACATTCTATGTCTCTCAGTGTGTCTCCATGAGTCTCTCCCTTCATTCTATGTCTCTCAGTGTGTCTTCCTGAGTCCCCCTCCCCTTCATTCTGTCTCTCAGTGTTTCTCCTGAGTCCTCCCCTTCATTCTATGTCTCTCAGTGTGTCACCCCGACTCCCCCCGTCATTCTATGTCTCTCAGTGTCCCCCCTTCATTCTATGTCTCACAGTTTCTCTCCCCCTACTTCTAAGCCTCTATTATGTATCACCTCACCCCCCTCCCCCTCTAATCCTATCCCTGTGTCACCACTCTGTCATGACAAGCTGTTTCTGTGACTATCCGTAGTTGGTCACAGAAACCAATTCAGACCAACCGAAGGAGCAAGAGCTCCAGAATGCAGGAAACAAGGAGGACGAAGATAATTCCTTTTCATATATTTATTGACGGTAACAGAGCACAATATGACTGTGGGAATACTGGGACTGACTAGTTCTAAGTTGGAAAACTGTAGAGAATGTCCACTGAGTGATACGAGGCCAAAACTGAAGTATTGGGAGGAATATGCTTTAGATGGTACGAAGATATGGCTGAAGAACTGTGAAGACTGTTTGCAGGATGATGTGAAGATGTGAATGAAGAACTGTGAAGACTGGTTGCTGGAAGATACGAAGATGTGAATGAAGAATTGTGAAGACTGTTTGCTGGATGATGCGAATACGTGAATGAAGAACTGTGAAGACTGTTTACTGGATGATACGAAGACGTAAATGAAGAACTGTGAAGACTGTTTGCTGGATGATGCGAAGGCGTGAACAAAGACATGGGCTGAAGCTGGCAAACCACCACGGGAATCCTGCAGAATTCATAGGCACCGGAGGGAGAGCGGTTGACCATGACCACGCACTGGGGAGCTGGCGAACGTAGTACAACGAGAGCCGGCTGAAACTCAGAGAGTAAGGTAGTATCAATTACCAAAGAGACGCACAGAGTAATCTGTTGGATTACAGAGTAGGGTACTGAGAAACTGCAACAAAACACTGACACAGAATGCAACAGTCTCAGCCTATTTATAGGCGGCAGGGAAACAGGATTGGCTGTACTCACCCATCTCGCTCATTGGTGCTGCCCTTGGTCACCAACATGGCCTCTCCCTGCATAGCAGACATACCAGGAAGCTGCTGCCACCAGGTCCTCCCCTCCGGCTCCAGGAAGCCTTCACTCCCGCCGCTGACTGCGCCGCATACCCATGCGGCCACCGAGCACCATGGACCACCGCACTGGAAGAGGACGAATCCCAGGACCCGTGGCGGTAAGTGCTCGCCGCATGACAGTACCCCCTCCTTTGAGGGTGCACTTCGAACACCCTTGAGCTTTGTTAGGATTTTTGGAGTGGAAATTTTGTATCAACTGCAGAGCATGGGCATCCTCAGCGAAAACCCAAGACCTCTCTTCTGGTCCATACCCTTTCCAGTCAAGAAGATATTGAAGACGTCCATATCGACGACGAGAGTCTAGAATTTCTTTAACCTCAAATTCTTCTTCTTGCAAATTGCGGATCTTAGGGGGTTTAGGCAAGGCTGCACGAAATTTGTTGAGGATTAAAGGCTTCAAAAGAGATATGTGGAAGGCATTAGGTATCTTGAAGGAAGACGGCAGTTTGATTTTATTAGCCACAGGATTAATCACTCTCTCTATAGAGAAAGGACCAATATATCTGGGTGCAAACTTCATGGAAGGTACTTTAAACTTGAGGTTGTGAGTAGCTATCCAGACTTGGTCCCCCACCTTGTAACTGGGCACTGCCTTTCACCTTCTATCTGCGAAGGATTTATAACGAATGGAAGTTTTAACTAAAGACTTGCGTACTTGTGTCCAAATCCTACAAAGTTGCTTGAGAACTAAGTCTGCTGCTGGTACTTTCTGCGCTGAAAGAGGTTGAAATTCTGGTACTCGCGGGTGGAAACCAAAATTAACATAGAATGGTGTCGATTTAGAAGATGAGTGGAAGAGATTATTATGGGTGAACTCTGCTACTGGAAGAAAGTCCAACCAATCATCTTGTAAAGAGGAAATATATAATCGAAGGAAGGTTTCAAGATCTTGATTTACCTGTTCAGTTTGTCCATCTGACTGAGGATGATATGCTGAAGAATGATTCAATTTGATGCCTAGAGAGGAGCAAAGTGCCTTCCAAAATTTGGCCACAAACTGCATTCCCCGATCTGACACAATCTCTAAAGGAAGACCATGTAGCTTGAAGATCTCGGAGATGAACAATTTGGCAAGCACTGCTGCCGTGGGCAGTCCTTTTAGAGGAATGAAATGCGCTAACTAACTAAGAAAATCGATCTACCACCACCCAGATGGTGTTTCGTTCCTTTGACGGAGGTAAATCAGTTATGAAATCCATTGCGATATGGGTTCACGGTCTCTTGGGTATGGATAAAGGATGTAGTAAACCAGATGGCGAACCCTTGGGATTTTTGTGTTGGGCGCATTTAGGACAAGCAGATATAAACTCCTGGACATCAGTTCTTAGACGTGGCCATCAGTAGGACCGTTGAATGAATTCAAGAGTCTTGAGGACCCCAGGATGACCCATAAAAGATGACGCATGAGCCCAAGTTAATAGCCGTTTCCGGAGATTTGGGGCGTCAAAAGTCTTTCCAGGCATGGGTACAGAAGCTGAAGAAATTAGAGTCGTTAAGAAAGATGTTGGATTTACGATAGCTTGCTTACTTATCAGATCATTGGATTCAGAAGAATTGAAGGACCGGGAGAGGGCATCAGCTTTCTTGTTCAAGGATCCTGGGCGATAAGTGAGCTTGAAGTTAAACTGTGTGAAAAAGAGAGCCCATCTTGCTTGCCGAGGATTGAGACATTGAGCCGTTTGAAGATAAAGGAGATTCTTATGATCTGTGTATACTGTGATGGGATGTTGAGCTCCCTCTAAAAGATATCTCCATTCTTCGAATGCTAATTTAATGGCAAGCAATTCCTGCTCCCCGATGGTGTAATTTCGCTCTGCTGGCAAGCATCTTCAAGAAAAAACCTGCATGGATGGACCTTCTTGTCCTCGTAAACTTGTGAAAAAACAGCCCCAACTGCCTCTGAGGAGGCATCCACCTCTATGAGATAGGGACAATTAAGATCCAGTTGTCGAAGAATGGGAGCGGACATAAAGGCTTGTTTCAAACCGAGGAAGGATTTAGTAGCTTCGGGAGGCCAATTCGAAGGATCCGCTCCATTGTCTGTCAATGCTGTGATGGGTGCGACCAAGGTGGAGTAGCTCTTAATAAATTTCCGGTAGAAATTGGCAAAGCCAAGGAAGCATTGAATCCCTTTGAGAGTCGAGGGAGCTGACCAGTCACGAATAGCTTGAACTTTGGCAGGATCCATCTGTAGCTCAGATCCTGAAATGATGAAACCCAAGAATGGAAAAGATGCTATCTCGAAGGTACATTTTTCCAATTTACAGTATAATCAATTCTTCCTCAGACGAGTTAATACTTCCTTGACCTGGAGGCGATGGGATTCTAGATCTTTGGAATATATTAAGATATCATCGAGGTATACCACTAAACATTCGTAGAGAAGATCCCGAAAAAGCTCATTCACATAAAACTTTGAAAAATGGCTGGAGCATTACAGAGACCAAACGGCATTACGAGATACTCGTAATGCCCATCCCGAGTGTTAAAGGCCATTTTCCATTCTTCCCCTGCACGGATTCTAATCAAATTATAAGCTTCTTGAAGGCCCAACTTAGTAAAAATTGTCACTCGATCAAATAATTCAGGGATTAGTGGAAGCAGATATCAATTTTTGATAGTGATTTCATTGAGTCCACGGTAATAAATGCATGGATGCAGACCACCCTCATTTTTTTTGACAAAAAAAAATCTGGTCCCTGCAGGGGATGATGATGGTCTAATAAAACCTTTGCCCAAATTCTCTTGTATGTAGTCTGACATAGCCTGAGTCTCAGGGATAGATAACAGGTAAATTCGGCCTCTGGGAGGAGTCTTATCCGGCATCAAATCAATCAGGCAATCCCACTCATGATGAGGTGGTAAAGAATCTGCCCCTTGCTTACTGAAGACGTCTATGTAAGACTGGTAAACTGTGGGTAACTCAGAGACGTGAACTGAACAGAGAGGTTTAACTGGCGCCAAACAATCATTGTTGCAAGATTCTCCCCAGGATTGGATCTCCAAGGTTCGCCAACAGAGCTTTGGATTGTGTTTTTGTAACCAAGGTCGTCCGAGAATTACGTCATGAGAGGCTTTGGGAATCACGAGAAAGGAGATATATTTGGAGTGTAATACACCCACTTTCATTCTAAGAAAAGTAGTTTGAAAGGTGATTATGCCTTCAGGGATTCGACTTCCATCGACAAAATTGGGATGATGATGGTCTAATAAAACCTTTGCCCAAATTCTCTTGTATGTAGTCTGACATAGCCTGAGTCTCAGGGATAGATAACAGGTAAATTCGGTCTCTGGGAGGAGTCTTATCCGGCATCAAATCAATCAGGCAATCCCACTCACGATGAGGTGGTAAAGAATCTGCCCTTTGCTTACTGAAGACGTCTATGTAAGACTGGTAAACTGTGGGTAACTCAGAGACGTGAACTGAACAGAGAGGTTTAACCGGCGCCAAACAATCATTGTTGCAAGATTCTCCCCAGGATTGGATCTCCATGGTTCGCCAACAGAGCTTTGGATTGTGTTTTTGTAACCAAGGTAGTTCGAGAATTACGTCATGAGAGGCTTTGGGAATCACGAGAAAGGAGATATATTCGGAGTGTAATACGCCCACTTTCACTCTAAGAAAAGTAGTTTGAAAGGTGATTATGCCTTCAGGGATTCGACTTCCATCGACAAAATTGCCTGTTCCAGGGGCACAGTCCAAATCTTAAATTGCTGAACGATGGCAGAAGAAATGAAGATCCCTGCTGCTCCGGAATCTAATAAAGCTGAGACAGAGAGGACGGATGATGGAACTTCCAAACTAATGGGCAAAGTTGGTTCCTTTCCAGTACGTGATTCTAAAGTAACTCCTATCTTAACCTCTCTGGAGTAATCTAGGAGTGGGAGTTTTCCAGCTGGAGCTTACAAGACTTCCCGAAATCAGGGAGTGACCAAGCCCGCTCGTTACAGGTGAAATGCGTCTCCCAACTCCTACAGGCGGCGGCGGATCCAACAATCTTGAGCCTGGTACACTTAGTGGCAGCTGACACAGCGGTAACCTTACCCCCATACCCAGATTGGTGAGATCAAGCCTTACACTTCTCAGCAGCAGCAGGACCGGGGAGATTTCTCCCGCTCCTCAAGCCTATCAAGTACATTTTAGTCATTTTGCTCCCTCTTTATTTAACGAGGGTGATGGTAGTCATATGTTTTTCACTGTGCAGTAGTTAACCCGCACTTCAGGAGAGAGGGAACTGTGCCCTTATATATTGAAGGTGCAGGGGTTAACCCGCACATAAGCATTATCATGCATGTGGCCAACGGTTCAATGTGGCTACCTACCTTATATCCAGGAGGATTATTAGTCTGTTGCCCAGTGTGGCGAATGTATAAAATTTGGATACCTATGATTACTGTTTTTTTTCGGGCATTTAGCCCTGGTTCAAATAACTAACGAAATCCATTATACGTGTGCATTTATTTAATTGATTTACTTCCCTGTACCAGTACGTGTTGGTGGCCTGCAGTGTCTTTTATTGCTCTATGGGAGTCATTCAGAGTTGTTCGCTAGCTGTTTTAGCTCGCAGCGCAGCGTTCAGGCAAAAAAGCTGCACTTCTGCGCATGCGTATGCGGCGCAATGTGCACGCACGGCGTTCTTTCACAACGGCCGATGCAGTTTCACACAAGGTCTAGCAAAGCTTTTCAGTCGCACTGCTAGCCGTAGAGTGATTGACAGGAAGAGGGCGTTTCTGGGTGTTCACTGACCATTTTCAGGGAGTGTTCGAAAAAAACGCAGGCATGCCAGGAAAAGCGCAGGTGTGGCTGGGTGAACGCAGGGCGTGTTCGTGACATCAAAACAGGAACTAAATAGTCTGAAGTGATCGCAAGCGCTGAGTAGGTCTGGAGCTGCTCTGAAACTGCACATTTTTTCTTTTTTGTAGCCGCTCTGCGATCTTTTCGTTCACACTTCTGCTAAGCTACGATACACTCCCAGAGGGCGGCGGCTTACCGTTTGCACGACTGCTACGAACTGCTAGCGAGCGAACAACTCGGAATGACCACCTATAATCTGTCATTCTATTACATTTCGTTACTGTATTGTGCTTTGTTGAAACCTGTTTACCTCTTGATACTTTATTCTATATGAAAAGCAACAATTGTTACAAACAGGCATTACCAGCAATACAGAGCAACTGGGATACAGTCTAATACCATATTTACTCTGCTATATAGCAATAGAGGCACAACATTTGGAGCGCGTCTATTATCCTATTCAGGACTCTCATTGGTGATTTGGGGGATTCTCTCCCATTGCAGTTTTCCAACTGATGGGACATTCGCCCACCATCTAACACCAAAAGCAGATCCTTCTTTTCTCCATTCATCAATTACTTCTTTCTGAACTCTCATCAATGATTTGGGAGACGGACGCAATATATACGCTTAACCTACCATTATACAGTACCTCAATGCTTGTGCCCAATCTCGTCCGATCTTGGAAGCTAAACAGTAGAGGACCGGGTCAGTACCTGGTGGGTGACTACCAGGGAAGACTCGGTGTAGTAGGTTGCAAACCTAGGAACAACTCCAGTCTAACAGTGAAAGCAGAATCACACTTTTTCTTGTGTCTGATCTCTGTGACTCCAGGTACCCCGCAATTTATCGGTTTTACGTACTCTCAGCATATCCAATACTCAGTAGATATCTGGTCCCCACAATATTAACACTATTCACTGGGCTTCTCACCGCCGGGGATTTCCCAGTTATCAGGGATCTGATATTTTGGACTAATTTGAGTCCTACTGCCAATCACCTTTTTAACTTTAATACTACTTTTTGTTGTGTAATATGTATGTTATGACTATGGCCCTCATTCCGAGTCGTTCGGTCGGAAAATTTCTTCGCATTGCAGCGTTTTTACGCTTAGTGCGCATGCGCAATGTCCGCACTGCGACTGCGCCAAGTAAATTTGCTATGAAGTTTGGATTTTTACTCACCGCTTTTTCTTCGCTCAGGCGATCGTAGTGTGATTGACAGGAAATGGGTGTTACTGGGCGGAAACAGGCCGTTTTATGGGCGTGTGGGAAAAAACGCTACCGTTTCCGGAAAAAACGCGGGAGTGGCTTGAGAAACGGAGGAGTGTCTGGGCGAACGCTGGGTGTGTTTGTGACGTCAAACCAGGAACGACAAGCACTGAACTGATCGCAGATGCCGAGTAAGTCTGAAGCTACTCTGAAACTGCTACGAGATGTGTAATCGCAATATTGCGAATCTTTCATTCGCAATTTTAAGAAGCTAAGATTCACTCCCAGTAGGCGGCGGCTTAGCGTGTGCAATACTGCTAAAATCGCCTTGCGAGCGAACAACTCGGAATGAGGGCCTATGTACCATAGGAGATTTATTTTTTAAACGGCTTTATTAAAAGTTAAGTTTTACTTCCTTTACTAATTTTTCTCAATCAGTTAATTCAAGAGTGCACCCACAAAGAAGTCTTCATTCTTTTTCTTGACAATAAGACTTCACGAAATGTTCTGAAGAACCGCAATACATACATAGGTTTCCCTGACGGAGATGAGAACGCTCTTCTTCCAAAAGCCGGGAACGACCGATTTGCATTGGCTCTTCAGTTGCTGGAGCAAGTGGAGATGAGGCAGGATCTTGCCGAGGTCTTGTCTGGAAAGGAAGACTTGGATGTTTGAACTTAGATTTCTCCAAACAGCATTCTCTATCCCTCAAGTCCAGTTTGTTACAAATAGAAATCAGTTCATCCAATTTCGTGGGCACATCCCGAACAGTCAGGTCATCCTTAATCCTGTCAGAAAGGCCATACCAAAAAGGCCGCGATTAAGGCCACCTCTTTCAAATTCAATTCAGAGGACAGAGTACGGAATTGGATCACATACTGACTGACAGGGCGTGAGCCCTGCCAAAGACAAAGGATCTCAAGGGACGCTGAGGTGGTTCGGCCCGGATTGTCGAAGATCTTCCTGAATGAAGAAACAAATTCGGCATAATTGGAGAGGATTGGGTCCGCTCTCTCCCAGAGCAGAGATGCCCACTCCAATGCTTGACCAGTGAGTAGAGAATAATATATGCGATCTTTGTGCGAGCCGATGGGAAGTTGGCCAACTGAAGCTCAAACTGGATTTCGCACTGGTTAAGGAATCCACTACAAAGTTTTGGAGAGCCATCAAACTTGCTAGCTGAAGGTAGCTGCAGTCGAGATGTTGGGACTGTCGCCGGAGGAACCACTGCAGGGGAGGAGACTACTGGAGCCGGAGACTGCGGAGGCCTAATGGCCACGTGAAGCGCATCCAACCGGTTTCATGGTTTTCATGAATTTAGCAATTTGCGACTGAATGGACTCTTGATTATACAGGCGTGAGAAAATGTTGGCCGTAGCTTCGCCTCCGGAGCCCTGGTTGCCTGATGGATCCATGTGGCCAATGCTTAATGTCACGACAAACTGTTTCTGTGAATCCGTTGGACTCAGACCAACCAAAGGAGCAGGAGCTCCAGAATGCAGGAAACAAGGAGGACGAAGATAATTCCTTTTCATATATTTATTGATGGTAACAGAGCAGAATATGACTGTAGGAATACTGGGACTGACTAGTTCTGGGTTGGAAAACTGTAGAGAATGTCCACCAAGTGATACGAGGCCAAAACTGTATTGTGAGGAATATGCTTTCGATGGTACGAAGATATGGCTGAAGGACTGTGAAGACTGTTTGCTGGATGATGTGAAGACATGAATGAAGAACTGTGAAGACTATTTGCCTGGATGATGTGAAGACGTGAGTGAAGAACTGTGAAGACTGGTTGCTGGATGATGCTGTTAATGCTGATTAACTTATAGGAAGAAAAGCAATACCTTAATTATATATCTGTTCAGGCCGCTGCGACTGCTAAGCGTGTGTGTGTGTGAAACCCCTAACAGATGCGTACACGTTGCGTAAGCACGTCGTCACACTGTAAGCACAGAGTAGCTACACGTGAGGCGGAATACACTTTATAACCCCTAGCAGGAAAGGAACATGACACCAATTGTATTAAAAATGTTGGGATCTGACCCACCAACAGTTTTTTTACTAAACAGGGGGTTACAACAATAATACAATTACATAAGAGATACAGGCTACAATCAATGATACATACGTTTGTTTCACCAGCGCCACACGGTCCCGGTCCTCAGTCAATCAAGATAGATGACCTTCAGAGAATGTGCCTGACCGGCCAGGAGGCTTGGCTTTGATACAATATTCCAAAGCATGAAACAATAGAAACTGTATGCTCTTCTTCCATTGGTTCGGGGGTGGGACATATCCTGTGCACTGGGGATCATTGGTCAGCTCAAGCGGTGGGTGATGGCTAAGTCTTGAGATGTGATTACATCTGTGTTCCCGCCCCATGACCAGTTAAACCCACCACATTACTCATACATAAATCTAGTATTACTAATAACTAATTGCTGCAATATGTGACAATATCCTCATACCCACCGGATTACTGCTTATGTGACCCTGAACAATATGATCCCACACATGATATGATTATCCATTTCCATCCTCAAGAGATATATATATACACAACACAAATGTCCCGGCACTCCACATAAATACCTTGGCTTGGTTTGGTGCCCTCATGAAAATTCAAATAGAAACAGATGCTGATGCGGCACTCATAACTGATTGGCAAAGAATGAAGCCACACAAAGGATGCTCCTTTGTGTGACTTCATTCTTTGCCAATCGGTTATGAGTGCCGCATCAGCATCTGTTTATATATATATATATATAACATCAGAAGTAAATGATGAGGCGGCACTCAGAGTCTTGTGAAAATACCAACAGCATGTAATAGTGCAGAATCAACGTTTTGGGGTTTCCCCCTTCGTCAGGACCTGACGAAGGGGGAAACCCCGAAACGTTGATTCTGCACTATTACATGCTGTTGGTATTTTCACAAGACTCTGAGTGCCGCCTCATCATTTACTTCTGATGTTATGCAAAGGGTTTGTACCCCTGGAGGAGGGCACCTAAGCAAGTCAGCCCCATAGCAGGGGCAGAGCCGAGTGCCGGAGCAAAGCGTGTTTATATATATATATATATATATATATATATATATATATATTAAGAAAATGAAGTAAAAAGAGCGCCTAATAGTGTCAGTGAAAAAAACCTTTGTGGGTTCGAGTGTAGTGATATATAAAAGCAATATGCAGCAACTTAGCTTCGAACACTTTCAGGTAGATGACTCTTAGGAGCAGGACATGTAAAAGAGAGATAAAAGCAACATAGTGTGTACTGTTTTTGAATTATCACAGATGCTTAAGGATTAGGAACTGTGCTAGTTCCAATTTTTGGTAAAAAGCAACATAAATTAAAAACAGTAACAATTTAATAGACACAATCCTGCCACAAATGCAGGTCACAAATAGATACAATTTGGAGGAATATCAAATTAAAAAACACATATAAAAAAATATATATATATATATAGCAGCTTGTCTGTTCGTAAGTGTAGGTATTAACCGTACAAGATTATAGAATATAGCCAGTTTATCTGTCCGCATATGGAAAATCCAAGATTTACAAGGATATAAAGGCAGATTTTATATCCTTGTAAATCTCGGATTTTCCATATGCGGACAGATAAAATGGCTATATTCTATAATCTTGTACGGTTAATACCTACACTTACGAACAGACAAGCTGCTATATATATTTTTATGTGTTTTTTTAATGTTATTCCTTTAAATTGTATCTATTTGTGACCTGCATTTGTGGCAGGATTGTGTCTATTAAATTGTTACTGTTTTTAATTTATGTTGCTTTTTTACCAAAAATTGGAACTAGCACAGTTCCTAATCCTTAAGCATCTGTGATAATTCAAAAACAGTACACACTATGTTGCTTTTATCTCTCTTTTACATGTCCTGCTCCTAAGAGTCATCTACCTGAAAGTGTTCGAAGCTAAGTTGCTGCATATTGCTTTTATATATCACTACACTCGAACCCACAAAGGTTTTTTTCACTGACACTATTAGGCGCTCTTTTTACTTCATTTTCTTAATCTTTACCCTTATACTGTTTAAGAGCTGCCACTCATTCATGTATGAGGTGTGTCGTACCTAGCTAAAAGGATTACTTTCAGCGTCCGGAGTCTTACCGGTACGCTGGGGCCGCGGGGCTGGCTTCCTTGGCATTGTGCGAGCAGCGGCGGAGGTGGGCTGCTGCGCCGGATCCGTGGGCAGCAGTAGCGGAGGTGAGGGGGTCCGCTCGTGGCGGCGGGACGCCGCTACAGCGGGTCGCTCTTGCTGAACCGTTGCTTGGAGACCAGGGGCAGTGAGCAATGTGGCTTTGCAAAAAGGTCTGCATTACTGGGTGCCGCCATGTTGGAGACCAAGTTTTAAGCATAGTTCCTGTCTCCTGTTTCTTCCAGGCAATCCAGGGGAAGCTCTCCCTATCAAAGGGGGCTGGTTTAGGACAGGGATGCCAGTGCTTCAAGTTACAACCCTGTTGTAGGTGCTTTAGCCTGTGCTCCCAGGATTCCTGCTGTATCTTGGTTCCTCCTGATCCTGCTTGGTCGGTTCTCTGTTGCTGCTGCAGCCCTGCCGTTTCTTGCCTGCTACTGCCTGTGGAAGCGCTCCTGGAAAACCCGGTCCAGTAAGACTCTTTGGGCACAGTCGGCCCCGAGTCTTCTGCCTCGTCTTTCAAGCCACACTCCACAGATCTCCTTCACCAGCCACGCCTTTGTACCACTGACCACAGCCTGCAGATTATTATCTTCAAGCCTCGTTTTCCAAACCACAGTCCACAGTCCTTGTCTCCAGCCACGTTTTCAACTACCATCCACAGTTCCACAGTTCATCATCTACAGTCTCGTCTTTCAAATCACAGTCCGCAGTTCTTCACCTCCAGCCACGTCTTTAACCATTGTGCTTCAGCCTCAGTTCCCTACCTCAGCCCTGTACATAATAAATACTTTCCATTGACTCTCAAACCCCGCCTACGTTCTTCATTGCTCCGTGTCCCATGCGAAGGAACTATATCCAGCCCCCTCATCTGGTTCATTCACAGCCTGCTACCTCCTCGGGCAAATCTCAGCTGCCGGATCCTCAAACCCTGCCAGACGTGACAGTAAGCACTGGCCGAATGGATTCGACGGGTGATCAGGCCTCAGGAGGGGATTCAACTGCAGATATCTAGTCTCGCTTAAGTAAGCAGGAGGCCACACAATCTCAAATCGTGCAGTTCATGCAGAGTATGTCCGAACGTCTCGATTCTCTCTGTGTTGCCATGACGGCACCTCAAGTATCTACAGCTGCTCCCACATTGGCTCCTCCGGTCCTGCTTCCTCCTGTACCAGTACCACTTCCACGTTTGCATTTGCCACCTCCCAGTAAATTTGATGGGAATCCAAAACAATGCCGCGGGTTTCTTAACCAGTGCGAAATCCAGTTCGAACTACAGTCGGCCAACTTCCCATCAGCACGAACCAAAGTAGCCTATATAATTTCTTTACTTACCGGGCAAGCGTTGGAATGGGCTTCACCTTTGTGGGAGAGGATGGATCCCATCTTATCTAACTATCCAGACTTCACGGCCACCTTTCGAAGAATCTTCGACGAACCGGGCAGGACTTCTGCCGCCTCGTTGGAGATCCTGCGCCTGCGTCAGGGCACGCGTACGGTTAGTCAGTACGTGATCCAGTTTCGCACCCTTTCCTCAGAACTGAACTGGAACGAGGAGGCTCTCATTGCAGCTTTCTGGAGCGGTCTCTCCGAAAAGATCAAAGATGACCTCGCAACTCAGGATGTACCTGATAAGTTGGATAAACTAATTTCTTTATGCAATAAGTTAGATCTGAGGTACAGAGAACGCTGTATGGAGAGGTTGCGGTCAGATCTCCCTAAGCCTAGAGTTGTTCTTCCACCAACACCATCATCACCAACTGTGGAAGAACCCATGCAGATTAATCGCTCCCACCTCTCCAATGAAGAACGTCAGAGACGGCGACAAGGGAACCTCTGCCTGTATTGTGGTGCATCTGATCACTTTGTTAAAACTTGCAGTCTACGTCCGGGAAACGCCCGCTCCTAGTTTGTGCTGGAGAGGTCAAGCTAGGAGAATTCTCAGAATTACATACCAAGAAAGAGTCTGTCCTGTTACCCAATTGGAGCTCCCTTCTTCTTCTCTTCTCATCCCTGCACTACTCGACTCCGGAGCCGCCGAAAGCTTCATTACGTCAGCTCTGGTCAAACGATCTGGAATACAAATGGTTCCTTTGGATCGTACCATTTCTGTTACCGCAGTGGATGGAAGTTATATCCCAGAGGGTATTATATCCTTTCGTACTATTCCTCTCAAGCTGAAGGTCGGAGTTCTCCATTCAGAAAAAATCTCTTTCCTTGTAATTCCTAAAGCCTCTCATGAACTAATCCTAGGGTTACCATGGTTAATCATACACAATCCCCACATAGATTGGCAAACTATGGATGTTCTCTCTTGGGGAAAAGACTGCTTTCAGAACTGTTTACCTTCAGTTAGACCTCTGTTCTCCAACCCTTCCAGCCTTCCTGTGGAGTACCAATCTTTTCAAGATGTTTTCAGCAAGCATGGGGCGGACACCTTGCCCCCGCATCATACTTGGGATTGTCCCATTGAGCTAGTACCCAGTAAGACTCCTCCCCGAGGTCGAATTTACCCTCTCTCACTTCCCGAGACACAGGCCATGTCGGAGTATATACGGGAGAACTTGGAGAAAGGGTTCATCAGGTCTTCTACATCTCCGGCCGGAGCAGGGTTTTTCTTCATCAAAAAGAAGGATGGGGGTTGCGGCCCTGTATTGACTATAGAGGTCTCAATGACATAACAATTAAGAACAGATATCCGTTACCTCTGATTCCAGAACTGTTCGACCGTGTTAAAGGAGCTACTGTATTTACTAAGTTGGACTTACGGGGGGCCTACAATCTTATACGTATTCGCCCAGGGGACGAATGGAAGACGGCATTTAATACCCGCGACGGTCATTACGAATACCTGGTAATGCCTTTTGGCCTATGCAACGCCCCAGCCGTCTTTCAAGAGTTCGTTAACGAAATCTTCAGAGATCTCCTCTATGACTGCTTGGTAGTGTATCTGGATGACATCCTCATTTTTTCTAGGGATCTGAAGACCCAACGGGAGCAAGTCAAAGAAGTGTTAACTCGTTTACGAAGGAATCAGTTATTCTGTAAGTTAGAGAAGTGCACCTTTGAAGTACCCACGATTCCATTCCTCGGTTACATTCTTTCAGGGCAGAGGTTACAGATGGACCCCGCTAAAGTCCAGGCGATTCAGGATTGGGCACTTCCAGCTACCCTTAAAGGAATTCAACGTTTCCTGGGGTTTGCTAACTTCTACCGAAGATTCATTCAAAATTATTCTTCAGTCATAGCTCCTATAACCGCATTAACTAGGAAGGGAGCTGATCCTGCCAAGTGGTCTCCGGAGGCTTTGGAAGCTTTTTCATCTTTAAAGGAGGCCTTCACGACTGCTCCAGTTCTTCGACAACCCGATCTCAGAAGTCCGTTCTTGGTGGAGGTTGATGCCTCTACTGTAGGAGTAGGAGCAGTATTATCCCAGCTTTTTGAGGACAAGAAGGTCTATCCTTGTGCATTCTTCTCGCGAAGATTCTCCCCCGCTGAACAGAATTACGCTATTGGGGAACAGGAATTACTGGCAACTAAGTTGGCCTTTGAGGAGTGGAGGTATTTGTTGGAGGGAGCTCAGCATCCAATTTCGGTGACCACGGATCACAAGAACCTCCTGTATCTACAGTCAGCCCAATGTCTGAACCCACGCCAAGCAAGATGGGCACTCTTCTTTACCCGTTTTAATTTTAAACTCAGTTACAGACCAGGTTCCCTCAACAAAAAGGCAGATGCATTATCTCGCTCCCTAAGTTCAGAAGAACCCTCTGACCGTTCAAAAGAGCAATTTATCCTGGAATCCACCTCTTTTTCTGCAACTAATACCTCTCCACTTCCTCCTCCAGGGAAGATTTTCGTTGCACCAAATCTTTGCAAAAAACTTCTTACATGGGCTCACTCCTCCTCCTTCATGGGCCATGCGGGCGGTCATAAGACACTTAAATTCATTCAACGCTCCTACTGGTGGCCTCATCTCAGGACTGACGTTCAGGAATTCGTAGCTGCCTGTCCAAAATGTGCCCAGCATAAAAGTCCCAAAGGTCCACCAGCCGGGTTACTCCATCCTTTGCCGGTACCACTAAGACCATGGACGCATATTTCTATGGACTTTATTACAGAATTACCTATGTCTGGTGGGCGGAACACCGTATGGGTCATAGTTGACCGATTCTCTAAAATGGCACACTTTGTTCCTCTGGCTAATCTTCCATCTGCATCCCAGTTGGCAAAATTGTTTATAGCAGAGATCTTTCGACTCCATGGTCTACCCCAGGAGATCGTGTCTGATAGAGGTCCTCAATTTGTGGCCAGGTTTTGGAGATCCCTATGTTCTGCTCTTGGCATGAAATTAAACTTCTCCTCAGGATATCATCCTCAAACGGATGGTCAAACAGAGAGAGTGAACCAGGATCTGGAGACTTTTCTGCGTTTATTCATGTCCTCCTCACAGGATGACTGGCTGGACTTCCTCCCGTTCGCAGAATTTGCCCATAACAATCTTTATCACTCTGCCACAAAATCTTCTCCATTCTTCATTAATTATGGTTACCATCCAAGAATTCCTGACTTCCAACTTCTGCCTACGCTCGAGGTCGGCCGCAGAGTCAACACTTCGTCAATTTACTGAAGCCTGGAAACAGGTTCACAAGACTTTTTCTCAAGACATCCAAGAGATATAAGACCTATGCAGATCTGAAACGAAAAGCTGTACCAAGCCTTAAGGTAGGAGATCGGGTTTGGGTTTCCACACGTAACCTAAGATTAAAGGTTCCTACAAAAAAAGTTTGCTCTCAGATTTATTGGGCCTTACCCAATCGAAAGAGTGTTGAATCCTGTGGCTTATAAAGTGAAATTACCTCCGCAGTTAAGAATTCCTAATGCATTTCATATTTCTCTCTTAAAACCACTGGTACTTAATCGGTTCAGAGCCGTTCTGCCTAAATCACCCAAGATCCAATCAGCACATGGAGATGAATTTGAGATTCACAAGATCCTCGCAGACGTTATGGTCGCATCCAGTACCTTGTTGATTGGACAGGGTATGGGCCAGAGGAGAGATCTTGGGTAGATGCAGAGGATGTCCATGCTCCAAGACTTCTTCGGACATTTCATGCCAAGTTTCCAACTAAACCACATAGGTGTCCGGAGTCCACCCGCAAAAGGGGGGGTACTGTCAGTATCCGTAGTCTTACCGGTACCCTGGGGCCGCGGGGCTGGCTTCCTTGGCATTGTGCGAGCAGCGGCGGAGGTGGGCTGCTGCGTCGGATCCATTGGCAGCAGTAGCGGAGGTGAGGGGGTCCGCTCGTGGCGGCGGGACGCCGCTACAGCGGGTCGCTCTTGCTGAACCGTTGCTTGGAGACCAGGGGCAGTGAGCAATGTGGCTTTGCAAAAAGGTCTGCATTACTGGGTGCCACCATGTTGGAGACCAAGTTTTAAGCATAGTTCTTGTTTCCTGTTTCTTCCAGCCAATCCAGGGGAAGCTCTCCCTATAAAAGAGGGCTGGTTTAGGACAGGGATGCCAGTGCTTCAAGTTACAACCCTGTTGTAGGTGCTTTAGCCTGTGCTCCCAGGATTCCTGCTGTATCTTGGTTCCTCCTGATCCTGCTTGGTCGGTTCTCTGTTGCTGCTGCAGCCCTGCCGTTTCTTGCCTGCTACTGCCTGTGGAAGCGCTCCTGGAAAACCCGGTCCAGTAAGACTCTTTGGGCACAGTCGGCCCCGGGTCTTCTGCCTCGTCTTTCAAGCCACACTCCACAGATCTCCTTCACCAGCCACGCCTTTGTACCACTGACCACAGCCTGCAGATTATTATCTTCAAGCCTCGTTTTCCAAACCACAGTCCACAGTCCTTGTCTCCAGCCACGTTTTCAACTACCATCCACAGTTCCACAGTTCATCATCTACAGTCTCGTCTTTCAAATCACAGTCCGCAGTTCTTCACCTCCAGCCACGTCTTTAACCATTGTGCTTCAGCCTCAGTTCCCTACCTCAGCCCTGTACATAATAAATACTTTCCATTGACTCTCAAACCCCGCCTACGTTCTTCATTGCTCCGTGTCCCATGCAAAGGAACTATATCCAGCCCCCTCATCTGGTTCATTCACAGCCTGCTACCTCCTCGGGCAAATCTCAGCTGCCGGATCCTCAAACCCTGCCAGACGTGACAATTACTAGAAATTAATCCTTTGTAAACTCATACCAGGGTGCCTTATTAGGTATACATAGGCGCTATCCTCCATTTTTCTTACATATATATATATATATATATATATACAAAACAGATACTCTCCCTTTTGCGCTATTAAACAGAAAGTGAGAAAGGATTGGGTTAAGGCTGCCAAATTCCACTAAGTCCCTTGTTAGGAGGGACTAAAAAGATACAAATATGTGCCAGTAGAGGAATGGGCGCACTTGGGTTGTTTTTCCACCCAATATTCAACGGGGGAAAACAGCAGTCTCCCTAAGATATTTACTCCTAATTTGTGAGCATAAAACCACATTTAACATGTTCCATGTAAAATTTATTACAACATAAAAGCAATGATACAAAACGGTATAGTATCTCTTCTTGCAGATAACACCATATAGTACAGAGGACCAGTTGAAATAACTTTGATAGATTCCTCCTTCTCCTTTGACAATTCGGAGATTTGATGTTTATGAACAAATAACCCGACGCGTTTCGTCTTACTCTAAGACTTCATCAGGGGTATGTCTCTAGTGCTTGATAAATACTGTTAGTGCATCAATAAAATGGCAATTACGTATTCTGGATACTTGAAAAAACCACACACCGGTGGGGTACACAGGTGAAAGTTAGATTAAGCCTTATGGTTAAGTGCTTGAATAACAAGTTCAAACGCATAGGCCTGAACGCAAGTTCAAATAGGTATGTGACCTTATGATTCAGGGATTTGGATAACAAGTTCAAATACACAGGTCTACCACAATTTCATATGCGTGTGTAACCTTGCCAGCAGCTACAATAGCTTCAAGTCACAACCAGTGTAATTACGTTGCGTTCAGGCCTATGCGTTTGAACTTGTTAATCAAGCACTTAACCATAAGGCTTAATCTAACTTTCACCTGTGTACCCCACCGGTGTGTGGTTTTTTCAAGTATCCAGAATACGTAATTGCCATTTTATTGATGCACTAACAGTATTTATCAAGCACTAGAGACATACCCCTGATGAAGTCTTAGAGTAAGACGAAACGCGTCGGGTTATTTGTTCATAAACATCAAATCTCCGAATTGTCAAAGGAGAAGGAGGAATCTATCAAAGTTATTTCAACTGGTCCTCTGTACTATATGGTGTTATCTGCAAGAAGAGATACTATACCGTTTTGTATCATTGCTTTTATGTTGTAATAAATTTTACATGGAACATGTTAAATGTGGTTTTATGCTCACAAATTAGGAGTAAATATCTTAGGGAGACTGCTGTTTTTTCCCCGTTGAATATTGGGTGGAAAAACAACCCAAGTGCGCCCATTCCTCTACTGGCACATATATATATATATATATATATATATATACATACATACAAACAGGAAATTCAGCACTCACCATAGCAAGCTCACTTGTCCTCACAACATCAATAAATAAATGATGGGGGTTTAGTTAGTGAATTGGCCAATGCACGGAAGCCTGCAAACCGCTCGCCAAGGTACCCCACCTTCTTGCAGGTCCTACACTATCACAAAGTCTTAAAAATGAAAACCTGGCAACTGTATCACACAAAATATAACTGCAAATATGCCCACTAGGTTTAATGTATGCCTGCCACATATCTTATGGCTTTTAAAGGTACACTAGTCACCTGACACTGGCTGATAAATTACCAAGGAGCAGCTGACACAGGTTTAGAACAAATGAGTTTACACAGGGGTGCATGAAAAAGGCCTGTGACCACGGTTAATAAGAGTTAACCAAAGATTAACCCCGCAATATACAAACAAATATAGAAAGCCACAGCACTCGCCACCCCGGAAGCGGGGTGCAGCGTCCGCACTCGCCACTCATAGGGTGGGGTGCATGCAGCCCATGGCCACCTACCCAAATACATACAAACAGGAAATTCAGCACTCACCATAGCAAGCTCACTTGTCCTCACAACATCAATATATAAATGATGGGGGTTTAGTTAGTGAATTGGCCAATGCTCGGAAGCCTGCAAACCGCTCGCCAAGGTACCCCACCTTCTTGCAGGTCCTACACTATCACAAAGTCTTAAAAATTAAAACCTGGCAACTGTATCACACATAATATAACTGCAAATATGCCCACTAAGTTTAAGGCAGAGCTGGCCAAACCTCGAGATCTACCAACAGTTCACATTTTCCAGACCACCCAGCTGGTGCACAGGTGTAGTCATTACTAATCAAGATGTGATGCATTCATTCCTAACTGGCAATTCTACAGATCTCCAGGAGGCCTGGAAAACATGAACTGTTGGTAGATCTCGAGGACCGGTTTGGCCAGCCCTGGTTTAAGGTATACCTGCCACATATCTTATGGCTTTTAAAGGTACACTAGTCACCTGACACTGGCTGATAAATTACTAAGGAGCAGCTGACACAGGTTTAGAACAAATGAGTTTACACAGGGGTGCATGAAAAAGGCCTGTGGCCACAGTTAATAAGAGTTAACCAAAGATTAACCCCGCAATATGCAAACAAATATAGAAAAGCACAGCACTCTCCACCCCAGAAGCGGGGTGCAGCGTCCGCACTCGCCACTCATAGGGTGGGGTGCATGCAGCCCATGGCCACCTACCCAAATACATACAAACAGGAAATTCAGCACTCACCAAAGCAAGCTCACTTGTCCTCACAACATCAATAAATAAATAAATGAATATATATATATATATATATATATATATACATACATGTACACACACACACATACATTCCTGATATTACAATTAGTTATGAAGTATACATATATTACCATGAGTTTAGACTATAAATGTTATACCTCTGATATATATATGTCTGGTATGTGCTTTTGTAAGTTGTTAATCAAGTTTTTTTCAAGTTATTGTACAAGCAAGGTTTCTGGCTTGTGTTTTGTGTAGGATACTGTTTTCTTGTTTGTCCTGGCTTCTAGTAAAATGATGACAGTCCAGTAAAAGCATATAACATATGAAGATATATCACAAGGAAGCGCATATAAATTAAATTTGATTAAAAATTATGTCTTTTATTTAATTAAGACATAATAATTTTTAATCAAATTTAATATATATGCGCTTCCTTGTGATATATCTTCATATGTTATATGCTTTTAGTGTTTATTTTTGAGTACGGTAGAATACTCTATTGGGAGCTGCAAATATTATATAAAATTGGTACTAATCTGAGGAAAGTTAGTTCTAGTGCGCTTGATTTCTACACAGGTTTGACAGTTGAAACCATTAGTGGCTGGACAGTCAAAACTGTGTGGTTCTGTTTTGATGACAGTCCAGTATCTGCTGTCTTCAACAGATATTGGACAACTCTAGAACAATGGGGGGCAAACAATGGTATTTACCTTTCCCATAGACAAGGGTCCATGTTCCATGATTACAAAGCTTTGCGTAAACAAGACAGTCTGATACATTGAAGACACTGTTTGTGAATCGCCTTTCTATGCGTATGAGTGGTTTGATTAATTTGTGTGTGCACAGTAACTTGCTATTGAAGGATGTACAGACTGTGTGAGTTATGCACTATATGGATAAAATATTGAATATGACTTTTGTGTCTTTTCTGTGCGAATGCGTATGTTACCATATTTACTCATACCACGTGCTTACACGCAAGACCGCGTGAGCAATTATACGTAGCTTGTGAGTATGTGTACGCACGGCAGAACAAGCACCCGTGCAGAGGCCATCTGTGTGGTGTTTGTGTGTGATGAGTGTACCTATAATATTTTCAACTTTGACAATGCGAAGGCGTAAATGAAGAACTGTGAAGACTGGTTGCTGGAAGATACGAAGACGTGAATGAAGAACTGTGAAGACTGTTTGCTGGATGATGCGAAGGCGTGAACGAAGACACAGGCTGAAGGTGGCAAACCTCCATGGGAATCCTGCAGAATTCATAGGCACCGCAGGGAGAGTGGTTGACCGTGACTGCGCACTGATAGCTGAGGGTCCCCTCTTTCCAGGGGTACCAGATTTTTTAAAATCGGCCCTGAGGAACCGGAAATATCTGACTTCAAAGCAGTGGTCCACATCCAAGCCTGTTAATTGCTCTTCCCAGCCAGATATCTTGAGTTCTGTCTGACTTAAGAGTTTTTCTGAGGGTATACTCCAAAAGCTGTGACTCTCCTTTTTTGGTGAACACTGGCAGCTTGTCTCTACGATGCCCAGAACCAGAGATATCAGCTATCAAGCTGCTGGTCCTTTGTTCCAGCTCCACATGCCTAAAATGCAGTTTTATATTTTCCTTGGTGGATTGCTCTGGCTCCTGAACTCTGATCCCCAAGTCCCCAGTACCTCCTGAAAGGTGGGACTCTAGTTTTTTTTTTTTATCCCATTAAAGCTAGGAAATCTATTTCCAGGAACTGGAGATATCTGCAGTAAAGCAAGCAGCCCTCCCACCAGAAAATTATGCCCACTCCACTATTGAACCGTCCCCTGTGTATTAAACACCCCCTACCACCCTGGAAGTCACGTACCCTGGTCCCTTCATTCATCCAAATGTCCCCTTCTACAGTTTAGTGTTCTCCTTCCTGCCCCATCAGTGAAGTAAAGGAGTAATTAGCAGAAATGATTTCTCCAGGTCCTTCATGCTGAGCAAAAGATAGAACCCCCCAACTGCCGCGGGACATCAAAGCTGCCACTGATAGCACCCCCCACCCCTACCGCTGATGAGTGGGTAGGGGGCCCAGTGCATTGCTGTTAAGACTGCTCTGCACACTGGGGAGCTGGCGAGCGTAGTACAACGAGAACCGACTGAAACTCGGAGAGTAAGGTAGGACCAATTACCAAAGAGACATAGAAACAGAAACATAGAATTTAATGGCAGATAAGAACCACTTGGTCCATCTAGTCTGCCCCTTTTTCTTTTTTACATTATTTTTTTCTCTAACCTTGTTTGATCCTTACAGTATTTAATTGTAAGGATATCCTTATGTCTATCCCATGCATGTTTAAATTGCTCCACTGTCTTAGTCTCCAACATTTTACTGTGGGGTCCAATGTGTTATGCTCCAGACCAAAGACCTTTATGACAGAGAGGAAGGGTCCAGTTTGTCACGATCCGGGTATCTGGACGCCATTACTTACCCTTCAGATGCCTCCTAAGGCTAGCTCAGCGTTCCAGGACCGGATTCCGCTGTTCCTGAGTTTCCACATGCAGAATGTCAGAGTGGTGATTTCATCCGCCGCGGCCTCCGCTGTGCCCGCGTGGTTAAATGTGCGCTTGTCAGTCTGGCGTCTCCTGTCTCCTGTGGCCGGCGTCGCCATTACTGTTTCAATTCTCACATGGATTACAAACCAAACTTCCCTCCAAGTGTCTGCATGGGCGCAGCCATCTTGGATTTTGTCATCTGATTATTTCCACCAATCTGCTGTCTGTATTGTTGATTTGCATAATTGCCTAGCCAACCCCTTCCTTGCTGCAGGTATAAGTATGCTGTGCCTGAGCAAGGAAGGCGTCAGTGCTTTGGTTGTCTAACCTAGTTCCAGTTTGTCTCTCTCCTGTGGTTGTCTTCCAGGTTCCAGCTCCTGTCTCCAGACTTCTGCTATAGAGACCCGCACCAGCATTCCATCTGCGGTGTAGCCTGACTCTCCGATCCATTCTGGACTCACCTGTTTCCAGTTACAACAATCACCTGCTTCCAGCCCAGCTTCCAGCAGTGTATAGCTTCTCTTAAAGGGCCGGTGTCCTTTTCTGCAGTTTACCACTCTCCACCGGTATAATTATTTCACCGCTCTCAAACAATCACCTGCTTCCAGCCCAGCTTCCAGCAGTGTATAGCTTCTCTTAAAGGGCCGGTGTCCTTTTCTGCAGTTTACCACTCTCCACCGGTATTATTATTTCACCGCTCTCAAACTCCAAACTTCATTATTATTTCATCGCTCTCAAGTTCGTTTATTATTTAACTGGTTCCAGCCAGTATCCACTCCGTACCAACAACAGTCTGGTTCCAGCCAGTATCCACAGCAGTCGTTTTACCTTCAGCAGCCCAGCCTTTCCTGGAACATCAGCTGGTACGATCCTGGGTTCTCTCCATTGCTACAGTCAGGCCTGGTAAGGACTTTCCAACTAGAAGATTATAAGAACTGTCTCACACTACCAGTGCCTGTGGCCCTTGCCACCCTGTAGTACCCAGGAATAGTATTTATCCTCTGTTGACTTTTATGTTTCCTTTTACTGCTGCTGTGTTACGGAGTTTGTCATAATAAACATCATTGACTTTTATCCTGGTTGTCGTGGTCACGCCTTCGGGCAGTTATTCTACATGTTACTTACATGTCTAGGGGTCTTATACAACCTCCCAGGTTCCGTTACATCTCAGCCCCTACAACTGAGGCTGCCTCCCGTCAGCTCAGGCCCTCAGTTGTGACAGTAAGCACTGACCTAATGAATCCAGCCGGAGACCAGGATCAAGCGGCCAGGCCGATGCAAGAACTGGCAGCCCGACTTGAACATCAGGAGGCTGCACAGGGCCACATCATCCGCTGTCTCCAGGATCTCTCTACTCGGCTGGATGGGATTCAAACGACCCTCCGTGGACCTGGCACGTCCGGTGCGTCCACTACAGTGACACCAGCTATAACCCCACCCACCTTACCCATTTCCAGTCCACATCTTCATCTTCCAACGCCAGCAAAATTTGATGGATCTCCAAGGTTCTGCAGGGGATTTCTCAATCAATGTGAAATCCACTTTGAGCTTCTACCTGGCAATTTCTTCAGTGATCGTACCAAAATTGCCTATATCATCTCCCTTCTCAGTGGCTCAGCCCTTGACTGGGCATCACCTTTATGGGAGAAGTCTGATCCCCTGCTATCCTCCTATACTGACTTTGTAGCTACATTCAGGCGCATCTTCGACGAGCCAGGCCGGATAACATCAGCTTCATCTGAGATTCTCCGTTTACGCCAGGGAACACGTACTGTGGGACAGTATCTTATACAGTTTAAAATCCTGGCATCCGAACTGGCATGGAACGACGAGGCCCTGTATGCTGCATTCTGGCATGGCTTATCAGAACGCATCAAGGATGAGTTAGCTACCAGAGACTTGCCCTCTAAGTTGGATGAGCTAATTTCTCTTTGCACGAAGGTTGATCTACGTTTCAGAGAGAGAGCAACTGAGCGAGGAAGATCATCTACTCCTAAATCTTCTGCTCCTCCTCCTCGTCAACCATCTCCATCCAAGGATGAGCCTATGCAAATTAGTCGTTCCCGTCTATCTCCCGCTGAGCGCCGAAGACGTCTCTCTGAGTCTCTCTGTCTCTACTGTGCAGCTCCGTCGCACACTATCAATGCCTGTCCCAAACGTCCGGGAAACTCCAGATCCTAGCTCGCCAAGGAGAGGGCCGGCTAGGAGTAATGATCTCCTCTCCATCTCCTCATGACTGTAACCTCCCAGTGTCGCTCCAAATTGCTCAACGTTACAGGAACGTCATTGCCCTCCTTGATTCCGGAACAGCTGGGAATTTCATAACCGAAGCTTATGTTAAACGGTGGTCCCTACCCACCGAGAGACTGTCCTCGTCCATCTCTTTGACTGCCGTGGATGGCAGCAAGATTTTTGACGCAGTCATTTCCTTAAGGACTCTTCCAGTTCGTCTGAGAGTGGGAGTTCTTCATTCTGAGTATATTTCTTTTTTAGTGATTCCAAGAGCCACACATCCAGTGGTTTTAGGCCTTCCATGGCTCCGTCTCCACAACCCATCAATTGACTGGACGACTACGCAAATACTGGCATGGGGGCCCTCCTGTGCTGAGACTTGTTTAGCCAAAGTTCTTCCTGTTTGTTCTTCCTTCCCCAGGTCATCTGATGTTCCGCCTCCTCCATATCAAGACTTCACGGACGTGTTCAGTAAAGCCTCTGCTGATATCCTTCCTCCTCATAGAGAATGGGACTGCCCAATCGACCTCATTCCAGGGAAGGTTCCACCGCGAGGCCGAACTTATCCGTTGTCTCTGCCTGAGACACACTCCATGGAAGAGTACATCAAAGAGAACCTGGCGAAGGGTTTCATCCGACCATCTTCTTCTCTAGCCGGCGCAGGCTTCTTCTTCGTTAAGAAGAAAGACGGTGGTCTGCGTCCGTGCATCGATTACAGAGGTCTGAACGACATTACCGTCAAGAACCGATACCCTTTACCCCTGATTACCGAGCTCTTTGATAGAGTTAGTGGTGCAACTATTTTCACAAAGCTGGACTTGAGGGGTGCCTACAATCTCATCCGAATCCGTGAGGGTGACGAGTGGAAGACGGCCTTTAACACCCGTGACGGACATTATGAGTACTTCGTCATGCCCTTCGTATTGAGCAACGCTCCAGCAGTCTTCCAGCACTTCGTGAATGAGATTTTCAGGGACATCTTGTACCGCCATGTCGTGGTTTATCTAGACGACATCCTCATCTTTGCTAATAATCTCGAGGATCATCGTTTCTGGGTAAAAGAGGTTCTTTCCCGTCTCCGTGTCAATCACCTCTATTGTAAATTGGAGAAGTGTGTGTTTGAAGTTAAAACCATTCCGTTTCTAGGTTACATTGTGTCCGGTTCCGGACTAGAGATGGATCCTGAGAAACTCCAAGCAATCCAGAATTGGCCTATACCCTTAAGCCTCAAAGGGGTCCAGAGGTTCTTAGGGTTCGCCAATTATTATAGAAAATTTATACGAGACTTTTCCACCATCGTGGCGCCTATCACTGCATTAACCAAGAAAGGTGCTAATCCGTCCAAGTGGTCCGAGGAAGCTACACAGGCCTTTCACCTTCTGAAGCAACGGTTCATCTCTGCACCAGTTCTGAAACAGCCCGACACCGACTCTCCTTTTATCTTAGAGGTAGATGCCTCCTCCGTTGGAGTAGGAGCGGTGTTATCCCAGAGGGCCAAAGATGGACATCTACATCCTTGCAGTTTCTTCTCCCGGAAGTTCTCCCCAGCTGAGCGCAACTATGCCATTGGCGATCAGGAGTTGCTAGCCATCAAGCTCGCTCTGGAGGAGTGGAGATACCTGTTGGAGGGAGCTTCCCACTCAATCACCATACTTACCGACCACAAAAATATTTTATATCTCAAAGGCGCACAATGTCTGAATCCTCGTCAGGCCAGATGGGCACTTTTCTTTTCTAGGTTTGACTTTAAACTCCAGTTCTGTCCGGGTTCTCAGAATCGTAAGGCCGATGCCCTTTCCCGCTCATGGGAGCAAGAAAATGAGTCCGAGTCTGCAGACAAGCATCCTATTATTAATCCGTTGGCATTCTCCACGGTAGGGATGGACTCTACGCCTCCACCAGGGAAAAGTTTTGTTAAGCCAGTTCTAAGGAAGAGGCTCATGCATTGGGCCCATGCTTCCCGTTTTGCTGGACATACAGGCATTCAGAAAACCCTTGAATTTATTTCTAGGTCCTACTGGTGGCCAACTCTGAAGAAGGACGTTATGGAATTTATTGCCTCCTGCCCAAAGTGTGCCCAACACAAAGTCTCCCGCCAGTCGCCTGTGGGGCAACTGGTTCCATTATCTGTTCCCCGTCGACCTTGGACCCATTTGTCGATGGACTTTGTTTCCGATCTACCTATCTGCAACAAGTTTAATACCATCTGGGTGGTAGTTGACCGGTTCACCAAGATGGCACATTTCATCCCTCTCACCGGTCTTCCGTCAGCTTCCAAGTTGGCTCAAGTGTTTATACAAGAGATCTTCACGGTCTTCCTGAAGAGATCATCTCGGATCGTGGAGTACAATTTGTAGCCAAATTTTGGCGAAGTTTGTGTCAAGCCCTCCAAGTCAAGTTAAAGTTTTCCACGGCTTACCATCCTCAGACCAATGGTCAAACCGAGAGGGTGAATCAGGACTTGGAGGCCTTCCTCCGTATATATGTGTCTTCCTCTCAAGATGACTGGGTTCAACTCCTTCCTTGGGCCGAGTTCAGCCACAACAATCAATACCATTCCTCATCTTCTTCTACACCATTCTTCATTAATTATGGATTCCACCCTAAAGTCCCAGAATTCCAACCGCTTCCCGCAACTTCTGTTCCAGCAGTGGATGTCACCTTGCGTCAGTTTTCAAATAACTGGAGGAACGTCCGCGCAGCCCTGCTTAGAGCCTCTTTCAGGTATAAGAAGTTTGCCGATAGGAAGCGTAGAGCGGTTCCTGCTCTCAAGGTGGGTGATCGTGTGTGGCTGTCCACGAAGAATTTGAGGTTGAGAGTTCCCAGCATGAAATTTGCACCTCGCTACATCGGACCCTTCAAGATTGAACAAGTCATCAATCCTGTTGCCTACAGGTTACAGTTACCATCCTTCTTGAAAATACCCAGGACATTTCATGTTTCTTTGTTGAAACCGCTGATCCTGAATCGGTTTCATTCCGCACTTCCTCCAGCTCCCAAAGTTCAGACTCAACGGGGAGTCGAGTACGAGGTGGCCAAGATTTTGGACTCACGTTTCCGTTACGGTCAGTTACAATACCTCATTGACTGGAAGGGCTATGGTCCTGAAGAACGCTCTTGGACCAATGCCTCAGACGTCCATGCTCCTGCCTTGGTCCGAAATTTCCACGCAAAGTTTCCTGTAAAGCCTAAGAAGTGTCCTGGGGCCACTCCTAAAGGGGGGGGTGCTGTCACGATCCGGGTATCTGGACGCCATTACTTACCCTTCAGATGCCTCCTAAGGCTGGCTCAGCGTTCCAGGACCGGATTCCGCTGTTCCTGAGTTTCCACATGCAGAATGTCAGAGTGGTGATTTCATCAGCCGCGGCCTCCGCTGTGCCCGCGTGGTTAAATGTGCGCTTGTCAGTCTGGCGTCTCCTGTCTCCTGTGGCCGGCGTCGCCATTACTGTTTCAATTCTCACATGGATTACAAACCAAACTTCCCTCCAAGTGTCTGCATGGGCGCAGCCATCTTGGATTTTGTCATCTGATTATTTCCACCAATCTGCTGTCTGTATTGTTGATTTGCATAATTGCCTAGCCAACCCCTTCCTTGCTGCAGGTATAAGTATGCTGTGCCTGAGCAAGGAAGGCGTCAGTGCTTTGGTTGTCTAACCTAGTTCCAGTTTGTCTCTCTCCTGTGGTTGTCTTCCAGGTTCCAGCTCCTGTCTCCAGACTTCTGCTATAGAGACCCGCACCAGCATTCCATCTGCGGTGTAGCCTGACTCTCCGATCCATTCTGGACTCACCTGTTTCCAGTTACAACAATCACCTGCTTCCAGCCCAGCTTCCAGCAGTGTATAGCTTCTCTTAAAGGGCCGGTGTCCTTTTCTGCAGTTTACCACTCTCCACCGGTATAATTATTTCACCGCTCTCAAACAATCACCTGCTTCCAGCCCAGCTTCCAGCAGTGTATAGCTTCTCTTAAAGGGCCGGTGTCCTTTTCTGCAGTTTACCACTCTCCACCGGTATTATTATTTCACCGCTCTCAAACTCCAAACTTCATTATTATTTCATCGCTCTCAAGTTCGTTTATTATTTAACTGGTTCCAGCCAGTATCCACTCCGTACCAACAACAGTCTGGTTCCAGCCAGTATCCACAGCAGTCGTTTTACCTTCAGCAGCCCAGCCTTTCCTGGAACATCAGCTGGTACGATCCTGGGTTCTCTCCATTGCTACAGTCAGGCCTGGTAAGGACTTTCCAACTAGAAGATTATAAGAACTGTCTCACACTACCAGTGCCTGTGGCCCTTGCCACCCTGTAGTACCCAGGAATAGTATTTATCCTCTGTTGACTTTTATGTTTCCTTTTACTGCTGCTGTGTTACGGAGTTTGTCATAATAAACATCATTGACTTTTATCCTGGTTGTCGTGGTCACGCCTTCGGGCAGTTATTCTACATGTTACTTACATGTCTAGGGGTCTTATACAACCTCCCAGGTTCCGTTACATCTCAGCCCCTACAACTGAGGCTGCCTCCCGTCAGCTCAGGCCCTCAGTTGTGACACAGTTTTAGACCTTTTGTTTTTTTTTTTATTGCATAGAAAGCAATAGATTTAAATTGCAATAAAGTTTTTAATAAGGCTGTACTATTAATGTTATATGTTTAAAAACTGCATGGCAGGTACACATTAATAATGCAGACATGTCCCTCTAATACGGATCATTCCGAGTTGATCACTAGCTGCCGTTGTTCGCAGCATAGCGATCAGGCTAAACATCAGCATTTCTGCGCATGCGTATGGGCCGCTGTGCGCATGCGCAAAGTACTTTCACAAAAAACTATGCAGTTTCACACAAGGTCTAACGACGCTTTTCAGTCGCTCTGCTGATCGGTGAGTGATTGACAGGAAGTGGGTGTTTCTGGGAGGTAACTGACCGTTTTCCGGGAGTGTGCTAAAAAATACAGGTGTGTCAGGTAAAAACGCAGGCATGCCTGGGGAAACGGGGGAGTGGCTGGCCGAACGCAGGGCGTGTTTGTGACGTCAATACAGGAACTAAACAGACTGAAGTGATCGCAAGGTAGGAGTAGGTCTGCAGCTACTCAGAAACTGCATGAAAAAATTTCAGCACTGTTCTGCTAACCTTTTGTTCACACTTCTGCTAAGCTAAAATACATTCCCAGAGGGCGGCGGCTTAGCGTGTGCACTGCTGCTAAAAGCAGCTAGCGAGCGATCAACTCGGAATGAGGGCCATAGTTCTGCTGGAATGATTTGTTTTAAATATTCATGTAGGTGCATTTGGGCCGGGAGCCTAATAGCTGTGGGGGCGCTTGTCACAAAAAGAGGCAGCAGCAGGTACTGATGCGGGAGCCGGTCGCGGGATTGGGGGGGTAGCGCGGATAACAATTTGCACTGGATTGTAGGGAGAGGCGGCGCCCGATGCGGCAGCAGTGCGGACCAGGCCAGCGGGTGACTCTCCTTCATGTGCCCTGTGCCCAAATGCAGGGGTGATGGGGGGGGGGGGACGTGGCGCGGGAGACCATCGCGTGGGGGAGCGGCGGGTAGTCAGTTATGCGGAGCGGACCAGGCCAGCGGGTGACTCTCCTTCATGTGCCCTGTGCCCAAATGCAGGGGTGATGGGGGGGGGACGCGGGAGACCATCGCGTGGGGGAGCGTCGGGTAGTCAGTGATAGGCTGATACTGTGGGACCCGGGACCCCGGACTCAGGAGCACAGGCGGCAGCAGGCTGCACATAGCCCACATAACATAGTGGAATGTGTTATGATCGCAGAGGTGGGGGGGCGGCGGCACGGCAGGGTTGCAGAAGTAGGCACACAGTCAGTCAACTCACTTTTGAAGGCAGAGTCAGACAGACGTGGTGGGCGCACACGAGCAGCTCCTCTGTTTCTGCTGAGGCACATGATAAAAAAGTGTTCTCTTTCACTTTCGTTCACTAAGCAGTGCCGCCCTCCAGTGGTCGCCGCCCATAGGCAGCTGCCTAAAGCTGCCTAGTGGTAGCGCCGGCCCTGATTTGGGGCTTCCAAATGTCAAATGTAAAGTAGACATTGTAGGAGGAGACATGCATTCATTTAGCATATTTATATATAGATGAAAAATGTTTGCATGGTATATCATATTGCTGTGTTCCTCATTCATCGCTTCTTTAATGAGGACAGCACTGTGGGTCTAATTCAGACCTGATCGCTGTGCTGCAAATATTGTTGTCCAGCAATCAGATAGTCGCCGCCCAAGGAGGAGTTTAAATTCGCCTATGAAAGTGTGCGCTCGCATGTGTACGCCATGCGAAAAAGTCCCTCAGTCAGCGGACAGCTGCAAATCCATTCGAAACTCATTCACCATTTAATGTTTTATCTAGTCTGTGACCACTATTGGGCGACAGTAACTAGGTCGACAGGGCTTCTAGGTCGACAGGATCTCTAGGTTGACATGTTCTAGGTTGACAAGTCAAAAGGTCGACATGAGTTTTTAATAAAAAAATTTTTTTAACTTTTTCATACTTTACGATCCACGTGGACTACGATTGGTAACGGCAACCTGTGCCGAGTGCAGCGGTAACAGAGTGATGCACCTTGCCTGAAGCATGGTGAGCGAAGCGAAGGGACGCGGTGCACTAATTGTGGTTCCGGTCAATGTACGGCGAAAACGACACAAAAAAGATTAAAAAAGTCATGTTGACCTTTTGACCTGTTGACCTAGACCATGTCGACCTAGAGACCCTGTCGACCTAGTTACTGTTGACCAATAGTGGTCAACCTAGACACTGTGGTCGACCTTCAAAACCACACACGTGCGCAGCCCAGGACTTGCTCCTACAGTGCAAAAAGAACAGGTTGATCGGGTACGGAGCTGATGTCACACATGCGCACAGAAAACGCTTGAGCATGCCTGCATTTTTTGTGCGATCGAAATTTTTGCACCAGCGTTTTGCTATTTGGCGACGCACATGTGCAGTCAGTTATAATTGCCCACTGTGTGAAAACGCACAACAGCAATCAGGTATGAATCGATCTCTGTGAATGCTAGCCAAATAAGCATTAATTTAAGACTATAAAAAATAAATTGTATTTACCACCAAATGGCAAGGCATTCATAAATATAATATCATTATATAGAGTTCAGCTTCCGTTTTTTTTTAATCTGTGTTTTATTTTATTACACAATACATAATCAAAGTTTTAGTATTTTCTGTGTCTCAGTTTCTCTTTATTATGCTCTTTTTTTTCTTTAGACTGTAATATTTTTAACAATAGCAGACTGGAAAGGTCAGACATAACAGGCAAACAGTAGTTAATTAGCATTCTGGATAAAATAGAAATACATATGAAATATAGGTGGTATGTGAATTAATTTCACTATGTTCTCCCCTATAACAACACATATAGGGGGTCATTCCGAGTTGTTCGCTAGCTGCCGTTGTTCGCAGCGCATCGATCAGGCAAAAAATTTGCATTTCTGCGCATGCATATGGGCCGCAGTGTGCACGCGTGACATACTTTCACAAAAAACTATGCAGTTTTACACAAGGTCGAGCGACTCTTTTCAGTCGCACTGCTGATCGGTGAGTGATTGACAGGAATGGGGCGTTTCTGGGAGGTAACTGACCGTTTTCCGGGAATGTGCTAAAAAACGCAGGCATGTCAGATAAAAACGCAGGCGTGCCTGGGGAAACGGGGGAGTGGCTGGCGTGTTTGTGACGTCAAACCAGGAACTAAATAGTCTGAAGTGATCGCAAGGTAGGAGTAGGTTTGCAGCTACTCAGAAACTGCATAAAAATATTTTGAAGCAGTTCAGCGAACCTTTCAGTCGCACTTCTGCTACACTCCCAGAGGGCGGCGGCTTAGCGTTTGCACTGCTGCTAAAAGCAGCTAGCAAGCGATCAATTCGGAATGAGGGCCATTGAAAGCTGCTGTCTTTTGTAATCTTATCAGCCTGAAATTAAATATGCCTATGTCATACCTCCCAACTTTATACATTGGGAATGCAGCAGCATCCCGTCGCCGAAGGCGTCTGTGCATCTGAAAGGGTGCAGAGCTTTGTGAAAGGGACAGTTGAGAGGTATGCCGAAACAGATCAAATTTTTCCCTTATAATGCATCTCTTGCTCCTTCATTTTGTAGAACCATCAACAAATCATCCCATATTTACATCCTGGGCATTTTCTTTAATGCAAACATCTAAATCTAATGGGCCCTACACATTTAACGAGGTGCCGCCGAGGTGCCCGACGGCCGACGGGCGACCCGGCGGCGGGGGGGCAGTGACGGGGGGAGTGAAGTTTCTTCACTCCCCCCGTCACCCGGCTCCGTAGACTTGTAGGCAAATATGGACGATCTCGTCCATATTGGCCTGCATGCACAGCCGACATGTCCCCAGCGATGAACGAGCACGGGGCCGCGCATCGTTCATCGCTGGTGACTCCACACTGCACGATATGAACGTTATCTCGTTCATTAATGAACGAGATCGTTCATATCGTGCAGAAAGATCGGCATGTGTGTAGGGCCTATAAGGCTATGTACACACTAGGACAATGTGGGCACAATGTAACATAGCTAGCGACGGGACAGGGCAGGGGTTCTGGCATCGGCTAGTGCATACACACTTGCTAATGTTTTCCTTCTACAGCAGCCTGCCAGTGGCTATCTGACAGTGGTCTGTGAACCCCCCTCCTGTGTCACTGGTAGCACACAGTAGGCCTTTCATACATTTCAGCTCCAGGCCCATGAGGACCGCACCCGTCCCCTTGCCATCCTTATCTGTCAGCAGCAGCAGCTTCAGTTTGTTCTCCAGCCAGCACACGTTGCTCTGTGCTGTATGGGCTGTGGTGGGTGCAGGGAGGCTGCTGGTGCTTAGCAGCAGCAATAGTTTCTTCTGACTGTGCGGGGGAGTAGCCCTTATCCGACTATGCCCCTGGCTGAGGGGCACGATAGTGCCCCCAGATCTGCACTCGTCGCCACTTTGCAGTACTGGAAAGACTTTCTTTTTACATTAATTTGCATAAGGGGCTTTGTGGGAGGAAAACAAGCCAGTGAGTAGAGGGTCTAATTCAGACCTGATCGCTAGGCTGCGTTTATCGTAAAGCCTGCGATCAGATCTGAACTGCCCATGCATATGCACTGCAATGCGAAGGCGCGTCGGTCTGCAGCGACAGGGATCAGCGGGCAACGACGGGATGGTGCGAGAAAAGCGAACGCATGGGCGATTGCCAGGTGAATGACAGGAAGAGGCCGTCTGTGGGTGGTAACTCACCGTTTTTAAGGAAGGTCCAGAGAAACGCAGGAGGGACCAGGTGTTTGGAGGGAATGCTTTCTGATATCAGCTCCGGCCCCGATCATCACACTGGAAGAGTAAGTCCTGGTCTGTGCAGAGACTGCACAAACTTATATTTGTGCAGCTCTCCTGCACATGCAATCGCACCCCTGCACAGCGATTTCTCCCTCCCCCTGTAGGCAGCGACTACCTGATCGCAGGGATGCAAAACACGCACCCTAGCGATCAGGTCTGAATTAGGCCCAGAGTGTGGTGCTTTGGGCAATGTTCTGCTCCAGTTATTCCAAACATTGATGCAGATCAGGTATATCCTTTTATGACAAAGGTATTCTCCAATGGAATTGGCCTGCAATGTGATCATACTGTATGACTGTTGGAGTTATGTACTTTCTTCTGATGTAGCATCTATTTCTCAGTGGTGACTAGGGAAAGAGGATAATTATCATACTGCATACCTCCCAACATGGAGGGACAAAATGCTCTGTCCCTGGACTTTTCTCTTAATTTATGATTGCTGGAAACTGTGTTGAATAGGTTAATGGATGAGAAAGGTGTTTCAGCACAGGTGACTGCAATCATACATTACGAGAGACGTCCAGGAGCAGAGCATTGTGTCCCTCCTGGAGATAGACATGTTGGGAGGTATGATACTGTAGCACTGAATAGTGCAGTTACAGTACTTACCATAGCAGAGCTCCTGTAGCATGCAAATATTATCCACTGCAACAGCGCAAAATGCTGAAAATTTTTTGATGCCTAATAATATTTTCATCAGGGCAAATTATATAAAGACAAGCTAGAAAGGTTTTTCTACCAGTGCACACCGTAATGTTATGTGCTGCTCCCACCTAAGAGGAAGTGCATGCCCTATAGCAGAGGGGGCCTCAATTATAGATGACTGAGGAAGTGAGTAGCACCAGTGGAAGCTTGCCAGCAGGTCCTTACTGTCTACGAACAGCAAGATGTACACAGACTATCAGCATTTATTGCTCACACAAGGAGAGAGTGCCCTGGGCAGGCCCACCATCAGGGGGGTGCTGCGGGCACAGATGTCTTGGGCCCGGCCTCTCTAACAGAGAGGAGAGGGCCTGGGCCGTTCATGCCGCGGTCCGCCCGCCGCGATGCTCCACCCACTTTTCATTACCGAGTTCTGGTACTGTCAAAGCAGGGAGAGAGGACGCTGCAAGCTTCTATTGTAAACGTCCCTCCAAAAATGTCCGCCGCCTCAGAGGAGACAGTTATTAAAGATACTAGAGGCGGCGGCCATTTTGGCAGAGACTTTTCAATAGAAGCTTGCAGCGTACGCTCCCCCCTTCCTGTGACAGTGCCAGGTCTCAGTCATGAAAATGGGATGTAGCGGAGCTACACGAAATGGAGGGGGCTCCGGCCAGCCTGTGATAGGTAAGTTGAGGGAGAGTGAGTGGGAGAGAGTAAGTGTGTGTGTGTGTGTGTGTGTGTGTGTGTGTGTGTGTGTGTGTATATTTATTTTGTATGATATATATATATATATATATATATATATATATATATATTTGTTGTTGGTTTTTTTTTGGGGGGGGGCTGCCTATTTTGTGAGTTCCGGGCCCCATAATTTCTGATGGCAGCCCTAGCCCTGGGCAGATGGCCGCCAGGTGTTAAGTCCTTACCTCAGAGCAGTGTACAGATGCCATCTACAGTGAGGTAACAGCTGGTGGGCATATACACAGCCTGTCAAATTAAGTAGTGCATCCACCACAGAGTGCTTTATGTGATTGTACAAGTATATACTGTTCTACCAACTGTCACATATGTAATCAAGCTTGTTCCTGCCCGCCCCAAGATACAGCTGCTTGTTTAATTGCAGGAGAATCAAGAGCACACTAGTGATTTTCTCATTCTTACTCCCCTGAGCAATATCATTTATAATATCGCCCAGTGCGTATGCTGCTGACGATGGCCGATGCGCGCTCCCGGGGGTCGTTAACAACTCCCTCTGTCGTCTGTACATGCAGCTCAAGCTGACAACGTTGTCAGATGCTGCATGTTCGGGCCGGCCGCAGCATGAAGTCACAGTGCCGTATCACACAGTGTGTATACACTAGACCACAGGTTCTCAAACTCGGTCCTCAGGACCCCACACAGTGCATGTTTTGCAGGTCTCCTCACAGAATCGCAAGTGAAATAATTAGCTCCACCTGTGGACTTTTTAAAATGTGTCAGTGAGTAATTAATACACCTGTGCACCTGCTGGGTTACCTGCAAAACATGCACTGTGTGGGGTCCTGAGAACCGAGTTTGAGAACCACTGCACTAGACGATATTGCTCCTGGAGTAAATCGCCTTGTGTGTCTGAGCCTTTAGAGTGACTACATCTATTGCTATACCAACTGCAAGACTATGGGGGTCATTCTGAGCCGTTCGCACGCAGCTGTTCTTTGCTGCGGTGTGAACGGTCCATAAATGCGCATGCGCGTCGTTGCCTGGTGACGATCGTTGCCGGGCAATGACGCCGCCAGCTACAAATGTGATCGCAGTGGCGATCGCAAGAAGATGGACAGGCGGGAGGCATTCTGGGGCGGATACTCACCGTTTTCAGGGAGTGGTAAGAAAAACGCAGGCGTGTCCAGGCGAACGGAGGGCAGATGTCTGACGTCAATGCCGGGATGCATAGTCACAGACGGAGCCACGGCTAGCGTGGCTCTATCTGTAGCTGCAGAATACCCCAAACTGGCTGTATGTATACTGCCCTCTCAGCTGTGCTACTGCGCCAACAGGATGGGGGTTTGGATGTGGGGCACCACAGACTAGTTCGCCTCCAGGTGCACGGTATGATATATACAGTAGGTACACTAGGGCAGCGCTCCAGATGACGTCTAATACATTTTGGCAGGATGAAAGAACATAAGTAAAAGGTTCTGAAACAATTACAACAACGGGATTAACTGTGGTATCTCCCTAGTGTATCTATGTGAAGTCAAACTCTGACAGAAGTTTTGAATTTATAGATATACAGTATATAAACACACAGTTCAACGGGTTCGGTAGGAATAGCCGGCGCTCGGGATCCCGGCGTGCATAATTCCGATGCTGGGATGCAATGTTCAGAATCCTGACAGGGGTGAGTAGAGGGTATTTCCTCCTCTCCCCTACCCCCTAATCCTCTGTGGCCACAGCCTAAACCTAACCTCCCCCTTTAGTGCCTGACCCTAACCATCCGCCCGGGGGGACCTAACCCTAACCCTCCTCCCCGCAGCCTAACCTTAACCCCTCGGGTGGCGGCTAAATCTAACCGCCCCCCCCACCCCCTTTCTTTCCCTAAACTTAACCCACCGCGTATGTTGCTATGGTCAGGATGCCGGGTGTCGGGATTCCAACGTTGGTATTCCGACGGGTGTCAGGAATCCAGCGTCGGTATTTCATCTGCCGGGATACCGGCAGCCGGCATATTGACCGCATATCAGTTTAACAAAGGAAGCAGGGGTCTATAGGAAATAGATGTTTTAGGAATTAGAAATATTTTACTACCCCATTTCCAGTATCTTCACTGACACAGGATGCTGGAAGTTATAGCTTTTCTATAGTTGGTGGTTCACGTCTTACTACCATCTCAGTAATGTTACTATTAAAAGGTTTCCTCAATTTATTTATATTTTCAGCACTATGGAATCTGAGCCTTCTATGTTCAATACATGTTGGCAGTTGTTTTCCAGGATTGCTGGATGTTTCTCAGAATATTGATGTCTTTACCTAAAGATTACAAACAGAAATCAACTTCAAAGTAAAAGGGAAATATAGAAAGACAACGTCCATTCTGGCGGAGGCTAGGTGGTTATCACTAGATGATAAACTGAAACTTGTCTGTTTGTACAACCTCTCAGTCCCTGTCCTAGCTGTCACTTATTCTACTTGGCAAATATTTGCTATGGGTCAGAACAAAGTTTATTATGTTAGATTCTGAAAAAAAAGAAGAGTTATAAACTCTGCAGCACTGTGGGTTTTGCCTCATTTGAAGAACATTTTGTCACTGGAGGCCAGAGTTTCCCTCTGGCTGTGACACAGGAATAATGAAGCATGTATTTTATCTCCTGCTGTTACTCTTCCCTGCTGAAATAAGAGGATTTGATGTGTTCATAGAGGAGTACCCAGATTCTGCTGTGAGTATTTCATACAGGCTATTTTACAAATGTAAAAAAAAAAAACCATCAACTTATGAAATAGTGCATCAGCCTCTTTCCTAATTTAGGGGTCTACTTAATAAGGGGCCTATTTATCACCATCCGCATCCTTGGATGTGGATGCCATGTGATAAAATCACCCAAACTCGCACTGCGATAATTGATTACATCGCAGGGATTTATCAATTATCGCATGCAGGCACAGAGCTTGCGACCAAGCTCTGTCCCTGTGATGACACTCCGCAGCATCATCAGAGTATTTTTCTCGTAAAAAATACCCCAATGTCCTTCTGCGCATGTACCGCCCCCACCAACATCCCACTACCTCTGCCGCCCAGTCCCCCCCATCGCGACTACCCCCGTGCGCCACGGGCCCCCCTTCCCAGCAGGTCATTATACTTACCAGTCCATGGAGCCGGTCTGGGATGCTCATGCTGGGCTACCGGGTGCCAGGTTTTGTGTGCTGTGGTGACCGCCAGTGCTGTAAAGTGCGCTGCCGCTTTGCAATGTCACTTTACTGCACCGGGGTTACAGCGCAGCATTTGGGGACCCGGCGCCTGGCAGCGCTTAGCGGAGCAGCGGACACTGGCTCCCTGGACAGGTGAGTAAGATTTTTTATTGTTTTTTTATTTTTATTTTTTTGTGTTTTTTTAACACTTTGATCAGCCTGTGTGTCCATCGGACACACATAGCTGATCACACTGCTGGGTCCCTGCTCAGCTTTCTCTGCCAGGGGCTGAGCTGGCGAGATTATCACAGGGTACACTGCGGTATTTTTTCACATTTTATTTTTTTTAGTAAATTCGGCCACATCACATTTCCCATTCTAAGTATGGGCGATGCAATGTGGATTACTAAAAAAAAGGGAAATAAGGGGTTTGGAGAAGTTTTTCATGAAAACTGCTCCAAATGCCCTTAATACATTCAGGTGATACTAAAATAATGTGAACATGGTGTGAAAACACCCTTTTTTCTCAATATTTTAATAAATAATGTTAATAAGTGGGCCTCTAAGCCTTGGAGAGAGATAAAGTGGACATAAATACAGTACCAGCAAATCAGCTCCTAGCTGTCATTTTTCAAACCCAGCCTGTAACATGACAGTTAGGAGCTGGTTAGTTGGTACTTTATCTCTCTCCACTTAGTACATATATCCCTAAGCATCTAGTTCCATGTCACACTTGCAATCCTAATTAAAAGCATATTTTATTGTAATATATTTTTATCAATATCTTTAGCATCATTGCCAACTGCCCAAATCAAACTTATGGGTCTATTTACTAAGCCTTGGATGGAGATAAAGTCGCTGGAGATAAAGTACCAGCCAATCAGCTCCTAACTGTCATGTTACAGGCTGTGTTTGAGAAATGACAGTTAGGAGCCGATTGGCTGGTACTTTATCTCCAGCAACTTTATCTCCATCCAAGGCTTAGTAAATAGACCCCTCATCAGTCTGGCGGACAGAAACATTTCTCTGCGTACTTCTATCTTTATACAAGGGACTATTTGATCTGAATGACCAGCTACAAGAAATATATTCTATAGAGTGCAGTGGGCATTACTCTTAGTAGCTAAGGGGTCTATTTACTAAGCCTTGGAGAGTGATAAAGTGGATGAAGATAAAGAACCAACCAATCAGTTCCTAACTGCCATTTTTCAAACCTGTGACATGGCAGTTAGGAGCTGATTGGCTGGTACTTTATCTCCATCCAAGGCTTAGTACAGAGGTTACCAATCGCCGTCCTCAGGGCACCTCAACAGTCCAGGTTTTAGGTATATCCATGGCTCAGCACAGATGGGTAAATTAAATTGACTGAGGTGCTAATTAAGTCACCTGTGGCCAAGCACGGATACATTTAAAACCAGGACCATTGGGGTGCCTTGAGGACCGAGTTTGGGAACCTCTGGCTTAGTAAATAGACCCCTAAATCACTGTGGCATAAGAGGCTCTTTTTTTTTTTTTTACTCGAATGTGACTTTCTATAATTGTCAGTGTATATACAGGTTGAGTATCCCATACCCAAATATTCCGAAATACGGAATATTCCGAAATACGGAATTTTTTGAGTGAGAGTGAGATCGTGAATCCTTTGTTTTCTGATGGCTCAATGTACACAAACTTTGTTTAATACACAAAATTATTCAAAATATTGTATTATATGACCTTCAGGCTGTGTATATAAGGTGTATATGGAACATAAATGCATTCTGTGCTTAGACTTATGTCCCATCACCATGATATCTCATTATGGCATGCGATTATTCCAAAATACATAAAAATCCAATATCCAAAATACTACTGGTCCCAAGCATTTGGGATATGGGATACTTAACCTGTATTACAAAAAGACCATTTAACTAATATAGATACATTTAACAGTAATTGTTGGACTGGGGTTCTGGCATGGCTGTATGTAGACAATATAAATAAAACACTAGTTGTGTTCATTTAGCATAAGATACAAATACAAATTGTAATTTTTCTCACAGAAAACTAGTATATAACTGATAACTTGTGATTATTGCGAATGACTACTTAAAATCTTAGCTCTCCAGCATAATGTTTTGTATCATATATTGTGCCGTGCGTTGTCCAGCATAGGTGATGTACATGTTTAAATGAGTAGAAATAAGTACATCAAAACAAAGAGCAACATGAATGGAAGATAACAATTAAGTTTTGTTTTTGTTTTTTGTTTTTAATATTAGCTGCTCCTTAATTCTATATGCTGTAATTAAATTTTCATCTGCTAATTAAAATTATATGAAATTAATTAAACAAAAAAAATCTGAACCCCTGAAAAGTGCAAAGAAATTAAGATAGAGGATTTAATAGAGGTTTGTTTTGTCAGCCTTTTTGGACCCAGGGGCCTGTGTACGCCTGTGTATGCCACATATCCTATTATAGATACACCACTGAAATGGACAAATATACCCCTGTTTAAAAAATGTTGTCCAACATCTTTTATTCCCACAGTGTTGATGAAGACTATGGTTGGTATAGGGATAAATATCGAATATAAACAGTAGAAGAGGAATAGTTTTCTCTCCCTTATATAAAAAGGTGCACTGTCACCAGCACTTCATCAAGTATTTAATGAACACCTTTAACTATATCTGTGTATATCCCTCATCACTGAAAGAAAGAGAAGCATATATGTGTTATGATATATGATATACATATGCAGCTTCCCCCCTTTTTGAATCCCAGCATCTCCTGACCGCCCGTCTACTACCCTGACCCCTTCTGTCGCTAATACCTATACAACATTCATGAACTCAACTTGAGATTTCTTTGTTATTCAGTCACACTGTCCTTTATTACATTTCAAGATGCTGACATTCCCGGGATTCAAACCCATTGCCTGTGGCATTGCAGTCAGACCCTCTATTCATTGAGCTATCTGCCCTTGCATAGAAAGATAGATAATTTTAAGCTTGAGAATTCTAACTATTTGAAGCTTGCCTTCTACGTTGTTAAATAATGATCAGCATTGCAGCTGAGCAGATCTATGTAGTGTGCGGCTGCAAGAGATTGGATGTGTGGCTGCGCACTACATAGATCTGATCAATTGCAATGCTGATTATTTTTACAAAGTACCAGTAGCTTCATATAGTGTTATAAGCTTCTATGCAGGATCAAACAGCTCAATGAGTAGGGTGTTTGATTAGAATTCGTGTTTGATTAGAATTCAAGAGGTTATAGAATTTGGCTATGGCAATATATTGAAATGTGCTAGCTAATAAAGGGTATTGTAACTGAATAACAATGAGCTCTCAAGTTAAGTGCATGAATGTGGTATTAAGAGGATTTAGGTCCAAATAAAAAAATTTGTAGTGGTCTATAAATGTGTATTACAGATAGATAGATAGATAGATAGATAGATAGATAGATAGATAGATAGATAGATAGATATGCAGATAATGACCATTATGGCCAGAAGGGGGCACACACCAATGTTAAAAGTCCACACATATCTTTATTAGGTCATCTCAATTCCAAGAACATGTCAACATTTCGACCCATCAGGGTCTTTGTCAAGACAGACAGCAAAGGCATCATCAGCACAGCATGGAGGTAGGAAGTATCACAGTGCAGTGCTGATATAGCTAAATGGTTCTACACAGAAATCAATGTTCTTGAAAAATATATCATTATTTGTGTTTTGTGACTAGGGAGTAATGTAACTTGGTTGAGAAAAGGGTGAAATAGGCTGTCTGTATATAGTATGTATTGGCATTGACATGTCAGGCTGTAAATACCCTATAAAGTACAGTGCATCACCTGCAACATTTACATTACTACCAGCGGCCGCTACAGCACCAACTACCTAGTGCAGGGGAATAGCCGCTAAGCACACATAAACATACATGTGTAGATATGTGCTGGCAGTGTATCCAGATTGGCAGCGGTGGTGTATACCATAGCCGCCGTGGTGACCCCGAGACTCGGCACTGGCTTCACCCTCCTAAGCCCGCCCCCAGACTCTCATTTGGCACTTTCACAGTCAGTGGGTAGGTTAGGAGAGTTAAGCCTAATACCGAGTCCCGGGTTCACCATGGCGGCTATGGTACACAGTGCCGCTGCTGATCCGGACACACTGCCAGCACATATATTACATACTTCTACACATATATGTTTATATGTGCTTAGCGGTTCCCCCTCTGCACTAGATAGTCTGTGCTGCAGCCATCGCTGATTGCTATACATCTTAAATGTGACTTTTTCTGGAAAAAAAATGCTCATTTACATAAGGAGGCATATGCATCAACATTTGGAGAGTGATAAAGTGTAGAGAGATAGAGTGCCAGTCAATCAGCTAATAATTGCCATGTTACAGGCTATATTTGGAAATTATAGTAGTTTACCTCTCTCCACTTTAGCACTCTCCAAGTGTTGATACAAATGCATCTTTAGTACTCACATGCCTTATAGGAATACTGGTGAGGCAACCTGCAGGATTTTCAAATAAAGATTTTGGAGAAGAGCAAATGTTATATGCAGGTCTTGGCCTAACTGTACTAAGCCTTGGAGAGAGATAAAGTAACTAAAGATAAAGTACCAGCCAATCATCTCCTAACTGCCATGTTACAGGCTGTGTTTTAAAAATGACAGTTAGGAGCTGGTTGGTTTGTACTTTATCTCTGTCCACTTTATCTCTCTCCAAGGCTTTAGTGCATCTGCCTAATTCAGACTCGATCACTCCTCTGCGAATTTGAATGTTCAGATAGAGTGAATTCCCGCCCCGTGCAAGTCTGCGTATGCTACATAGTTGTGCATACTGTACGCCGGTCAGCTGCAAATCCATTCACAACTCACTCACCATCTAATGTTTTTCTCCAGTCTGTGCAGTCTGTGAGTATCTCAGGACTTACTGTTACAGTGCGAAAGAAACAGGCTGATCGGGGCCAGAGCCAACATCACACACCCTCCCTGAAAACACTTAGGAACGCCTGCGTTTTTCCAGACACTCCCAGAAAACAGCTAGTTACCACCCCCAAACGTCCGCTTCCTGTCAATCAACCTGCGTACGCCTAGCGATCAAAAAAGACGCTGAATTTTTTTGCAGTTTGACCTTGCACGTGCGCACTATGATTCATACGCATGCACAGTCGATTAAATCGCTTGCCTTGAGAATTCGCACAACAGCGATCAGGTCTGAATTAGGCCCATAGACCCCTCAGTTGGGGATCAGTACGAGATCCCGGCGGTCAGGAGACAGATGTTGGGAGCCCGACAGCTGGGATCCCGGCAGCAAGCGCATCGTTCCCTCGCGGGCTCACTGTGCTTGCCACGCTCCGGGCCTGGTGGTGACCTTTGGTCACCACAGGTTTCTATTCCCCTCTGGGTGGTGGCGTGGACCACCAACCAAGAGGTGTAACCAGCCGGCGGTCAGGACTTCGACCGCCGGTATTTCAACTGGTGTCGGGATTCCGGCGTCGGTATCCTGACCGCCGGGATCCCCTCAGTTGTATAGTAAAAATGCCTTATTGCAAACTATTTAACATACAGAGTGTAATTGAACATTACTTTTTTTTCAGGATCTTGTTGACCTCATTCCAGAATTTGAATCTACACTTGGTGAAAGAATAAAGGTATAAACCTATAAATAAAAATGTTTAAAGACTGTTACTTTAAAACACAAATTAATAAAATGGTCTGCAAATGTGTAAAAGTGAACAGGTAACAATAAATAACAAATCACAAAGGTGTTCAACTAAACTTTCTTTTGGCACTATATATTAATGCCAAACAATAAATTATGTGATACTCTAATTGGACACCAATGTTAAAAATGGAGAAGGATGGTTTGGGATATGGATATAGGACAGGAAATCTCTATAGGTGGGGCAATATAAGAAAGTTCTGCAGTAAGTTCTGGGCTAGATAGGTTCAAAGAGTCTGGATGGTTTATAGCAATATAAAGTAGGAAATAATGAAGAAATACTATGGCTGTAAATAGAAATCACAGCCTTGATTTTGGGATACAACGAGAGCCATGACATCTCCACTTGACCATATATTTGCTCCAGGAGGCAATCACGAGACCGCCTGTCGGGATTCCGGTGGTAACAATGCCGATGCTGGAATCCCGACAGGTGGTGAAATGCCGCCACCGGAATACCAGGGCCACAGGCTTTTCTCCCTCTATGTGTGTCGTGGACACCCATAGAGGGAGAATATAACCCGCAGCATGGTGAACATAGCAAGCCCACAACGGGCTTTCTTGTGCTTGCCCCGCTGCCGACATACTGGTGGCTGGGATCACGCTGTCGGGGTCATGACTGACCTGGGATTTGCAGAAGCAACAGTAAATCCAATTATTAACATTAAAAATAATAATTTGTGTAGAAAATATATCTGTATAATAAATATAGAATAATCTGCAATGTGAATACATTCAACTAATAAGTTTGTCCTGCTAATGACAATGGACTCTGTTTTTATACTTTCCCTGTATCAAACATGTAATAGAGTCCCACTTAGATCCCATGCCCACCAGGTAATCTGAATTGCTTACACAGATATACTTTCAAACATGTTATTAAATCCTTTTTCTAGATTATTTCATGCTTTCTATCGTCTAGAAAGGTATAGGAATGGTAGTGAAAATAGTAAATGGGAGTATTTAAAGTACATTCACAGGTAACTGTGCCCTATTCTTCTCTCAGATATCCAGTCAGATATGTGAATGAATGCAATTTATTCAGTAGAATGCACAATATAGCCAGTGATAAAGCTATTTGAAGATAAACTATAAAATAAACCGTATTACTGTCCCAGGCTGGTACATAACATTTTATATAAATCTGTCCCAGATACCATGATTCGTTTTCCCATAGTCCTCTTACTTTTATATAGAACTGAGTTCAGATCTAGATACCGTGGACAGTTATATGCCATATGTGTTTGTAACAGCTTAAAATGCAATAGCTGTCATCTTTAACCTAAATAACATGGTATACACTAGTGTTTGATCTGCGTAAATAATGCAGATAAAGCAACTTGCATAATGCTATGTATAGCTGATCTTGAACTCATATGTCCAATGTACACAGTTCAATGTATCACTAATGAGCACATATTTTTTTCCAAAGTCTCTACAAAGCATAGTTACGAAATCAGTGGCTTGTGACCCAAAATGTATATAAAATGTATGTCCTGGATATATTTTTGAGGTCCTCTGAAGGTTTGATTTGTAACAGTCTATTGGAAATACCTCATGTAGTGTGTAATAATAAAGACACACGGACACTTTATGCCCTGCAAAATAAATTAATGAATAAACAATTACGCACCATTGATCTAATTTACTGGACAATTGTGAAACAGAGACATAGATATTAAGATCAGCCCTTGGTTACACATAGGTATGACTACAAACACTGTGTTACATTATGTACTTTTGTACTGTGTAGGCTTTTGGAACAAAAACATGAACAAATTGGAAAACATCAGGGCAAAGGAAATAAATAGTGGTTCATTTCAAAATATCAGCAATTTTTTAGATATAATGGGATTTTTTCCCACTAAGTAAAATTACAGCTATACTTCTGTACAATTTTCTGTAATGTTTTCATTTTTATTTACACTAGTGTTACGTGAGAATGCTATGTCAGCATAGCTAATTAATTAGCTAAGAAAAATTACAAATATTCGTTTTAACTATATTGCACTGTATAGGTCAATCACCCCCAATCAGGGATATATCCCCAATCAGTGAACAATTGTGGGTTATGCTAATAAATTGAATGTGTCGCAAGACTCTCTAATCAAAAGGAGATTAATGCTGAGATGTTATTAGCCTTAAAGTCATTTTCACAAAAAACAACTAATATTGGAGGTCATTCCGAGTCGTTCGCTCGAAAAATTTCTTCGCATCGCAGCGTTTTTCCGCTTAGTGTCCGCACTGCGACTGCGCCAAGTAAATTTGCTATGAAGTTTGGATTTTTACTCACGCCTTTTTCTTCGCTCAGGCGATCGTAGTGTGATTGACAGGAAATGGGTGTTACTGGGCGGAAACAGGACGTTTTATGGGCGTGTGGGAAAAAACGCTACCGTTTCCGGAAAAAACGCGGGAGTGGCTGGAGAAACGGAGGAGTGTCTGGGCGAACGCTGGGTGTGTTTGTGACGTCAAACCAGGAACGATAAGCACTGAACTGATCGCAGATGCCGAGTAAGTCTGAAGCTACTCTGAAACTGCTACGAGATGTGTAATCGCAATATTGCGAATCTTTCGTTCGCAATTTTAAGAAGCTAAGATTCACTCCCAGTAGGCGGCGGCTTAGCGTGTGCAATACTGCTAAAATCGCCTTGCGAGCGAACAACTCGAATGAGGGCCCTTTTTTCTGGTTGCAGTCTCTGCAATATTATTTTAGTGGAGTTTAAAGAAATGTTGCATTTTGTAGTGCAGCCAGCTGAAACTTACAATAATACATTTGTGATTGTTTTCTTTTTTAATTCAGAAAGTGTGTATGTATGTTCATTAGCTATATGGTAAATTGGATTTAATCTGTGTTTTCTTCTGTTTCAGAGAAGTCTCATATTTGATGGAGATGCAGAGGTATGTGTTTCTGCTGAGCGCACAAGGACAGTGTTAGATAACCATTAGCTGCATGTTTCTGTGACTGCAGGGTCAGTGACACTGACCACATGAAAGAGAACACATAGGTAAAGTCACATATCACTCAATAAGGAGGGTTACTGAGGAAATAAGGAGTCCCAAGTAGACAATGTCTGCACATGGCTCACGGTAAAACTGTTTTATAACAGTCAAGACAACAATGTTACAATATGAAATATTTGACAAAATTCCACACACTGCATTGGCCTTTAATGAGAAATTCATGTAATCAGCTTTGTTTTTTTATTATTGCAGAGACATTAAAATAGCAGTAACCCGAAATTGCCTTATACAAAATAGCTATTAATAACATTCACAAATATATAAGAAAAGTTCCCATAACATGACAGAACTGGAGAGAGTTACTGTTCTATTCCCATTTGCTGTGCAGCTCAGCGCAAGTTGCTCTTGTATGTTACTTGCCATTTCATGTGCAAGGGGTGTAAACAAAGCTGATTATGTGTCTCAGCGGGATAGCCGATATCTGTGTCTTCCCCCATGATGACATTGATTTAATGTATGGTATGGGGTACACAGCAACCCTTCTCTGTAAGCAAAATATTGTCCATCATGATAGTTTACAGTATGACAGCATTATGTTCTGCAAGGTGTGATGTGCTGACTCTGTAATAGACATATCCCTAGAACACTGGGGCAGAAGTATTAAGCCTGGAGAGGTGATAAAGCAGTGATAAGTGCAAGGTGATAAGGCACCAGCCAATCAGCTCCTAACTATCAATTTACATATTGGAGCTGATTGGCTGGTGCGTTATCACCTTGCACTTATCACTACTTTATCACCTCCCCAGGCTTATTACAGGCTTATTACATCTACCCCAGAGTGAGCTACGCTACACACAATACACTGACAATAACATACCTCTCAACTGATTTTTACAGAACAGTCCCGTTTTTTTAGCACTGTCCTGCTGTCCCACTGGCGGGCTGCAGTGTTCCGCGGCGGTGGTGGTTAAGGGGGGGTGCGGTGGGGGGCACTAATACAAATGACAGTAACAGCTTTCTGAAGAAAATGTGGAAGTCTCAGTTGAAGAAAACATCCGAGATTCATTCATTCAAGCCACAATTGTTCCTCATTAGTTGGAGTTTCAGAATAATATGCTCATTGACTTCTTCCTAATAGGTTCCCTCTCAAGATTCAATCTCTCTGTACAGTTACAAAGTGGAATCCACCATTACATCACATTTCGTCAATACCATGATACAGAGCAAAGTGGTGAACAATGCTCCACATTCACAGAGCCTCTCATTTGATATCCAGATACCCAAAGGGGCACTAATCAATAACTTCACAATGTAAGTTCTTATCTGAATACATCCATGTTTATTTATTATCTTTTAATATAAGATGCCTTGTATATTCATATTGTACTATATTACCTTATTTATGAAAGCATGAAATCAACACCATAAAGATGTATGGACAAGAATTCACCATTAAAGCGTCCTCTGCATTTGTACAGAAAACCCCATTTGCTTCTATACTACTGTGAATTAAAGCACAAACAGAAATGAGCTGCTGTATTTCTCATTGTATTCCCTTTACAGCGCACGTTTCTTTCTCTATTTTGGGAGTATATTTGGAAAAATGCTAAAAAAGAAACCATCAGCATATAAATGGCGCTGACACTACACAACATGGAAGCAAAGAGGAGACAGATTAATATGACAATATATATATATATATATACATACATATACATATACACACTGTATACATATTTATAGAAGCATGTGTCATAGACACTTTAAAATGCATGTGCATAGTGAAGTTGGCCCATCTAACACCACGACGGGGTCCTCAGCCAGTGTGCCTATTTTTCTTATTTCCGTAACACAGTCGACGGTCCTACTCTCATCTTTCCTCCGCTCATGGATGAGGTTAGACAGCAGATGGGATTAGTTGACTAGAGTGATAGTATCTATTTTTCTACTATCCATGCCAGTGTAAAAAATCTTTTCTTTCCTACTGTCTATGACACATTACAACATGATCTTGTTTGTTTAAATTCTCCATGCAATAATATGATTTCTGAATACAGATAATTAACAAGCTGTATAGGAGCTCTAATGTATATTGGCCCTCATTCCGAGTTGTTCGCTCGCAAGCGGATTTTAGCAGATTTGCTCATGCTAAGCCGCCGCCTACTGGGAGTGAATCTTAGCATCTTAAAATTGCGAACGATGTATTCGCAATATTGCGATTACACACCTCGTAGCAGTTTCTGAGTAGCTTCAGACTTGGCATCTGCGATCAGTTCAGTGCTTGTCGTTCCTGGTTTGACGTCACAAACACACCCAGCGTTCGCCCAGACACTCCTCCGTTTCTCCGGCCACTCCTGCGTTTTTTCCGGAAACGGTAGCGTTTTTTCCCACACGCCCATAAAACGGCCTGTTTCCGCCCAGTAACACCCATTTCCTGTCAATCACATTACGATCGCCAGAACGATGAAAAAGCCGTGAGTAAAAATCCTAACTGCATAGCAAATTTACTTGGCGCAGTCGCAGTGCGGACATTGCGCATGCGCATTAAGCGGAAAATCGCTGCGCTGCGAAGATTTTTACCGAGCGAACAACTCGGAATGAGGGCCATTGTTATTTCTTTTCCAAAAATGATCATTTTGGACTGACTTATGTGGTTTGTTACACTATGACTAGAATGTGGCCCTTACAAATAGTGGCTGTGTAAGGCACCTGCATTTGTTACACACTTTGTTGATATAAACATCAATGTGTCAGTTTTCTGTTTAAAGATACAAATGAACTAAAATGTAGACAGAGTGCTCAGCACAGTCTAATTGCAACTATGTATTCCTCATTTGTTTTTACACAGACATGGATAGCATTTTTTCTTTTTCTTTTGTATGGAAGGGATGATAGTATTTGATGCACAAAAAAACTTTGTGGAGTATGGGGAGAAGCAGATCCTAGATGTATAGCATTATTTATACCGCCTAGGTGTAATCCAGACATATATTATCAGTTTGGACTTTATATGAGATATTCAAGTTTAATATCAAAAGATTAATTAATTTCCTAAAAAAATCTTTTTATTGCACGTAAGAATATATATCACCAATATCACTACTGCTGCTTATCTAATAAGTTTGATAGATTACTATCATTGTCTTGTTATTAATTTTTGAGCAAAATACATAATTTCAAGACGATAGTATTTGCTCTCACTTACTAATATTTTTACCACTGTTTATGAGGGGATTTATTAATTGATATTTTTAGTATACCCCTGTTATCATTTTTTAGTTGAGTATTTGAATAATAAATGCTAAGTTTTAAACTAAATACATTTTTCACCCATTCATACATAACATTATTAAAATGAGTGCTCCAAACATAGGAATTTCTTCTTTTTGGTGAGGTGTGGGTGCTTCCACACCCACCAAATCAATTTGTATCTGGTACACTATTCCTGGGAGCACCTCCAACGCAAGAATAGCTGCCCATTTGGGCTTAATTTGTTTTTGGTTAGTTGGTTTTCATGATTCAGTCAATTAATTATATTCAGTCTGGTGCAGGATAAACCTAGATTTGTTTTTCACTGTGTATCCACAAATATTGCTTACCCCCAGATATACTATGGAGGGACTGCAGCAGATATATTCTCAGATGCAAATGCAGCCTCTGTAGGTTTCTATGAGGGCTGTAGTGGTGCCGGATTTACCAAGCTCCAGAATTAAAGCTTTCCGGAGCTTGACCTCATTAGGATAACGCTATCACCAGATGGCATTACCCTACAGCAGCCTACGGGCTATTATTTCTCCAAAATTACAAGTAGAGGACCCTCCCCTGCAATGGCCGCTGCACATGCGTGGTCAGCAGACCATGCATGCCTGGAATGGCCCCGGCTTACGATATAGAAGTGAAATGATTACTTTTGCGATCATTTCACTTCTCTTCACGTCACAGGGATGGGCTCCTTTCTGAGCCCTTCTTCCTGCATGTGATAATACATTCCTACAAATGCTGATTTCTTATTGCCATGAATGAATAGTGGCGATAAGAAATTCTAATTAGGAAATATAATTAGTAAATGTGACCCAAAAGGTTTAAAACTTCTCCGTTATCTACAGCACTGAAATCTTGCAACATAAAAATTTGACTGACAGGAGACAGTTTGAAATAATAATGCACAGTCTTTAGAACCTGTTACCATAGAAAAGTAGACCCTTTCTCCCAGGTTCTCTGAGTCACTAGAGAGTTAACAGGTTCTAACCTAAATAGTGGCCCATAACTTGTCACATGAGCACTGAGCCTAAACATTAGCTGGGAACTAATTATTACAAAATCATACACTACTCCTGACTTTAATTAACCAACCAACCAACCAACCAGTTTATTTGATCAATGGCACCACATAAATGATATGTCCTCTACAGCGCTGTCTAGAACATTATTTGCAAGACTGATCAAACTTTGTTAAGTTTAAAATCATTATTATAGGTCCTGCACATGGACATTTCAGGTTGGTGTGTTGATATACAATTTATGAAAATGGAAAAGTGAATCTCTATGAAAAACATTTTTAGAATAAAAATAGAACCTATTTTAATTAATCTATTTTGTGTACTAGGAATGTCAATGGCATCACATTTAGTGGCTCAATCAGAGAAAAGTCAGAGGCTAGGAGCTTGTACTCAAAGGCCAGAGCAAGAGGCAAGTCGGCAGGATTACTGAGGTTAGTATGGCACCATTAATACACTAAAATTTACTAAATATGGCAGCTGCGTGTTTTTTTGCTGTTAAATGTTGGGTCAGATGTTATACAGTATATGTCTAATTGTTTCTTGTGTTGTATAGATCAACTATTCTTGTTTAAGCAATACTTCAGTGGTTCCCAAACCGGGAGCTGTGGCACCCTGGGGTGCCTTGAGGTAATTACAGGGCTGTCCTGGGTTGGTGGTCAAGGACCAATTAAAATTATTTATGGTCAATGTAAAAGACAAAATCAGTACTTGTGGCTGCCAATCATAAAATATGTGGGCAAACAGAAGCAAATCCTCTCCCTCACCACATAACTGAACCTAAGGATAGATGACATATTGGGGGGGGATTCAATTAAATGCGCTTTTGAATAGCACCGGAAATGAGTGCCCAGGCTATTCAATGAGCCACGGATTTATTAATTATTATTATTATCATAATAATCATAAAAATAATAATACTTTATTATCATCAATAGTTCACATACATGAACAAGCAACAAAATTAAAAAGTAAGCAAGTACAGAAGTGATAAGAACAAAAGAACTTCCCAACCAATAACACCTCTAATTATCTTAGATTTGTCCTATTTAACATATTTATTGCTGTCGGGGAAAAACTACCCCTTAACCAGCTAGTCCAAAAAAGAATAGATCGATAGCGCTTGTTAGATGGCAGCACAGAGAACATCCCCAAATTTGGATGCGATAAATCTCCTAGGATGCTTTTCACCTTGGTGAGAAGCCTTCTCTCATATATATCCTATATGCTGGGCAAGCTACCTCCAATAGCTCTACTCACAGTTTTTACCAGCTTCTAAAGAGACCTATTGTTCTGCTGCAGTGACTTACGTTCTGCTGCAGTGTAGGTTCCAAACCACCCCACAATTCCATATGTAAGAACACTCTGCAGAACACATGAGTAAAAGTTAACCAGGATTTCCTTACATATTCCCGACATTCGCATTTTCCTCATTAATTCAAACGTTGTTGGGCCTATTTAATAACACATTGTGTGTGGACACTTCAAGACAAGTCTTTGGAAATATTACTGTCCAGAAATTTGAATGGCTCGACCGTCTCCACTTCCTGACCATTTAAAACTAACGGGCAGAGGGGCTGTTTATGCAGTTTCCTAAAATCTACAATAATTTCTTTGGTCTTTTTTACATTTGAAATTAAATGGTTGTCTTGACTTCAATCTTCCAACCTAGAGACCTCAGATCTATACTCTGACTCATTTTTAGTAATTAGGCCTACAACAGCGATATTGTCAGCAAATTTAATAATATGAACTGATTCCGAGCTTGAGATACAATCGTAAGTAAACAGGGAGTACAGCAGGGGGCTCAACACACATCCCTGAGGCACTCCCGTACTAATTACGAGCTAACTAGATAAAAAAATTATGCAATCGGACAATCTGTGGCCTATTAGTCAGAAAATCCAGGATCCATTTTACCTACAAAATTGTTCAGACCCAGCTGAGATTATTTGCACATTAGAGACATCGGAATGACCCTCTTAAAAGCGGATCTATAGTCCACAAACAAAATTCTTGCGAAAGAGCATGTGGATTCTGGGGTATATCTAATTATCCCTGGTAAAACATCGGGTCCGACATACGGCCGAAAATGGCAATTTTTCTGACTTTTTTTCTGATGTTTCACCGATTTTTTTTTTTACGGGCTATCCAAAATGGATCACTTGTAAAAAAAAAAAAAAAGCTGATCTCACGAAAACACACAGGTTCAGTGAAACCTGTGTGCTTTCGGATGAAACAGCCCCATTTTTGCGCGAAAACTGGACTGTTTCTGGGGATTTCGCTTCGCCTGCCTGAGGCAGGTGGAAAAAAAATCCCAGATAAGCCGCGTCTCATGCCGTCTTATCGGGGATAATGTTAGGGTCTCCTGCTCTGTGCTGCCACGTCGTCATGGCAACCGGGAGACAAGTGCTAGCGGAGTAACCTGAGCGTAGCTGATACTCCGGTTCGGGTCTTTTGCTGTGCAGTGGTTACAGGCTCTGTGCATGGCAGGGGATCCGGTGCTGGTTTTTGTGCTCACAGTCTGTGAGGTCTGAGTGGGGCGTGGACAGCACCTGCTATATAAACCCTCTTCTCAGGTTAGGCAGATGCTGCTGAATCTTTGTTGGTTAGTCAGTTCCTGAAAGCTAGCTAGTACTGTGTAAACTTTGTATTTGTTTGTTGCTTACTGCAAATAGGCCTTGGGATTTGGTATTACACTCTGCCAATCCTGACCTAGCAGTAAGACTGGAGTCAGTTGTTTAACCTGCTGGGGTTCTTTTGCTACTCTGTGAACCTAGCAAGTTTGCGGCTGTATTCTCAGACTTGCCTGCCAAAATCCTTTCTCACTGTGCAAGGTGTTCAGGTGTCAATTTAGTGGCAGTAAGCTGAACCAGTGCACTGCAAGTGAAGACTAGGATTGTGGAGACTCTCCTTGTGTCTATTATTCCATCTCTGACCAAGGAGTTTACTGCCACACCCGTTGGTAACCCTTTAGGGTTTTGCTGTTGCCCTTAGCAACAGCATTTCGGGTTCTCTACGTATTAAATCACAACATCTCGCTTCTTTCCATCTGAGCATTCCTAATACTAGGGAGACACCCAGTTTCTTAGCCTTTGGGCTTCTTTGTTCACTTTGTGTTTATTTTGTTACCCTATCACCTTCTGTGTATGTAATGTCATATTCCCCAGTCTGTCTGTGAGTTCATTTGTTTTGCATCCCTCTCCGTTCAGACACCAGTACATTCCTGCTGGCACTGGTGTGCATAACATATTCAGCAGCCTAATACTCCTGTTGAAATTTTGTGGGAATATGGAGCATACCCCTCAAAATACTTTGCAACAGGTGGTCGATCAGATGCAGGTCCTGACTCGACAATTTAATGATTTGTCCATTAAAATGCACACCTCGCAGGCCGCTGGCGGAGCTCCCGCAGCAGCAGTACCTTCAGGGGTTAAGGAGCCGAAAGTAAATCTCCCGGATCATTTTTCTGGAGATCGCTCGCAGTTCTTTTGTTTCAAGGAGAGCTGCAAGCTATATTTCCAGCTTAGGCCTCAGTCTTCTGGGTCGGAGATTCAGCGGGTGGGCATAGTGATTTCCTTGCTACAAGGAGACCCACAGGTCTGGGCATATGGGTTGCAGCCTGACTGTCCGTCACTTAAAAGTGTTGATGCTTTTTTTACGGCACTGGGCATGTTGTATGATGACCCTGACAAGACGGCCTCAGCCGAGGCTCAGATTTCGATCCTTAAGCAAGGGCGAAGGCCAGTTGAGGTTTATTGTATGGAGTTTCGGAGGTTGGCCCATGATACCCAGTGGAATGACCCAGCCCTGAGACACCAGTACCGAAGAGGTCTTTCTAACCAGTTAAAAGACCAACTGGTACAATATCCCTTGCCTGATAGCTTGGATCAGCTCATGCAGTTATCCATTCGGGTGGATAGACGGCTGAGAGAGCGCAGGCTTGAAAGGGAGACCGAGGTTTCCGTCTTTCCCAAGGGAACCTCAGACTCTGAGGAATTTTCCGAGGAGCCTATGCAGATTGGGGCTACCCGCCTCTCCTCGCGTGAGAAGACGCGGAGGAGACAGCAGGGGTTATGTTTGTACTGTGGGAATAAAGGTCATGTGGTAGTATCATGCCCAGAAAAGCCGGAAAACTTCAGGGCCTGAGGGTGATGGGAAATATCCTGTCAGGCCAGAAGTCAGAATTTCCCAAGAAGACTTTTATCATTCCGGTGACCTTGAAGATCCTCGGTCAAACTGTCAAGACTGAGGCCTTTGTGGACAGTGGGGCCGACGGGGTTTTTATGGACCGCCAATTTGCCCTGAAACACTCTGTTCCCTTAGTACCCTTGGCATCGGAAATTGAGATTTGTGGGTTAAACGGGGAACCATTATCCCAGGGTAAAATTACCTCTTGCACTAGCCAGATTTCTTTGTTTATTGGAGCCACACACTCTGAAAAATTGTCCTTTTATGTGACTGTCTGTACTTTTGCCTCATTGGTGTTGGGGTTACCCTGGTTAAGGGCCCACGATCCTCAATTTGACTGGGTCTCTGGGGAGATTCTTAGTTGGGGTACTGATTGTTTCAGGAGTTGCTTGAGCCTTCCAGTCAGGCTTTCGCAGCTAAGTTTGCCAGGATTGCCAGAATGTTATGCAGATTTTGCGGACGTGTTCTCCAAAAGAGTTGCAGAGGTACTACCTCCCCATCGCCCCTATGACTGTGCCATTAATTTGTTGCCGAATGCTAAGCTTCCCAAGAGCAGGTTGTACTCCCTGTCACGTCCTGAGACTCAGGCTATGGCAGAGTACATTCAGGAGAACTTGGCTAAGGGATTTATCAGACCTTCACAGTCTCCAGTTGGGTCGGGGTTCTTCTTCGTGGGTAAAAAAGACGGTTCGTTGCGACCCTGCATCGACTTCAGGGAATTGAACCGTATCACGATTAAAAACTCATACCCACTGCCTCTCATTTCGGTCTTGTTTGACCAGCTTCGTACGGCCACCATTTTTTCTAAGATTGACCTACGCGGTGCGTACAATCTAATCCGAATAAGAGAGGGGATGAATGGAAGACTGCCTTTAATACCCACTCAGGGCACTATGAATATTTGGTGATGCCTTTTGGGCTCTGTAATGCCCCGGCAGTCTTCCAGGACTTCATGAACGATATGCTCAGGGAATATTTGAATGGATTCTTAGTAGAGATGAGCGCCTGAAATTTTTCGGGTTTTGTGTTTTGGTTTTGGGTTCGGTTCCGCGGCCGTGTTTTGGGTTCGAACGCGTTTTGGCAAAACCTCACCGAATTATTTTTGTCGGATTCGGGTGTGTTTTGGATTCGGGTGTTTTTTTCCAAAAACACTAAAAAACAGCTTAAATCATAGAATTTGGGGGTCATTTTGATCCCAAAGTATTATTAACCTCAAAAACCATAATTTACACTCATTTTCAGTCTATTCTGAATACCTCACACCTCACAATATTATTTTTAGTCCTAAAATTTGCACCGAGGTCGCTGTGTGAGTAAGATAAGCGACCCTAGTGGCCGACACAAACACCGGGCCCATCTAGGAGTGGCACTGCAGTGTCACGCAGGATGTCCCTTCCAAAAAACCCTCCCCAAACAGCACATGACGCAAAGAAAAAAAGAGGCGCAATGAGGTCGCTGTGTGAGTAAGATAAGCGACCCTAGTGGCCGACACAAACACCGGGCCCATCTAGGAGTGGCACTGCAGTGTCACGCAGGATGTCCCTTCCAAAAAACCCTCCCCAAACAGCACATGACGCAAAGAAAAAAAGAGGCGCAATGAGGTAGCTGTGTGAGTAAGATTAGCGACCCTAGTGGCCGACACAAACACCGGGCCCATCTAGGAGTGGCACTGCAGTGTCACGCAGGATGGCCCTTCCAAAAAACCCTCCCCAAACAGCACATGACGCAAAGAAAAAAAGAGGCGCAATGAGGTAGCTGACTGTGTGAGTAAGATTAGCGACCCTAGTGGCCGACACAAACACCGGGCCCATCTAGGAGTGGCACTGCAGTGTCACGCAGGATGTCCCTTCCAAAAAACCCTCCCCAAACAGCACATGACGCAAAGAAAAAAAGAGGCGCAATGAGGTAGCTGTGTGAGTAAGATTAGCGACCCTAGTGGCCGACACAAACACCGGGCCCATCTAGGAGTGGCACTGCAGTGTCACGCAGGATGTCCCTTCCAAAAAACCCTCCCCAATCAGCACATGATGCAAAGAAAAAGAAAAGAAAAAAGAGGTGCAAGATGGAATTATCCTTGGGCCCTCCCACCCACCCTTATGTTGTATAAACAAAACAGGACATGCACACTTTAACCAACCCATCATTTCAGTGACAGGGTCTGCCACACGACTGTGACTGATATGACGGGTTGGTTTGGACCCCCCCCAAAAAAGAAGCAATTAATCTCTCCTTGCACAAACTGGCTCTACAGAGGCAAGATGTCCACCTCATCTTCACCCTCCTATATATCACCGTGTACATCCCCCTCCTCACAGATTATCAATTCGTCCCCACTGGAATCCACCATCTCAGCTCCCTGTGTACTTTGTGGAGGCAATTGCTGCTGGTCAATGTCTCCGCGGAGGAATTGATTATAATTCATTTTAATGAACATCATCTTCTCCACATTTTCTGGATGTAACCTCGTACGCCGATTGCTGACAAGGTGAGCGGCGGCACTAAACACTCTTTCGGAGTACACACTTGTGGGAGGGCAACTTAGGTAGAATAAAGCCAGTTTGTGCAAGGGCCTCCAAATTGCCTCTTTTTCCTGCCAGTATAAGTACGGACTGTGTGACGTGCCTACTTGGATTCGGTCACTCATATAATCCTCCACCATTCTATCAATGTTGAGAGAATCATATGCAGTGACAGTAGACGACATGTCCGTAATCGTTGTCAGGTCCTTCAGTCCAGACCAGATGTCAGCATCAGCAGTCGCTCCAGACTGCCCTGCATCACCGCCAGCGGGTGGGCTCGGAATTCTGAGCCTTTTCCTCGCACCTCCAGTTGCGGGAGAATGTGAAGGAGGAGATGTTGACAGGTCGCGTTCCGCTTGACTTGACAATTTTGTCACCAGCAGGTCTTTCAACCCCAGCAGACCTGTGTCTGCCGGAAAGAGAGATCCAAGGTAGGCTTTAAATCTAGGATCGAGCACGGTGGCCAAAATGTAGTGCTCTGATTTCAACAGATTGACCACCCGTGAATCCTTGTTAAGCGAATTAAGGGCTGCATCCACAAGTCCCACATGCCTAGCGGAATCGCTCCGTGTTAGCTCCTTCTTCAATGCCTCCAGCTTCTTCTGCAAAAGCCTGATGAGGGGAATGACCTGACTCAGGCTGGCAGTGTCTGAACTGACTTCACGTGTGGCAAGTTCAAAGGGCATCAGAACCTTGCACAACGTTGAAATCATTCTCCACTGCACTTGAGACAGGTGCATTCCATCTCCTATATCGTGCTCAATTGTATAGGCTTGAATGGCCTTTTGCTGCTCCTCCAACCTCTGAAGCATATAGAGGGTTGAATTCCACCTCGTTACCACTTCTTGCTTCAGATGATGGCAGGGCAGGTTCAGTAGTTTTTGGTGGTGCTCCAGTCTTCTGTACGTGGTGCCTGTACGCCGAAAGTGTCCCGCAATTTTTCTGGCCACCGACAGCATCTCTTGCACGCCCCTGTCGTTTTTTAAAAAATTCTGCACCACCAAATTCAAGGTATGTGCAAAACATGGGACGTGCTGGAATTTGCCCATATTTAATGCACACACAATATTGCTGGCGTTGTCCGATGCCACAAATCCACAGGAGAGTCCAATTGGGGTAAGCCATTCCGCGATGATCTTCCTCAGTTGCCGTAAGAGGTTTTCAGCTGTGTGCGTATTCTGGAAAGCGGTGATACAAAGCGTAGCCTGCCTAGGAAAGAGTTGGCGTTTGCGAGATGCTGCTACTGGTGCCGCCGCTGCTGTTCTTGCGGCGGGAGTCCATACATCTACCCAGTGGGCTGTCACAGTCATATAGTCCTGACCCTGCCCTGCTCCACTTGTCCACATGTCCGTGGTTAAGTGGACATTGGGTACAACTGCATTTTTTAGGACACTAGTGAGTCTTTTTCTGACGTCCGTGTACATTCTCGGTATCGCCTGCCTAGAGAAGTGGAACCTAGATGGTATTTGGTAACGGGGGCACACTGCCTCAATAAATTGTCTAGTTCCCTGTGAACTAACGGCGGATACCGGACGCACGTCTAACACCAACATAGTTGTCAAGGACTCAGTTATCCGCTTTGCAGTAGGATGACTGCTGTGATATTTCATCTTCCTCGCAAAGGACTGTTGAACAGTCAATTGCTTACTGGAAGTAGTACAAGTGGGCTTACGACTTCCCCTCTGGGATGACCATCGACTCCCAGCGGCAACAACAGCAGCGCCAGCAGCAGTAGGCGTTACACGCAAGGATGCATCGGAGGAATCCCAGGCAGGAGAGGACTCGTCAGACTTGCCAGTGACATGGCCTGCAGGACTATTGGCATTCCTGGGGAAGGAGGAAATTGACACTGAGGGAGTTGGTGGGGTGGTTTGCGTGAGCTTGGTTACAAGAGGAAGGGATTTACTGGTCAGTGGACTGCTTCCGCTGTCACCCAAAGTTTTTGAACTTGTCACTGACTTATTATGAATGCGCTGCAGGTGACGTATAAGGGAGGATGTTCCGAGGTGGTTAACGTCCTTACCCCTACTTATTACAGCTTGACAAAGGGAACACACGGCTTGACACCTGTTGTCCGCATTTCTGGTGAAATACCTCCACACCGAAGAGCTGATTTTTTTGGTATTTTCACCTGGCATGTCAACGGCCATATTCCTCCCACGGACAACAGGTGTCTCCCCGGGTGCCTGACTTAAACAAACCACCTCACCATCAGAATCCTTCTGGTCAATTTCCTCCCCAGCGCCAGCAACACCCATATCCTCCTCATCCTGGTGTACTTCAACACTGACATCTTCAATCTGACTATCAGGAACTGGACTGCGGGTGCTCCTTCCAGCACTTGCAGGGGGCATGCAAATAGTGGAAGGCGCATGCTCTTCACGTCCAGTGTTGGGAAGGTCAGGCATCGCAACCGACACAATTGGACTCTCCTTGTGGATTTGGGATTTCAAAGAACGCACAGTTCTTTGCGGTGCTTTTGCCAGCTTGAGTCTTTTCAGTTTTCTAGCGAGAGGCTGAGTGCTTCCATCCTCATGTGAAGCTGAACCACTAGCCATGAACATAGGCCAGGGCCTCAGCCGTTCCTTGCCACTCCGTGTGGTAAATGGCATATTGGCAAGTTTACGCTTCTCCTCCGACAATTTTATTTTAGGTTTTGGAGTCCTTTTTTTTCTGATATTTGGTGTTTTGGATTTGACATGCTCTGTACTATGACATTGGGCATCGGCCTTGGCAGACGACGTTGCTGGCATTTCATCGTCTCGGCCATGACTAGTGGCAGCAGCTTCAGCACGAGGTGGAAGTGGATCTTGATCTTTCCCTAATTTTGGAACCTCAACTTTTTTGTTCTCCATATTTTATAGGCAGAACTAAAAGGCACCTCAGGTAAACAATGGAGATGGATGGATTGGATACTAGTATACAATTATGGACGGACTGCCACAGTTAGGTGGTATAAAAAAACCACGGTTAGGTGGTATATATTGTAATACAATTATGGATGGACGGACTGCCTGCCGAGTTCCGACACAGAGGTAGCCACAGCCGTGAACTACCGCACTGTACACTGGTTGATAAAGAGATAGTAGTATACTCGTAACAACTAGTATGACTGACTATGACGGTATAAAGAATGAAAAAAAAACCACGGTTAGGTGGTATATATTGTAATACAATTATGGATGGACGGACTGCCTGCCGAGTTCCGACACAGAGGTAGCCACAGCCGTGAACTACCGCACTGTACACTGGTTGATAAAGAGATAGTAGTATACTCGTAACAACTAGTATGACTGACTATGACGGTATAAAGAATGAAAAAAAAACCACGGTTAGGTGGTATATATTATAATACAATTATGGATGGACGGACTGCCTGCCGACTGCCGACACAGAGGTAGCCACAGCCGTGAACTACCGCACTGTACACTGGTTGATAAAGAGATAGTAGTATACTCGTAACAACTAGTATGACACTATGACGGTATAAAGAATGAAAAAAAAACCACGGTTAGGTGGTATATATTATAATACAATTATGGATGGACGGACTGCCTGCCGAGTGCCGACACAGAGGTAGCCACAGCCGTGAACTACCGCACTGTACACTGGTTGATAAAGAGATAGTAGTATACTCGTAACAACTAGTATGACTGACTATGACGGTATAAAGAATGAAAAAAAAACCACGGTTAGGTGGTATATATTATAATACAATTATGGATGGACGGACTGCCTGCCGACTGCCGACACAGAGGTAGCCACAGCCGTGAACTACCGCACTGTACACTGGTTGATAAAGAGATAGTAGTATACTCGTAACAACTAGTATGACACTATGACGGTATAAAGAATGAAAAAAAAACCACGGTTAGGTGGTATATATTGTAATACAATTATGGATGGACGGACTGCCTGCCGACTGCCGACACAGAGGTAGCCACAGCCGTGAACTACCGCACTGTACACTGGTTGATAAAGAGATAGTAGTATACTCGTAACAACTAGTATGACACTATGACGGTATAAAGAATGAAAAAAAAACCACGGTTAGGTGGTATATATTATAATAATACAATTATGGATGGACGGACTGCCTGCCGACTGCCGACACAGAGGTAGCCACAGCCGTGAACTACCGCACTGTACACTGGTTGATAAAGAGATAGTAGTATACTCGTAACAACTAGTATGACTATGACGACGGTATAAAGAAAGAAAAAAAAATACCACGGTTAGGTGGTATATAATTATACAATTATGGATGGACGGACTGCCTGCCGAGTGCCGACTGCCGACACAGAGGTAGCCACAGCCGTGAACTACCGCACTGTACTGTGTCTGCTGCTAATATAGACTGGTTGATAAAGAGATAGTATACAACAATATACTACTATACTGGTGGTCAGGCACTGGTCACCACTAGTCACACTGGCAGTGGCACTCCTGCAGCAAAAGTGTGCACTGTTTAATTTTAAATTAATATAATATTATGTACTCCTGGCTCCTGCTATAACAACCTGCAGTGCTCCCCAGTCTCCCCCACAATTATTATAAGCTTTTATACATTGATGTGCAGCACACTGGGCTGAGCTGAGTGCACACAGACTGAGTCACACTGTGTGACTGCTGTGTATCGTTTTTTTCAGGCAGAGAACGGATATAGCAGAGAACGGATATATTAAATAAAAGTTAACTTAACAACAACTGCACTGGTCACTGTGGTAAACTCTGTCTGCACAATCTCTCTCTCTCTCTCTCTCTTCTAATCTATTCTAATGGAGAGGACGCCAGCCACGTCCTCTCCCTATCAATCTCAATGCACGTGTGAAAATGGCGGCGACGCGCGGCTCCTTATATAGAATCCGAGTCTCGCGAGAATCCGACAGCGTCATGATGACGTTCGGGCGCGCTCGGGTTAACCGAGCAAGGCGGGAAGATCCGAGTCGCTCGGACCCGTGAAAAAAAAAGTGAAGTTCGTGCGGGTTCGGATTCAAAGAAACCGAACCCGCTCATCTCTAATTCTTAGTTGTATACTTAGATGACATCCTAATCTTCTCCCATTCCCTGGAGGAACATCGGAAGCATGTACGCTTAGTCCTCCAGAAACTCAGAGACCACCGGCTTGGGGCGAAGCTGGAGAAGTGCGAATTTGAAGTTCAGCAAATCGCATTTCTAGGATATATTATCTCTCCAGAAGGTTTCCAAATGGAGGGTTCCAAGGTACAGGCAGTCCTGGATTGGGTGCAGCCCACTAGTTTGAAGGCGCTTCAGCGTTTTCTGGGCTTTGCGAATTTTTATAGACGATTTATCGCTGGATTTTCGTCTATAGTGGCGCCCTTGGTGGCACTCACTAAGAAAGGGGCGGATGTTGCTCACTGGTCTTGTGAGGCCAAAGCGGCTTTTGCCCGTCTCAAAAGGGCATTTGTCTCGGCCAAGGTGCTGCGACACCCAGATCCAGAGCGTCCTTTTGTGGTGGAGGTGGATGCCTCTGAGATGGGTATTGGGGCAGTGCTCTCTCAGATGGGGGTGTCTGATAATCGCCTTCATCCCTGTGCTTACTTTTCCCGTAAATTTTCGCCTGCCGAGATTAATTATGACGTGGGTAACCGGGAATTGTTGGCTATTAAGGATGCACTCGAAGAGTGGAGACACTGGCTTGAGGGGGCTAAGTTTGTGGTCTCAATTCTCACCGACCATAAGAATTTGGCATATTTAGAGTCAGCGAAGCGCCTCAATGCCAGGCAGGCACGATGGGCTTTGTTTTTTGCTCGCTTTAATTTTTTGATAACATATCGCCCTGGGTCAAAAAACATCAAGGCTGATGCGCTCCCGCAGAGTTTTGCTCCAATCTAGGAGACCACCGAGGAGCCATTGCCCATTGTGTCCCCATCATGTATTAAAGTGGGCATTACCCAGGATCTCTTGTCATTAGTCCTTAGAGCACAGGAGCAGGCTCCTCCAGATCTTCCGGTAGGTCTTTTGTTTGTGCCTCCTAGGTTAAGACAGCGAGTGTTCCTGGAATTCCATGCCAAGAAGTCGGCAGGTCACCCGGATATTGCCAGAACTCGGAAGATGCTATCTAGGGCGGTGTGGTGGCCCTCGGTGGCTAGGGATGTGGATCAGTGGGTTCGGGCATGTGACATCTGTGCCCGAAATAAGACTCCTAGAGGGGTTCCTGTTGGCCCATTACATCCACTCTCTAAGCCATCTAAGTCATCTAAGCCATGGACCCACATTTCAATGGATTTTGTGGTGGACTTGCCCAAATCCTCGGGGATGACAGCCATCTGGGTTGTCGTTGACAGGTTTTCGAAGATGGCGCACTTCGTTTTATTGGTTGGGCTGCCATCGGCCAGACGCCTGTCTGAATTATTTATGCTGCATGTTGTGCGCCTCCACGGGTTGCCACTTGATGTGGTCTCTGACCGCGGATCTCAGTTTGTGGCCAAATTCTGGAGGGCATTTTGTTCCGATCTTCAGATTTCTGTCAGCTTGTCGTCAGGCTACCATCCGCAGTCTAATGGGCAGACTGAAAGGGTGAACCAGTCCTTGGAGCAGTTCCTCAGGTGTTATGTCTCCAAGTGTCAGACTGACTGGGTTGCTCATCTGTCCATGGCGGAGTTTGCCTATAACAACGCGGCTCACTCTGCTACAGGGATCTCTCCCTTCCTTTGTGTGTATGGGCATCATCCTAAGGCCAATTCTTTTGACCCCCTGGACTCCACGCCTGGTGGTTCCTCTGTGGTTTCGGTCCTTAGAGGTATTTGGAGGAAAGTGAAGAAAGCCCTTGTGTCTGTGTCATTAGTGACCAAAAGGGTTTTTGATAAGCGGAAGAGACCCTGCAGCTTCAAATTAGGAGACTTCGTCTGGTTGTCTACCAAGAGTTTGAAGTTGAGACAGCCATCTCATAAGTTAGGCCCCCGGTTCATCGGTCCTTATAAGATCACTAGGGTTATCAATCCGGTGGCATTTCAGTTATTATTAACAGTTTCTTATATAGCGCAGCATATTCCGTTGCGGATCTACCCCGTTCTTTTGGTATCAATAAAACATTTCATTGTTCCCTTTTAAAACGGGCGATTAGTAATCCTTCTTCCAGTGGAAGACCTTCCCCTCTTCTGATACGTGGCCAGAGGGAGTTTGTTGTTGAAAGGATTCTTGACTCCAAGATGGTTCGGGGTCGGCTGTCATTTTTGGTGCACTGGAAGGGGTATGGCCCGGAGGAGCGGTCGTGGGTGCGCAGTTGTGATCTTCATGCCCCAGACTGTTACGCTCTTTCTTCTCGCAGTTCCCCGATAAACCCGGTGGTAGGGGTTCTTTGACCCCTCGTCAGAGGGGGGGTACTGTTAGGGTCTCCTGCTCTGTGCTGCCACGTCGTCATGGCAACCGGGAGACAAGTGCTAGCGGAGTAACCTGAGCGTAGCTGATACTCCGGTTTGGGTCTTTTGCTGTGCAGTGGTTACAGGCTCTGTGCACGGCAGGGGATCCGGTGCTGGTTTTTGTGCTCACAGTCTGTGAGGTCTGAGTGGGGCGTGGACAGCACCTGCTATATAAACCCTCTTCTCAGGTTAGGCAGATGCTGCTGAATCTTTGTTGGTTAGTCAGTTCCTGAAAGCTAGCTAGTACTGTGTAAACTTTGTATTTGTTTGTTGCTTACTGCAAATAGGCCTTGGGATTTGGTATTACACTCTGCCAATCCAGACCTAGCAGTAAGACTGGAGCCAGTCGTTTAACCTGCTGGGGTTCTTTTGCTACTCTGTGAACCTAGCAAGTTTGCGGCTGTATTCTCAGACTTGCCTGCCAAAATCCTTTCTCACTGTGCAAGGTGTTCAGGTGTCAGTTTAGTGGCAGTAAACTGAACCAGTGCACTGCAAGTGAAGACTAGGATTGTGTAGACTCTCCTTGTGTCTATTATTCCATCTCTGACCAAGGAGTTTACTGCCACACCCGTTGGTAACCCTTTAGGGTTTTGCTGTTGCCCTTAGCAACAGCATTTCGGGTTCTCTACGTATTAAATCACAACATCTCGCTTCTTTCCATCTGAGCATTCCTAATACTAGGGAGACACCCAGTTTCTTAGCCTTTGGGCTTCTCTGTTCACTTTGTGTTTATTTTGTTACCCTATCACCTTCTGTGTATGTAATGTCATATTCCCCAGTCTGTCTGTGAGTTCATTTGTTTTGCATCCCTCTCCGTTCAGACACCAGTACATTCCTGCTGGCACTGGTGTGCATAACAGATAATTAGATAGCCCCTGACAGGACTATTAGCCCCGGTAAATTACCGGGGCTAATAGGATATCCCCCTAAATGGGTAAGTACTCGATGAACTAGAGTAAAAAAAGCAAAAAGCAAACTGGAAAGGATCAAGATCAACCGGGATGCTTTCCTTTATATATCCCATAACTAATCTTTCAAAGGCCTTCATTATAAGTGATCTTAGATCGATTGGGCGATAATCATTTGGCTCACAGACCTTGCCATTTTTAGGAACAGGAACAATGATGGTTGATTTAAAACATTAAGGCACACATCATGTGGCAAGAGAAAGGTTAAAAATCACCGTAAAAATTCCAGCTAAGTGCTCGGAACAGTCCTTAATAATCTGGGCCGGGGACCTTACCTAACTTGGAACTGGCAAAACATCGTCTAACAGACAAATCATCCAGCACCCAGTGCTCCCCATTCTCTGAGATTTCCACCGAATCTACCGGGGAAGCAGCCACTCTGTCATAACGGGAATAATATATTTAACATCTCCCCTAAAGAGCAATCGACTTTTTTTTATAAGAATAGTTCTTGTTTACTTTATAATCAGAAATATCATGAATACCTTTCCACATACTTCTTTCGTTTTTATCATTTTTGAACTTACTTTCAAGCTTAATAGAAAAAGCCCTTTTTGCCTCTACTATACCTTTAATTTTGATCGGGCAACTCTAAAAGCATATTGCGCACGGATATTAAATGCTTTACCTCTCTCTGCTAGTAAGGTTTGAACCGTACCATTAATCCATGGTTTATCATTAGCAAATGCTCGAACACACTTTTTAATAATCAGCAGCCTACATAACCTAGTACCATAGAGGTAAGGGAATCGACATTTACATTATTATCATTCCCCAGACATTCTACAATAAACACCCCCAGTCGGTAAACTCCAGAGTATCTTGAAGTTTTAGCACAGCACTCTCTAGCCAAACTGTAATAATGGTACTTGTAGGCCTAGACCGCTGTACTAGGGTTTTATATGCTGGACCCAAGAATAAAGAGATGACCAATATTTGAATGTCTAAAAGTTATATAAGCATCCCTTATGTTACAATAAACATGATCCAACACATTTTCCCCTCTGGTAGGTGATTTAACGTATTGATAAAAGTTTGGAAAAATGGCCTTCAATTTGAGCTGATTTCTGCTCACACCCTCCTATGGTGTGAAAAAAATCCAATTAACTAGTGCCGCCATGTGAGTTGTGGGCTTATGTCCGAGATAACAACATTGCACCTGGCACTTGAGTTGGAGAATGCCGTTTACCACAACTAAACAGCATTATTTAGACATGGTAATCTGCATCTCCCAATTTAAAGGCTGGACGTGATGCGGCTAATTGAATAGCTTCGGGAATTCATTCCCAGCACTATTAAATATCGCATTTAATTGAATTCCCCCCCATAAACACAATTTACTTAATTTAAAATGTTTTTCTGAATTTCACAATAAGAAACTTTTGGCCTAGGGGTGCCATAAAAAACATTCTGACACTCTAGGGCGCTGTGATTCAAAAAAGTTTGGGAATCACTGTAATACTTAATAATGCAAGGAGATTATGCTTATATTTATAAGCCATATAATAAAAAATATTGAATTCATATTACTAAGCTTTTATTTCCCTGCAAAATCTCATATCATTCTTCATACATGCAAGTGGAAAACTTAACTTTTACTGGATTAATTATGTCTTTAATTATGTAAAACTGTGGTAACCCCATCAGAAAGGATGACTGTTTCAGCCATGTGCTGCAATAAAAATAACGTATTGAGTGTAACTCAAGTTTCATAGGTTGGTGTATGCCTTCCATAAATATGTCAAATGAGTATGTACATTAGAGATATAGGACCACATTTATCAATAAGACATAACACCTTTAGCACTCAGTAAAGGGGTTATGCCCTCTATTGAATATTTTACAAACAGCTGTAAACGTAGCTCACCCAGTGGTAAGCTACGTTTACAGCTGCTTGTAAAATACTGAAAAGAGTCAGTGAACCAATTAAACCAAAGGTGGCGACAGTGATCGCGATGGGTGGGTACCCAGCAATAGCCTTCCAGGCATTGCAGAGTCCCTGCCGGGTGAAAGTGTAATGCACATGTGCAGACTGATCATCGCGCATGAGTATGACACAACAGCCAGTTGCTAGCAGCTGGGAGGATGCCGAGGAGGGGTATGTCACTGAACCTCGCCAGAGGGGTAAGTAATGTTAAATACCAATGGCATATTCCTTAGCACCACTGCAATAATAAACTTAATATGCTGCTGGTAATAAGAATTGTTATTCAGTGGGCCCATACAGTGGTGTATCTATAATGGGTGCAGTGTGTGCGGATCACACGGGCCCCTGGGTCCAGAGGGGGCCCACACCGCACACACTGCACTTATTTCTTCAATACTCACCTTTCCGGCGTCCATCGGTGACCGTGTGTGGGTCCCCTCCTCTCCTGTAGCCGTCACCGCCGCGGCTAGCGCACTGATCACTAGAGACTCTGGCACAGTGCCAGAGTCTACAGCGCATGCGCAGGACCTCGGGTGGCCATTTTTTCGGAGTCCTGCGCATGCTCTGTAGACTCTGGCACTGTGCCAGAGTCTCTAGTGCTCAGTGCGCTAGCCGCGGCGGTGACAACTACAGGAGAGGAGGGGGCCCACACACAGAGTCTGCACGCGGGTCCCCTCCTCTCTAGATACGCCTCTGGGCCCATAGTAATATATGACATACTATACATTTTATATTTCATAAGGAATCGCTAGTAATATTAGCAAGCTACTGTATGTAGAATGCATTGAAAGAGCTGAAAAGAGGTACCTGAAAACATTCAGCTGTATGTCTATAAGTTAACACATTGAAACTTATACTAATAGTGTGAAATATTTTCAATTTCCCATTTATCATTGCACAGGACAAATTCTCTAGATATGGAAAACTTCAAGGCTGAATTGAATGTGCCTGCAGGAACCAAGGTGCAGTTTGAAATTCATTACCAAGAAGCACTTCAGAGGAGATTAGGTGTCTATGAGCATGTTCTGTATCTTCAGCCGGGCAGATTGGCCAAACATTTTGAGGTAAGAGCTAGAGATCATACATGGCCTGATTGAGATGTGGCTGTTCATGCTGCTGCTGTTGCTATCTTTTGCTGTACACAATTACGATTATATACTATATACTAAGGGCAGAAGCTAACCTGAGCATAGGGACGACCGCTGCTGCTGCATAATTTCCATCCAACGGCATATAATTGCTGATACAGCGTCGCAAATCAGGTCATGTCGCAGAGTCTGAGTGCCTCTGTAGATGCACAGGCGTGCAGGCTGAGCTTTTATTCTGGGACATAGAGGGCTCTCTAGTAGCAAGTAAGATCGCAGCTGCTAATTTATGCACGCCTGGAGACGCCGTCTGAATAGTCATGACATGCCTGTGTTTGGCCAACCACTGCCCGTTACCACCCCCAAACTCTGAGTTTCTCTCACTCTCTCTGTGACTAAATCCTCAGTGCGATTACCAATGCAAATTCAATCGCTGCGCATAGTGCACTGTGGCTCAGACACATGCGCTGTAAGAAAACATCGACCGATTTGCATACAACAGCAGCTTTGTGACCGCATCTGAATTAGACCCATAATAACAATAATTTGCCTATGAATTTAATACACTTTAGGATGTTATCATATTTACTTTATTTTACCGTTATGGTAATTTTGTATTGCCAGGTGGATATCTACATCTTAGAGCCAGAAGGCATCAGTTCCGTCAATGTGGTAAAACCAGTATCAGAACAATTTGCTAATCTCATAACTGTTGACAAGCAAGATAAGAAGGTAATGACTGAATTTATTGTTCTCATATTTTTTTTGGTAGACTTTGTACACATTTCATCCACCTAATGTGATCACTGTCGAGCTAAGTTGGACATACTGTACATGTCTTTTCTGTCAAATTGTGCTTTTTTAATGCTCATACATGCAAACAATTCTACTATCTGTATGGACATATATTGTGCTTACACCTTCTTACACTCGGGAGGAGATTCATCGGGGGTCCTTGTGCTAAAGGAAGCTAAGGGGGACAAACAATAAAAAGACAGAAAAAATCCCCGTACATATATCACTTCTCAATACTGTATGTACTAAAGGGATTTCTCTGTCTTCTGCCTGCTAGCGGACTACAATATTGTCACTGCCATTGGCACCAATGGTAACACTTAAGCACTAGACGACATTTCAAATGAATTTTCCAGTAACAACCAATCGTTACGTCAAATTTGTTTTATCGGCCAATGTGTACCCACTAGATCGTTAGCAATGCGCGCTCCCGTGGGTCGCTAGCAACAGCCCCAGTTAGCTGTACATGCAGCTCAATCTGGAGATGCCGCTAGCGATGCAATGCTGCCGAATGCAGCATGGCCCACTCATCCCCCTGCCGCCGCCGTTCCATTGCTGCATCCACTTGCCGATGTCGGCACACCACCGATGTCATCTGTGCCACATAATACATCTCCCCCAAAGCACCAGCCAACCAGCTCCTAACTGTCATTTTTCAAACACAGCCTGTAACATGGCAGTTTAGGAGCTGATTGGCTGGTACTTTATCTCTCTCCATTTAATAACTCTCCAAGGCATAGAAAATTGACCTTTAATGTTGACTGTCCTTGGCGGAGCTATTTTTTCTAAAAATCGCAGTAGCAGCCTCCTGTGTGGCTTTTCATCCCGGGTAAATGGAGTTTTAGTACATTGAGCACAAAGTAAAATGGACAGAAATAAAGCATACCTCCCAACATGACCCTCTCCAGGAGGGACAGAATGCTCTGCTCCTGGACTTTTCTCTTAATGTATGATTGCCATCACCTGTAGTGAAACACCTTTCCTTTCCTATCCATTAACCTGTTCAAAACAGGTGCCAGCAATCACAAATTAAGAGAAAAAGTCCAGAAGCAGAGCATTCTGTCTCTCCTGGAGAGGGCAGATAGTTTATATAACAAGTATATAAAATTCAGGCGCATTCAAGGGTGGTTTTTCCTAGCAGCTGTAACACTGGGAGAAAGTCACTCTGCCTAAGACAAGAAGGAACAACAATATAGATATATATAGAGCTAAAACAATGTCACAAAAAAATTATTATTTAATTATATAATAAACAATTAAAACATAAGCAATAATATACATAAAATGTATGGATGGGTACTTTGATAGATCAATCAGTTGACCAGTTGCTGGGCTTATAGTGAACTCCACATAAGCAACTCCTTTTAAATGCAATAGTCCATAATAGTGAACTAGAACAATGATGGAGAGGGTCATGTTGGGAGGCATGCTTTATATCTGTCCATTTTATCTCTCTCCAAGGCTTGATTAGGTGAGGTGGAATGGGAGAAGAAGGGGGTAGGGAATGTGCAAGCATAGGGCAAGTACAGTAAGGGTGTGTTCATACAAATATGACTCACCCAGACCACAACAAACAAGAACATGCACCTGTCAGGTGATGTATATATTGTATGTGCTCAATCCCTGGTGTAAAATGTGTATTGATGATGAGGACGATTGGCAGCTGTTTGGTGCTTGATCCCTCCCTCTCCCATAATCTGTTTTTATATTTGCAGGTGGTCAGTAACAGAACAGATTCACATATTTTATTTTATTTTTTGTTGTTTTTTTAAAAGGAAATAAAACTGATTTTTGTATTTAATTAAACTTAATTAGTACTTTTATATTGGTATCTGAATTTAATTGTATATTAGATGATAAATGCAAAGGTATTACTTAAAAAAAAAAAATCACTGTCCAAACACACAAAGGTTGTCTTATGTGTGGTATGCTTTACTAAATAGATACATTGTATATATATTGGTTATTTATAAACAAGGCATATGTATTACTACTCTCCATTGCCATAAAACCGACGCATATCTGGAGCTCTGCAGGCTGCACAAAATGTGGGGGGATTTTTCAACCCATTTGATGCTTGTGTTTATGGTGCAAAATTAGTCCAAATCTACAGTGCCCAAACTACAGTGATTCCTGGTCCAGTCGCTAGCCTCCGAGGCTGTTACCTAAATTGATGCAGAGAACATTGATGGTGGCTTGAGACATCGTAAACACCCACCATTGCAGTGGTGGGCAGTCATTTTTCAGTTGCAACTTTTATGCCCCAAAATAATTCCAAAACTACATTGATGCAACAACATCCCCTTCTCAGGTTACATTAACGGCTTGTTATTTGTTTCAATACAAATATAACCATCCTTATGGATACAGCAGCCATTATTTTACTGTAAAGCATTGAACAATGATGATACTTGAAAATGAGGGGACATCACCACAAATATGAATACATTAATCTCTAAAACAGTGCTCTCACGGTTTGCCTTTAAATACAGGTGGCGGGATCTTGGCGGTTGCAATACCGATGCCAAAATCCCGACGGGTACAATGCCACCGCCGGAATACCGGCGAGGTAGGTGATTCTCCCTCTGTGCGTGTCCACGACAAGGGCCTTCGATGAGCTTGCCCCACTGTTGGCATTCTGGTGTACGGGATGCTTATGTCGGTATAGTGACAGTCGGCATCCCTTACAACAGGATCCCATACCGATCCCTCACAATCATAATACTTGTCCGTGCTACAAGGTGTCTTTTTGCTTAACAGTTTGGTGAGGATGGGAGGGCCGAAAGAACTAGAAATGATCAAACAGATGGCAGCTTCTATCTAGGGGAGACTTGAACTTAACATATAAGAAACACTTAAGTGTTCCGGAACTATTATAGAAACATCCTACTTGCCAGTTTGTGCACTTATTCTGTCACATAACTCATTTTGTGCCCTCTAATATTAGAATTTGTATTATGAGGTACATTATACCATATATACAGGCTATGATACAAACACTCCCTTAAACAATTCAGAATACAAGTGATTTTGACTTTCTTTTTAAAATCGATTGATTTTGAATGGACATAAAATAAAAGTAATAGCAAATGGAAACAGTAATAATCCAAGTCTAATACAAGAACAATAAGTAATAGTATTTGCACACAAAAAATGACAACATTTGAAAAAGATGGGATTTTGGGAAGAATGAGAAACTGGATGATTATTGATAGGAAGGTGAGGGATGGCAGTTCACTGAGGGGAATGTGAGGGGAGGGCAGAAATCATTCTAGCAAATGAGACTTATAAAGTGAGTAGGTTGACAAAACCAAATTTAAGGAAAGTGGGATTTTAGCATGAAGGGTTTGTCCATGCAAGTTGCATGCAGCAGGTCAGAGATTGCCAGTCAGTGTGGCATTATTGTGAGAGTACCATGGTCCCCATACATTGTGATAACTGTTTACAGTATTATTTTGGGGGGAAGTAATTCAGCCCATTCTGGAAATATACCATATGCGAATTACAAGCTCCTGGCTAGTGATGGTGAGGGGTGACTACTGGTTCCAACTATGAACCATTTTTTTGATTTTGCAGCAGAGGTGATGTGTAGTATTAGCTAGTTTATATGCCTGGCAATCTGTTGTGTCTGTTTTGGGAGGAATTAAACCTTTTAATGTTTCCCCTAGGCTCATATATCCTTCAGGCCTACTGTGGATCAGCAGAAAAAGTGCCCTACCTGCCTTACAACAGCAGTGGATGGAAGACTTAGTGTGAAATATGATGTTAACAGAGATAAATCCAGTCAGCTGCAGGTAAGCAGGCTAAAGAGACAGGAGTTCATCCAATTTAAGTTTTCTTAGATTATGCAGCAACTTCAGCTGTATATAAAAGCAACTTTTAAGATGGGCATACACTATGCATTTATCTGGTGGATCATCTGCCAGATCTGGCTGGCAGGAATAAAAATCTGGTAATGGACGAGAACAAATGACAATCGACCATTTGCTCCTAAACACTGGAAAATGGACAAAAACTGTTGTTCAGACAAATTGGTTAAATCTATAATTTAACCAATTTGTCTGAATGACAGGTTTTATCCGTTTCCAGTGTTTGGGAGGAAATGGTCGATTGTCATTTGTTCTCGTCCATTACCAGATTTTCATTCCAACCAGCCAGATCTGGCAGATGATCTCCCAGACAATTGTATAGTGTATGCCCAGTTTAAGACTACAGACAGTACATACTAGGGTAGGATGTAGACTTGCCCATCATTTATTCAAGTTAATTTATTCAGATTAAAAAAAATTAGACAAATGTTGTTATTGATTATTGTTTATATAGCTCCAATAATAATATGCAGCATTGTACTGAGAGTATGCCCTCATTTGCAGAAATCTGTGACTCATTGGATCTTACATATATAAAAAATATTTAAATATAAATTTGCTGTGCTGAATTGTTTCGGATTAATCTCATCTGTTATTTTCCGTGTCTGTCCTGCTGTAAATACAAAAGTTATCATCTTTTTAGTAAGTGACCATTTCATTATACATGAAGATCCTACACATTGTGATGACTAGGTACTCACTAGCTAGCAGTATACATTCCTGCCAAGTGAACAATTACACAGAGAGAGAGAGAGAGAGAGCAGTTGGAGATGTGAACATAGAGCTTACCAGGGAAGATGAGCTGTAATGGAGCGGAGGATACAAGCTAAACATAAGGAACACAGATTGGAAAAATGGCCCTTTAAGGATACATTAATGAGGATACAATGCATTATCATGTACCTTAATACAGACTTTATGTATGTATGTATATATATATATATATATATATATATATATACACACACACATATATATATATATATATATATATATATATATATTTCCCTTTGCAAACAAACAATTGTCATTGTGGAATGAGACTATAACATTACTCCTGACCTCACAAATGTATTATTCTTCAGGTGTTCAATGGATACTTTCTCCATTTCTTTGCTCCAGAAAATCAGCCTCCACTTCCAAAGAATATTTTATTTGTTATTGATGTCAGCGGTTCCATGTGGGGCATTAAAATGAGACAGGTAAGTTTACAATATACAGCATAATTGTACACATTTGAACAGTACATACTGTATTTAAACGTATTTAACAAATGTAGCTTTTGACACAAGCAGCTGAACTTTTAGCTACCCACCTAGTCATTAACAATGTTTCTTTTTCTTAATTCTCTATTTTATTTTATTTTTAATTTGTACCTGTATCAGTTGTTTTCATTTTCTTCCCCCTGTGGTCCCAAACCAAACCAATGTTAGTTATATCACACTCTATATATTTGTCTTTGTTGTGTATTTACCTTTTGCATGTAGCGTATTGTAGTTACTGTATGGTAGAAAATTGATTGTTGTCACCAAAGCACTAGCATAGCCATGTCGAAATGGTGTTTTATTTACATACATAGGTGTCGGAATGGGTGGGGCAAGGGGGCACCCATCCCATCCCAATAAGAAGTGCCAGTCAAAGTACTGGCTCATGGGCGCCATCGCCATCATGGGCAGTGTCCGTATTGAGATAATACCCTTTTACGGCTGCTCCACCTCTTCCAACCCCATACCCCTTCTCCACGCACCTCCAGGACCTCCCTTTCATTCTATTACACTACTGCAGCACCCAATTACAGAGTACATAACAAATAAGCAAAACAAGAAAACAGGTCATGACAATATAAGACAAGTACAGGGTATATAAACATAGCAGACAACACTGAAATAAGTAACAGGGTGGCAGAAAACAAAGGGATTTGATGCCGTTGAAGGGAGTATGGAGTAGAACATAATTCAAGTAAGAGAAGGAAAAGCACATGGGGGAAGAGGGCCCTGCATCTGGCAGGCAGACAGACGTGACACAGATGGAGTAGACAGTGAGCGTGGGACAGAGGGTTAGGATGAGATTTGGCTGGGTTTGGAAAGAAGTGGGTCTTGAGAGCCCGTTTAAAGTTTTGTAGAGAGGTGGAGACAGAGCCGTTTCTTGCGGCGGGTGAGGCATGCACTCACCTGGTGAGCCCGCCGAGGCATTTGGGGGCTCAGTTTGTTCTCCTCCCCGTCATTACTACTCCGCTTTGGGGGTGGAGTTTCGTGTAATGATGTGTTTGTGTCTGACATCACGACGCAAACGCGTCATTACACAAAACTCCGCCCCCGAGCAGAGTACTGATGACGGGGAGGAGGGGGAGCCAGGACATGGTGGGCAAGCCAGGCAGGAGGAAGGACAGGCGGGCCGAAGAGCGGGGAGCGGGAGGTGGCCGGCAGATCCTGCTGCACACGTAAGTATAACACACACTCTTTTTCTTTCTTTCTTTCTTTCTTTCTTTCTTTCTTTCTTTATCTCTTTCTCTCTTTCTTTCTTTGTAGAAGGGGACTCTGCCTGCTATAATGTGTAAAATGGGGACATTTGCCTACCATAATGTGTCAAACTGGGACTCTTGCCTGCCGTAATATGTAAAATGGGGACTCTTGCCTGCCGTAATGTGTAAAATGGGGACTCTGCCTGCCGTAATGTGTAAAATGGGGACTCTTGCCTGCCTTAATGTGTAAATTGGGGACTCTTGCCTGCTGTAATGTGTAAAATGGGGACTCTTGCCTGCCATAATGTGTAAAATGGGGACTCTGCCATAATGTGTAAAATGTTTCAGTGTTTCTCGACCCCAGTGTAACTGAAAATGGGGGTGTCACACATGGTTATGCTCCTACAAATGTCATACTGAAGGCAGGTGCACAAAAAAGGGGTTGTGGCCTTGTGACTGTTAGGCCATGCCCCATTTTTGTGTGCGCGCATGATACCGGCTCTTTAGCTTGACTTCAGATATTTTTCGTCTCTTTGCCTCTGACTGGTTGGCCACCCCTGCTGTAGGGCATAATGAATTAAGGGTGTTGCCATGTGTTGTATAATATGGTGCAGGGGGCATTACTGTGTGGGGCTTAATATGGTGGAATTAACTTTTTTTCCTGTGGTGGCCGTGATCTGTTGGTGCAGGGACAAAACATGGGGTGTAAGGTAGTCTTTTCAGGCAAGGACACGCCCATTGCAGTGAGGTCCCAACTATTTTAATGAGGCCATGCCCCCCCATAAATCTCGCACTGGGAGCCAAATTGGCTAGAAACAGCCCTGGGTGGAGAGTCTCAGGGGGGGAGGTAGAGAATTCCAGAGAAAGAGAGCGGCACATGCAAAATCTTGGAGGTAGGAGTGAGAGAAGGTAATCAGTAGGCAGGAGAGGCAGCGTGCATTAGCAAGCTAATGGTATGAAAGGGAGTGAAACGGAAGATAAAAATGGGAGAGGAGTGGGTGATGGCTTTGTAAGTGAGTGTGAGAAGCTTGAATTGAATTCTGAAGAGGAAGGAGAGCCAGTGAAGGGCTTGTAAGAGAGGAAAGAGAAGATCGAATTGAATTCTGAAGGGGAAGGAGAGCCAGTGAAGGGCTTGTAAGAGAGGGAAGGTGGATGTAGTACATTTGGTAAAGGAAGATGAGCCAGACACTAACACTGAGGAGATTGGAGTGGAGAGAGGTATATGTCAGGGAGGCCAGATAGGAGAAGATTGCAGTAGTCCAGTCTGGAGATGACCAGTGAGAGGATAAGGGTCTTAGTGGCATCACGGGCAACAAAGGGTTGATCCTGGAAATATTTTTTAGATGAAAGCAGCAGGTTTGTGAGAGGTACTGAATGTGTGGTTTGAAGGAGAGAGAGGAGTCAAGGATTACTCCAAGACAGCACACTTGGGGGCTAGAGGATATAGGAGGTAACTGCAGACATTTGTGAGATCAGTTTCGGTGGAATGGACAGAACGGAAGTCAAGCAGTGAGTGGGAGGAAAGAAAGGCAGTAAGGCTGTTGTAGACAATACACTCAAGGAGTTTGGAGATAAAGATAGGTTGGTAGTTGGACAGAATGCGCCATATTGCTAAGATTCTTGGTGGGCTGTATGATATGGTCACACAGCAATGTTGGCCTGGGGTCAGGAGGATGGGAAAGTGAAGAATGAGAAAATATATGAGGATATGAGTGGACTGTACAGTGGGGAAGTAATTATAGGTTATGTGGGCGTTTCCGGAATTTGATAAGCTTCCCTGAAGATGTGAGTTTCAGTGAAGGATTGAAGGTTTGGAGACTAGTAGAGTCTTATTGTGCGTGGTAAGGCATTCCATAGAGTGGGTGCAGAAAGAAAGTCCTGCAATCATGAATGGGAGCGAAAAATGAGTGTGGATGAGAGACGTAGTTATTGTGAAGAGCGAAGAGGGTGAGTTGGGAGATATTTTGAGATAAGCAAAGAAATGTATATTGTTAAAGTTTGGTTAATGGTCTTGTGTGTGAGTAGAAGTACTATATTGAATACGGTAAAATGCAGGTGGAATTGAGGGACTGACAGAGTGGATCCGCAAATTATGAACATCTATTGAGGAAGATTAGCCTCACAGCAACATTCAGAATGGATTGTAGTGGTGAGAGTCTCATTTTGGTAAGACCAGTAAGAAAACTATTCCAATAATCAATGCAGGAGATAATGAGAGCGTGGATTACAGTTTTTGCAATGTCTTGTGTAAGGTATGGTCATATTTTGGATATGTTTACTTTTTAGATGCATGTAGCAAGATTTAGAGACAGATTGAATGTGGGGAACAAATTACAGTTCAGAGTCAATGATGACATCTAGGCAGCGAGCTTGTGTGGTAGGATTGATTGTCGAGTTCTCAATAGTAACAGAGATATCAGGTTGGTAATTATTACTGGTCAGTGGAAATATAATTAATTCTGTTTTGGAAATATTAAGTTTGAGATGGCGAGATGACATCCAAGAGAAAACGGAAGAAAGGCATTCAGTGACACAGACCAATACAGATGCTGGCAAATCTGAGAAGGATAGGCAGATTTCAGTATCATCCACATACAGATGATACTGAAATCCAAAAGAGCTGATTAGTTTGCCAAGAGTATAGAATGAGAAAAGCAGAGGACCTAAGGCTGGGCTTTGTGGCACTCCAACTTATAGAGGTAGCAAAGAAGTGGTGGATTCAGAGAAGCGGACACTGAAAGAGCAACTAGATAGGTAGGATGAGAACCAATAAAGGGCTGTGTCCTGAAGACCTAGGGATTGTAGTGTTTGTATAAGAGAATGGTCAAGAGTGTCAAAAAAGCATAGAGATCTAAAAGAATAAGAAGTGCGTAGCGGCCTTTAAACTTATTAGTGACCAGATCTAGTCAGTGCTGTCTCTGTGGAATGCTGGGAATGAAAGCCTGATTGAAGTGGATCCAATAAGTGTGTGAGGTGAGTGTAGGCAAGTCTCTCAAGTAACTTGGAGTGGCATGGGAGCTAAGAGATGGGATAGTAGTTTGAGAGAGAGTTAGGGTCAGAATTGTGTTTTTTCAGAATGGGAGTATTCACTGCATGCTTGAACGATGAAGGAAATATACCAGTAGCGAGAGGGAGATTAAGATTTTAGTTAAGGATGGGATGAGCACAGCAGACAGAGCTTTACATATTAGGATCAACAGTAGAGGTAGTAGAATAGCAGGATGAGAAGAGTGTTGATACGTCATCTTCATTTGTGGGATCAAATGAAGAGAAAGTGCCAGAGGGTTCAGATAGGGCATTGAGCAGGTCACTGGCTGAAGAAGAGCATACCATTTCATCTCGGATTTTATCAATCTTGTCCTTGAAGTAGGAAGGAAGATCTTGCGCATTTATAGTACTTAGTGTTGGATGAGGGAGGATTGAGAAGTGATTTAACTGTATTAAAAAGTTGCTTGAGGTTAGACGCTTGAGATGAGAGTTTGGAAATATTTGTGTTTGGCAGTGTCCAGGGCATTACGATATGACTGGTAGATATGTGAGGAAGTCTCTTGGAGTACGAGATTTATGCCACTGACATTCAACTTTACACAACAGTTTTTGTAGGTGTCTTGTTAATTTAGAGTGCCACGGTTGACATCTTTGCCTACGATGAGTCACATCATCAAGGGCTATTTCTAGAGTGTGGCTCAGGTATGATAAAGCCGTCTCAGGAGAAACAGCTTGAATTTCCCTCTTCCTATATATAGATTTTGCATATATAATTGTTGGGAGGTGTTGGGAGGTACTGTATGTGGCTGCATAGAGCTGTAGCTTGTAACAGTGTGGGACTGACATGAAAAAATGTACATTAAACAACATTTCAAGTCACATTTTGTAATTGAAAGAAATATAATTAAAGTACAATAGTGCTTAATGAAAGTGAAGAGATTACAATAACCAGTACAGCAAATCCCAGGATGCCTGCCACTTGCTCTCAGATCCCTCTATATGAAAGATGTTGAGCAATGTGTAAGCGTAGCTGCAAAATGTTTCTATGATGGATAGACAATGCAAGTCTCCATAGGCATTACTTTATCTTTCAGACTGTTGAAGCTATGAAAGCTATTTTGGACGACCTTCGATCTGATGACCAATTTGGTATAGTTGACTTCAACCACAACATTCGATGCTGGAAAGATGAGCTAGTTTATGCATCTCCTATTGAAAAAGAAAGTGCCAAGACATATGTCCAGAATATACAGGCTATTGGAGGTAATGTGTAAAAAACAAAAAAACTTAGAAGCACTCTAACCTCTATTTTCTGTAATTGCTCATCACTGTTTTAGACAAAGGTCAGCAGTAAGTTAAGATGGGGCGTCCATGGCATAATAGAAAGCATATGAACTCCTCTTCAGCACTGTGCGTCGCTACCCACTCTGCCTTTTTTCAAACTTTCTACAGGGATTGGCATTTACCGAAAGCTGTGCAGACACTTTAATTGGGTCAATGTTATTTTAGATTATTCCACTGTGCACACAATGTTAAAAGTTTAGGGAATTGTGTCTGCCCCATTTCCTGCTATAGGTCATACTTTCAGTGCTCTGAAACCTAGCCACGCTCCAAGTCCCACTAACATCTTACAGTCCACCACTGACGCCATTCACAGCAGTTACCACACACACGTGCTGTTTTATTATAACGTGATTTTATAACATGGGAAAAAGAATTAGCATGAGAGGCCCAGAGGTTAACTAGACAACATAATACTTTGTAAGAGCCCTTATGTACCACCCAAAGATGACAACACAAATATGCGTGGTACTTTAGTCTTTTCCTGCTAGTGTCTTGACATAGCTCTATAACACACATAATATGATTTTGCCCATAAAATATTTGAGTAATAGATTAAATATGACTTTCTGATAAGGTAAAGCCAACCTGTCATGATACCTACAGTATTGTGGAGAACAGAAGGAAGTGAACTGGGGACTGCAGAGGGTAGGAATGATGCGCCATACTGGAGACATTCAAATGGAATTTATTTAGCCCAGCATGTGCTTACAGCACATTTAAAAAGCAATAGGGATACATTAGTACAATAGTGGCTCGCCTTCACTGCCCACCTCACAGCGCTCTCCCCCTTCACTGCCCACCTCACAGCGCTCTCCCCCCTTCACTGTCCACCTCACAGTGCTCTCATCCTTCACTGCCCACCTCACAGCGCTCTCCCCCCTTCACTGCCCATCTCACAGTGCTCTCCCCCTTCACCGCCCACCTCACAGCGCTCTCCTCTCTTCACTGCCCACCTCTTAGTGCTCTCTCCCTTCACTGTCCACCTCACAGCGCTCTCCCCCCTTCACTGCCCATCTCACAGTGCTCTCCCCCCTTCACTGTCCACCTCACAGTGCTCTCACCCTTCACTGCCCATCTCACAGTGCTCTCTCCCTTCACTGTCCACCTCACAGCGCTCTCCTCTCTTCACTGCCCACCTCTCAGCACTCTCCCCCTTCACTGCCCACCTCACAGCGCTCTCCCCCTTCACTGCCCACCTCACAGCGCTCTCCCCCCTTCACTGTCCACCTCACAGTGCTCTCCCCCTTCACTGCCCATCTCACAGTGCTCTCACCCTTCACTGCCCATCTCACAGTGCTCTCCTCTCTTCACTGCCCATCTCACAGTGCTCTCACCCTTCACCGCCCACCTCACAGCGCTCTCCTCTCTTCACTGCCCACCTCTCAGTGCTCTCTCCCTTCACTGTCCACCTCACAGCACTCTCCTCTCTTCACTGCCCACCTGCCAGCACTCTCCCCCTTCACTGCCCACCTCACAGCACTCTCCCCCCTTCACTGCTCACCTCACAGTGCTCTCCCTATTCACAGCCCACCTCACACTGCTCTCTCCCTTTACTTCCCACCTCACAGCGCTCTCCCCTCTTCACTGCCCACCTCACAGTACTCTCCCCCTTTCACTGCCCACCTCACAGTGCTCTCTCCCTTCACTGCCCACCTCACAGTGCTCTCTCCCTTCACTGCCCACCTCACAGCGCTCTCTCCCTTCACTGCCCACCTCACAGCGCTCTCCCAATTCACTGCCCACCTCACAGCGCTCTCCCCCCTTCACTGTCCACCTCACAGTGCTCTCCCCCTTCACTGCCCACCTCACAGTGCTCTCTCCCTTCACTGCCCACCTCACAGCACTCTCCCCCCTTCACTGCCCATCTCACAGTGCTCTCCCCCTTCACCGCCCACCTCACAGCGCTCTCCTCTCTTCACTGCCCACCTCTTAGTGCTCTCTCCCTTCACAGTCCACCTCACAGCGCTCTCCCCCCTTCACTGCCCATCTCACAGTGCTCTCCCCCCTTCACTGTCCACCTCACAGCGCTCTCCCCCCTTCACTGCCCATCTCACAGTGCTCTCCCCCTTCACTGTCCACCTCACAGTGCTCTCCCCCTTCACTGCCCATCTCACAGTGCTCTCTCCCTTCACTGTCCACCTCACAGCGCTCTCCTCTCTTCACTGCCCACCTCTCAGCACTCTCCCCGTTCACTGCCCACCTCACAGCACTCTCCCCCTTCACTGCCAACCTCACAGCGCTCTCCCCCCTTCACTGTCCACCTCACAGTGCTCTCCCCCTTCACTGCCCATCTCACAGTGCTCTCACCCTTCACTGCCCATCTCACAGTGCTCTCCCCCTTCACTGCCCATCTCACAGTGCTCTCACCCTTCACTGCCCATCTCACAGTGCTCTCCCCATTCACCGCCCACCTCACAGCGCTCTCCTCTCTTCACTGCCCACCTCTCAGTGCTCTCTCCCTTCACTGCTCACCTCACAGCGCTCTCCTCTCTTCACTGCCCACCTCTCACTGCTCTCTCCCTTCACTGTCCACCTCACAGCGCTCTCCTCTCTTCACTGCCCACCTCTCAGCACTATCCCCCTTCACTGCCCACCTCACAGCACTCTCCCCCCTTCACTGCTCACCTCACAGTGCTCTCCCTCTTCACAGCCCACCTCACACTGCTCTCTCCCTTCACTTCCCACCTCACAGCGCTCTCCCCTCTTCACTGCCCACCTCACAGCGCTCTCCTCCCTTCACTGCCCACCTCACAGTGCTCTCTCCCTTCACTGCCCACCTCACAGTGCTCTCTCCCTTCACTGCCCACCTCACAGCGCTCTCCCAATTCACTGCTCACCTCACAGCGCTCCCCCGTTCACTGCCCACCTTACAGTGGTCTCCCCCTTTACTGCCCACCTCACAGTGCCCCCTCACTGTCCTCAGAGCACACCTCTCTTTAATAACCACCTCTCAGCAGTCCCCGCCACTTTAATGTTCACACTACTGTCACCACAGCCAGGTCTGGCAACACTGACACGGATGTCTCTGAGGCATCCTTAGTTCGACCCTACACCCCACCCACCCACCCATCCATTCCTTCCCAGGTGGTTTATTGCCTGCTAACCCTTAGAGATCTGTTATTCTTTAAGAGGAATACTGTTCAGCCAGCCAGGAGGCAAGTATAACATAATAATTTGTATGTATTATGGACAGTATTCCTCTCAAAGACTAACAGATCTCCAAGAGTTAGCACTTTTAGCACTGCAGGCAATAATAAACCACTGGATTATGTTATAAATTTGTATCATTATTTTCTCCATTACCATGTGTGTACATAGGTGTGCGCAGGGGGGGTTTCTGGTGCGCACAGGCACCCCCTAATGACTGGCACCCCGATCTCACATGCCTGATGCAGCGATCACCGAGCAGACAGATTACTGTCCCCTCTGCGCTGCACCCTGTCAGCGTCCTGCATTACTGACCGGACGCCTGGGTTAATAAAGGATGCCACCGCCCACCCGTCACATCTCTCCTTCTATGCTATGCCAACGCCAGCCATTGATGAGGAGCAGCATGCAGCCAGCATCCCTCTTAGGAAGACAAATTCAATACTGGCAGGCGGCCGGCAGCAGCATTGACGCGTCACTCGTTTTTCCAGCAGCAGCAGTACTAGTCTGCTACTGTCAGTGTCAGTGAGTGACTGACTTGTAAGTAAGCTGCTGCAGCTTGCAGGGGAAAGAGAGAGGGAGCCAGACCAGGCTGAGGAGGAGCAGTGTAATTGCAGTGAGTGCCATCAGGGTTGTTTGTTTGGTGCACACCACAACATCTGACAATGCATCTGCTTTACTAGGATTGGCACAAGGGTGGATATTTTATATTGTGTTGACGTCAATAGATGGTGCTAGACACGCCCAAAAGGCGGTGCTAGACACACCCCTCCGACGGTGCACCCACTAATAAAATGTGCTGCGCACGCCTATGTGTGTGTAGTATGGGATTTGACTTCATATCTTTTACTAAGAGGAAGTGGGGGGATGGTAATGGAAATTAAATAAACATACACTCACACTGTCTATGACATAGATGAAGCATGAGCACACGAGAGCACTGATGTGCTATGCCAGCTGCGAATCATTGGGTGGTGTATCATTGCTTGCTCAGCACCTCTTGGTTGCCATGGCGGGATGCAAAGAGGCAAAGCTGCATCACCATTGGTGCTGCATCTTTAATTACTCTCATGCATGTGCACTTGTGGTTTAATGATCCAACGGCCAGCTCGGTTATAAATTTAATTTGTCCACTAAAAAATGTTACTTGGTGACCCCTAAGCATTTTGGTTCATTCAAAACTCGGAGCCTCTCAGTACCTTGAGGCCCGGTACAGGGGTCCCCATTGTACCCCCTGTCGCTAGGCTTTAAAAAAGCATCGCCAGCCAGGTAACGCCTTCACTTCTCTTGAGCCGAGCGCACCGTGGGGGTAATTCTGAGTTGATCGCAGCTTCAAGTTTGTTAGCAATTGGGCAAAACCATGTGCACTGCAGGGGAGGCAGATATAACATGTGCAGAGAGATAGATTTGGGTGGGGTGTGTTCAATCTGCAATCTAAATTGCAGTGTAAAAATAAAGCAGCCAGTATTTACCCTGCATAGAAACAAAATAACCCACCCAAATCTAACTCTCTCTGCAAATGTTATATCTGCCCCCCCCCCCCCTGCAGTGCACATGGTTTTGCCCAACTGCTAAAAAATTTCCTGCTGCGATCAACTTGGAATTACCCCTGTGTACAGCGGCACTTCCATGCGACGGACCTGCTGTGAGAGCCGCAGCCGGTACTAGTGCCCGTCAGCTCTATTAAATGGAGACAGTGCAGACTCAGAGTGCTGCTGCTGATCTTCAAAATACCGCAGCCGGTTGTCTGTTGGTGGTCACGATCATCACTGCTGCCCCACGGCCCCTTCTGGTTCAGGCCCAGGAATGAAGTCCCGACCGTCCCCCGTGATGGCGGCGCTAATTACATGAGCGGGGGTACAGAATGAAGGGCAAAACAATTTACAGTAATGAAGCAGGTTACAATTCCCTGTAACAAATGGGTTCCAGATAAGCTGGGCCTGTGTTAGTAGGGCCCGGATATCCAATTAACTACATATCCAATTTAATTTACTGTGACCAAATAAATTATATAATGTATATTTATTTTTACAGGTACCAACATCAATGAGGCACTTCTTAGAGCCATTTTTATACTGAAAGAAGCCAGCCAACAGAATATGTTGGAACCAAACTCAATTTCTTTGATTGTACTGGTGTCGGATGGAGATCCTACAGTGGGTAAGATAAACCAGGACTACTCTAAGCAAGTCTCATTCTAATGTGTCTTGAGTCACTATCATCACTCTGGCCCCAGATGCAAATATATTTGGTGAAAACAGTGACACAGTGGTTAGCATTGCAATCTCACAGCTCTTGAGCCATCAGTTCTATAATTACCCGGGCACGTTCTGAGTGTAGTTTGTATGTTCTCCTATGTTTGTGTCTGTTTCTTTCAGATGCTCCAGTTTCCACTCACCCTCCATAAAAAAACATACCAGTAGTTTAATGTTAGTATGCGTTTCTGTGGAACGGTATTTAGGGTCTGATTCAGGTTGGATTGCAAGTTCTGCTAAGTAGCGTTCTGTGATCCAACCTGAATCCGACCCTCTGTTCAGTTGTGATTTAGAAAGACATCACCTTAAGCTCTAAATATGTGTAAGAAATTATTTGGTTTGGATTTAACAATACAGTTGATACATCTACTGTTTTCTGTACTTCAGGTGAATTAAAATTGACTAAAATTCTTAAGAATGTTAAAGCAAATAACCGCGATGAGTTCTCCCTGCACTCGCTTGGCATTGGGTTTGATGTAGACTACGATTTCTTAGAGAGACTTGCTCAGGAGAATCATGGTCTGGCACAGAGGATATTTGGGAACCAGAATACAGCTGCTCAACTCAAGGTGTCTACTCTATAATTGCTTAATAAAGTATGAAATGAAAGCGATAACAAAGGTTTCAACTACAAGAAATATTATTTTTAGCTGTTCAATGTAATATAGCTAGTTTGTGATAAGTCAGTATACTGTGTATAGTATTTTATTACATACAGTAGTTTGATTACAGCAATGTATGTTTAAAAGTAAATCTATAAATGGTCTTTAAATGGGTCCTGCACCTAAACACAACAAATAAAAAATGTCCTAGGACCATACAACATTCATTGGGAAAAAGAAAAAATCTATATTTAGTTTTTCGGGGCACGTAGAAACTTATAGTATAGATAAATTGTTATGTTTTAAATGTACTTACTAAAAAGGGATGGATAAAATATAGCCATAATGTATGAATAATGTCTTCATTAGAAGAAATTAAACAAAATACAGATATGGAATATATATTTTATATATATATATATATATATATATATATACTGTATTTCTTCCTGTACTAGTAATAAATATTTTATTTTGTTTGAATCTAGGAATTCTATAAGAAGGTTTCCACCCCGCTTCTCAAAGACATTGTGTTTGAATATCCAACAAGTGGTGTTACAGATGTGACGAACAGCCGCTTCCACCACTTTTTCGGAGGTGGTGAAATCGTTGTTGCTGGTAAAGTTGACCCTGAAAAGACAACTAACGTCCAGAGCTTCATCACTGCGACATCTGCTGTAAGTTTTGACAGTCATCGTATAATTCCACATCTTGTTTAGCAGAACAGTAAGTTAATAGCTGATTAAAAAGTTAGTGCCCTAAAAATGATTTACATCACATGTTGACTTCATAATAAAAACCCTTTAAATACACACAAGGCTGCCCAGCCAGCAGCCAACACTTGTCTGCCACATATTGTTCTAGTAAACAGGGACAGACTGGGGCTCTATAATGGCCCAGGCATTGACACGGGGGCACTGTCATGGTTCACGGGTGTGTGGTTTTGCAGCATGCCCCCAATCTTTGTATGCTGTGTGACCAACCAGAGGCTGCGATGCTTGGTCAGCCCCTGTCTCCGTGTTCTTCGCAGCCGAGCAGATCGCCAATAGGCTGCTCTGCTCGGCCAGCCCCAGTTTCTGTGTGGCCGGACCAGCCCATCAGGCCATCAGCCCTTCTGGTATTCGCCAGAAATGCCAGATGGCCAATATCAGCTTTCAAAAGTATTTTGCAAATTTTTCTTTTAGAGCAAAAACACCCTTTCTGAGCTTCTGCAATCAGTAATGGTAAAAAACACTACCAGCTAACTATGCCCTTGACCATTTCTCTCTACAGGATAGGAGACCAACTTCAGCATCATTCTGTGTTATTATCTTTTACATAGAAAAATTTGCACAAAGATTTTGCATCATTGTTTATATGTTGGGTGTGCTTCTAGAGAGAGGATGTAGTCATGTTGTCTACAATCACAATATTGACAGTCAAAAGTGTGAAGCCAAAATTTTGAATATCATGATGTTTTCTCTTACGTCCTAGAGGATGCTGGGGACACCGTAAGGACCATGGGGTATAGACGGGCTCCGCAGGAGACATGGGCACTCTAAAGACTTTAGAATGGGTGTGCACTGGCTCCTCCCTCTATGCCCCTCCTCCAGACCTCAGTTAGATCCTGTGCCCAGAGGAGACTGGGTGCACTGCAGGGGAGCTCTCCTGAGTTTCTCTGAAAAATACTTTTTGTTAGGTTTTTTATTTTCAGGGAGCACTGCTGGCAATAGGCTCCCTGCATCGTGGGACTGAGGGGAGAGAAGCAGACCTACTTGAATGATAGGCGCTGCTACTTAGGCTACTGGACACCATTAGCTCCAGAGGGTCGGAACGCAGGTCTCACCCTCGGCGTTCGTCCCGGAGCCGCGCTGCCGTCCTCCTCACAGAGCCGGAAGATAGAAGCCGGGTGAGTATTAAGAAGAAAAGAAGACTTCACTGGCGGCAGAAGACTTCAGATCTTCACTGAGGTAATGCGCAGCTCCCACACAGACACACACAGCGGGCACTGTAAGGGTGCAGGGCGCAGGGGGGGCGCCCTGGGCAGCAATAAAAACCTCTAGGGACACTGGCATATAAAGTAGATACTGCGGAGGCAGTATATTTATAAACCCCCGCCAGTATAAATAATTTGAGCGGGACCGAAGCCCGCCGGTGAGGGGTCGGGGCTTGGTCCTCCAGCACTAACCAGCGCCATTTTCTCCACAGCACACTGCAGAGAAGCTGTCTCCCCGGACTCTCCCCTGCTGAACAAGGTTACAGAGGGCAAAAAAGAGGGGGGGGGGGGGCACATTTCATTGGCGCAGTAAGTGTATTTTTATATTTATATAAAAGCTCTGTACTAACTGGGATTTTATTCCAGTGTCCGGTGGCGCTGGGTGTGTGCTGGCATACTCTCTCTCTGTCTCTCCAAAGGGCCTTATTGGGGGACTGTCTCCATATAGATATATCCCTGAGTGTGTGGGAGTGTCGGTACGTGTGTTGGCATGTCTGAAGCGGAAGGCTCATCTAAGGAGGAGGTGGAGCAGATGATTGTGGTGTCTCCGTCGGCAATGCCGACACCTGATTAGTTAGATATGTGGAATGTTTTAAATGCAAATGTAGCTTTATTACATAAGAGATTGGACAAAGCAGAGTCCAGGGATAAAACAGGGAGTCAATCAATGGCTTTGACTGTGTCACAGGGCCCTTCAGGGTCTCAAAAACGTCCCCTGTCCCAAGTAGCAGACACTGATACTGACACGGATTCTGACTCCAGTGTCGACTACGATGATGCGAGGTTACACCCAAGGGTGGCCAAAAGTATTCATTATATGATTATTGCAATAAAAGATGTTTTACATATCACAGATGACCCCTCTGTCCCTGACACGAGGGTATGCATGTTTAAGGAAAAGAAACCTGAGGTAACCTTTCCCCCATCTCATGAGATGAACGCGTTATTTGAAAAAGCTTGGGAAACTCCAGACAAAAAAACTGCAGATTCCCAAGAGGATTCTTATGGCGTATCCTTTCCCTGCACAGGACAGGGTACGGTGGGAATTCTCGCCCAGGGTGGACAAGGCTTTAACGCGCTTGTCCAAGAAGGTGGCGCTACCGTCTCCAGACACGGTGGCCCTCAAGGATCCTGCTGATCACAGACAGGAAACTACCTTAAAATCAATTTATTCACATACGGGTGCTTTGCTCAGACCGGCAATAGCATCGGCTTGGGTTTGTAGTGTGGTAGCAGCTTGGACAGATACCTTGTCAGCTGACATTGATACCCTAGATAGGGATACCATTTTATTGACCTTAGGTCACATTAAAGACGCAGTCTTATATATGAGAGACGCTCAGAGAGACGTTGGGCTACTAGGTTCAAGAGCCAACGCCATGGCGACCTCTGCTAGGCGAGCCCTGTGGTCCCGCCAATGGACGGGTGATGCCGACTCAAAGAGGCATATGGAAGTTTTGCCTTACAAGGGTGAGGTGTTATTTGGGGAAGGTCTCGCGGACCTGGTTTCCACAGCTACCGCGGGTAAATCTACTTTTTTGCCTTATGTTCCCCCACAGCAAAAGAAAACACCACAATATCAGATGCAGTCCTTTCGGTTGCATAAATCCAGAAGAGGTCGGGGCTCTTTCTTCCTCGCCAGAGGTAAGGGTAAAGGGAAAAGAATGCCTGCCACGGCTAGTTCCCAGGAGCAGAAGTCCTCCCCGGCTTCTACTAAATCCACCGCATGACGCAGGGGCTCCACTGAGGGAGTCCGCGCCGGTGGGGGCACGTCTTCGACTCTTCAGCCACGTCTGGGTTCAGTCAGACGTGGATCCTTGGGCAATGGAAATTGTATCCCAGGGCTACAAGCTGGAATTCGAAGAGGTGCCTCCAGAAAGGGAGATAGTTTTAGCTGCAATTCAAAAGCTGTGTCAACAGCAAGTGATTGTCAAGGTTCCCCTAGTTCAACAGGGGAAGGGGTACTATTCAACCCTGTTTGTGGTCCCGAAACCGGATGGCTCGGTCAGACCCATTCTAAATCTAAAATCCCTAAACATGTACTTGCAAAATTTAAAATTCAAGATGGAATCGCTCCGGGCAGTTATCTCCAGCCTGGAAGGGGGGGATTTTATGTCACTGGACATAAAGGATGCATACCTTCATGTCCCCATATATCCCCCTCATCAGGCGTACCTGAGATTCGCTGTACAGGGCTGTCATTACCAGTTTCAGACGTTGCCGTTTGGGCTTTCCACAGCCCCGAGGATTTTCACCAAGGTATTGGCGGAAATGATGGTGCTCCTGCGCAGGCAGGGAGTCACAATTATCCCATACTTGGACGATCTCCTGATAAAAGCGAGATCGAGAGATCAGTTGCTGAAAAGCGTGTCGCTCTCCCTGAGAGTGCTCCAGCAGCATGGCTGGATTCTAAATCTACCAAAGTCACAGTTGGTTCCAACGACTCTGCTATCGTTCTTAGGCATGATTCTGGACACAGAACAAAAGAGGGTTTTTCTCCCGATGGAAAAAGCCCAGGAACTCCAGAACATGGTCAGAGACCTGTTAAAACCGAACAGAGTGTCAGTTCATCAATGCACTCCAGTAATGGGAAAAATGGTGGCGACCTACGAGGCGATCCCCTTCGGCAGGTTTCATGCGAGGACGTTTCAGTGGGACCTTCTGGACAAGTGGTCCGGGTCCCATCTTCAAATTCATCAGAAAATAAGCCTGTCCCCCAGAGCCAGGGTGTCTCTCCTGTGGTGGCTGCAGAGTGCTCACCTTCTAGAGGGTCGCAGGTTCGGCATTCAGGACTGGGTTCTGGTGACCACGGACGTGAGCCTCCGAGGATGGGGAGCAGTCACACAAGGAAGAAATTTTCAGGGACTATGGTCGAGCCAGGAGGCTTGTCTACACATCAACATTCTAGAATTAAGGGCCATATACAACGGCCTACGACAAGCGGGGAATCTTCTTCGCGACCTACCGGTTCTGATTCAATCAGACAGCGTCACAGCCGTGGCTCATGTAAACCGCCAAGGCGGGACAAGGAGCAGAATGGCAATGGTGGAAGCCACCAGGATTCTTTGCTGGGCGGAAAATCACGTAAGCGCTCTGTCAGCAGTCTTCATTCCAAGAGTGGACAACTGGGAAGCAGATTTCCTCAGCAGACACGATCTCCATCCAGGAGAGTGGGGACTTCATCAAGAAGTTTTTGCAGAGATAACAAGTCTTTGGGGACTTCCTCAAATAGACGTGATGGTGTCACGCCTCAACAAGAAGATTCGGAGGTATTGTGCCAGATCAAGGGACCCTCAGGCAGTAGCGGTAGATGCCCTGGTGACACCGTGGGTGTTTCAGTCGGTCTATGTGTTCCCTCCTCTTCCTCTCATCTCAAAAATATTGAGAATCATAAGATGAAAAAGAGTTCGGACAATACTCATTGTTCCAGATTGGCCTCGAAGGGCCTGGTATTCAGATCTTCAGGAGATGCTCACAGAAGATCCATGGCCTCTTCCTCTCAGGGAGGACCTGTTGCAGCAGGGGCCCTGCGTATTCCAAGACTTACCGCTGTTACGTTTGACGGCATGGCGGTTGAACACCGAATCCTAGCTGGGAAAGGTATTCCGGAGGAAGTCATCCCTACTCTGATAAAGGCTAGGAAGGAGGTGACGGCGAAACATTATCACCATATCTGGAGGAAGTATGTATCTTGGTGTGAAGCCAAGAATGCTCCTACGGAAGATTTCCACTTGGGCCGTTTTCTCCACTTTCTACAGACAGGAGTGGATATGGGCCTGAAGTTAGGCCACATTAAGGTACAGATTTCGGCCCTATCTATATTCTTTCAGAAGGAATTGGCTTCTCTCCCAGAAGTCCAGACTTTTGTAAAGGGAGTGCTGCACATCCAACCTCCTTTTGTGCCCCCAGTGGCACCTTGGGACCTTAACGTGGTGTTACAGCTCCTAAAATCTCACTGGTTTGAGCCTCTTCAAACAGTTGAATTAAAATTTCTCACTTGGAAGGTGGTCATGTTGTTGGCCTTGGCATCTGCGAGGCGGGTGTCCGAATTGGCGGCTTTGTCTCACAAAAGCTCCTATCTGATTTTCCATGTGGATAGAGCAGAGTTGAGGACGCGTCCTCAATTTTTGCCTAAGGTGGTTTCATTGTTTCATATGAACCAACCTATTGTGGTGCCGGTGGCTACGGGAGACTTGGAGGATTCCAAGTCCCTGGATGTAGTCAGGGCCTTAAAAATTTACATAGCCAGGACGGCTCGGATTAGGAAAACAGAGGCACTGTTTGTCCTGTATGCGGCCAACAAGGTTGGCGCTCCTGCTTCTAAGCAGACTATTGCTCGCTGGATCTGTAACACGATTCAGCAGGCTCATTCTATGGCTGGATTGCCGTTACTAAATTCGGTAAAAGCCCATTTCACTAGGAAGGTGGGCTCTTCTTGGGCGGCTGCCCGAGGCGTCTCGGCGTTACAGCTTTGCCGAGCAGCTACTTGGTCGGGTTCAAACACCTTTGCAAAATTCTACAAGTTTGATACCCTGGCTGATGAGGACCTCATGTTTGCTCAATCGGTGCTGCAGAGTCATCCGCACTCTCCCGCCCGGTTTGGAGCTTTGGTATAATCCCCATGGTCATTACGGAGTCCCCAGCATCCTCTTGGACGTAAGAGAAAATAAGATTTTAAACCTACCGGTAAATCTTTTTCTCCTAGTCCGTAGAGGATGCTGGGCGCCCGTCCCAGTGCGGACATATTTCTGCAAGGCTTGTATATAGTTGTTGCTTACATAAGGGTTATGTTACAGTTAAGATCAGTCTTTGGCTGATTCTGTTTTGTTCATACTGTTAACTGGTTGCGTATATTCCAGGTTATACGGTGTGGATGGTGTGGGCTGGTATGAATCTTGCCCTTAGATTAACAAAAATCCTTTCCTCGTACTGTCCGTCTCCTCTGGGCACAGTTTCTCTAACTGAGGTCTGGAGGAGGGGCATAGAGGGAGGAGCCAGTGCACACCCATTCTAAAGTCTTTAGGGTGCCCATGTCTCCTGCGGAGCCCGTCTATACCCCATGGTCCTTACGGAGTCCCCAGCATCATCTACGGACTAGGAGAAAAAGATTTACCAGTAGGTTTAAAATCTTATTTTTACGGTTACAATGTTGATGTCCAACATGTTGATACGGTAAAAATGTTGACACAATTCAAATGTTGGGGATAGGATTAAAATTGTATGTAGACATTAGGGGCCTCATTCAGGTGCGGTTGCACCAGCACCCATCGTTTTCTATGAGTGTGAGAATGGGTCCTGAGACATAGGAAGCAGAGCGGTGGCAGTCTGTCAGTAACTGACAGTCTGCTGCCATCTGGTGGGAGGGGAGCGGGCTGCGACAGCCTCTTTGTGAAAACTGCGGCATGTCACCATCATTTAGGAGGTGGGAAGGTCAGGGATCTCCATCATAGAATGGGGATTTCCTGGCATCTCTGAGGGGCGGCTTGCGCAGCACCATGGGTGCTGCAAGCCATCCGATGATGGGAGAGAGAGACGATGATGCGTCCTAGGACGCAGCTCGGGCCGCTACTACAGCAGGAGTTATCTGCATGAAATAATGCCTCCTGCTGCATTACCATAAAGCGCTATGAGCAGCAGTGATAGCAGCTCCGTCCACATCTAAATGACCCCCTATGTACCATTCAACATTTTGTCACCAGTTTGCAAGTCAGCATTGTGGTTGTCAACATCCTAAGCATGTCAACATTTTGTCTGTTGACAGTTTGTATATGTCCATATTATTTTGTCTTTATAATGATTGTAGACATTGTGAACGTTGACAAAACATATCAAACCCCTATAGAGAGGCTGAGCCATTTTTATCAAAACAGCTGTGTCCTCTCTGGGCTACCACAAGAGCTCCAGTGTGAGCGGTTAGCATATCAACTGATTCCTGCTGCAGGAGCCCTCGGGCACCCACTTCGGGAAGCACTAACTTATCATATGTGTGTGATTTATCTCTTGTGCTGTTTATTCTGTTATTTTTTTTATGTACAATTAAGAAATTTAATAGACTTTTTAATAAAAGTTATATTTTATAATACAGGGGAGACTTGTACTCCGGGGTATGGATCATTAGGTCAACCACTATTGGTTGACATGCAGTAGGTCGACATGGTCACTAGGTCGACATGATCAATAGGTCGACATGGAAAAAGGGCGACATGAGTTTTTTGACTTTTTGGGGTTGTTTTCTTTGTAAAGTGATGGGGTACCCCAATTAGTGCACAGTGTCCTCTCGCATTACTCGCTTTGCTCTCCATGCTTCGGGCAAGGTTCCCAATTGTAGTCCACGTGGATCGTAAAGTATGAAAAAGGTCAAAATATTAAAAAAAAAATGTGAAAAACTGATATATACCTTTTTTCATGTCAACCTAGTGACCATGTCAACCTAATGCATGTCGACCAATAGTGGTTGAGCTAATGACTGTCGACCTAAGTGCTGTCGACCTAATGACCGTAAGCCGTACTCCTTTGGTCACAAATCAAACCGTGTAGCAGTTCTGTGTGTTACAATGACAAACAGTCTTGAGGTACACAGCTAAAGATAAAATCCTTCTTATTCCTTTCTCTTTTTGTTATAGACTGTATCTGTTTTAGGCTGCATGACAAAATGGACACAGACCTAAAACTGCAATAAATCCATTTATAGTGTAATAACAATATGACATCTATTTTATTCAGGAGGATGTAGAGTTCTTAGTAGATACAATCAGTGAAGTGGAAGCACTGAATGAGTTCTTTGCACAAAGTAAACATGCGTTTCCTGATTTTGCCAAGCAATACTGGGCCCAGCTGACTATTAACCAACTATTAGCGGAGAGGTAAGAAAATTGTAAATAATTTGCTTCATAGAGTGTTCATTGGGGATAATTCAGACCTGATCGCTGCTCTGCGTGTTCGCACAGCATCGATCAGGTCTGAAGCGCGCATGCGCCGGCGCAGCAGTGTGCCAGCACATGGCAGACAGCCGACGGCTGTCGTAGCCCTGTGATCGCCTCTACCTGATTGACAGGCAGAGGCGGTCGCTGGGCGGGAGGGGGCGGGCCGACGTTTAAGGGGTGCGGTCCGGGCGACGCAGGTATGCCTGGACCGTTGGGGGGGCCACGGTGGCTTTGTGACATCACCTGCAGCCGCTGCGAGCCAGGCAGCGACGAGTAACTCCCTGCCAGCGCGCAGAAGCTGCGCTGGTTGGGAGCTACTCCTACAGTACAAAAGCATCGCTGCTGTGCAATGCTTTTGTACTTGTATGACGGGGTAGGGCCTGACATGTGGGGCAGACTAGCCCTGTGCTGGGCATCCCCCCACATGTCTGAGTAACTGATCGTAGCTGTGCTCAAATTAGCACATCTACGATCAGGTCTGAATCACCCCCTTTATTTAGTTGAACCAATTCACTGTGGAAATGGAAGAGATGATTATAGAACTACGAGCAGTGCCTCCTTTATTGCTTTCATAAACTTCTCTTAATATGTAGTATATACGGGATCCGGTCTGAAGATCGACAGTGTCTAGGTCGACAATGTTTAGGTCGACCACTATAGGTCGACAGTCACTAGGTCGACATGGGTCGAAGGTCGACAGGGTTTCTAGGTCGACATGTGCTAGGTCGACAGGTCTAAAGGTCGACATGAGTTTTTCACATTTTTTTTCTTTTTTTGAATTTTTTCATACTTAACGATCCACGTGGACTATGATTGGAACGGTAAAGTGTGCCGAGCGAAGCGGTAGCGGAGCGAAGGCACCATGCCCGAAGCATGGCGAGCGAAGCGAGCCATGCGAGGGGACGCAGTGCACTAATTTGGGATCCCGGTCACTCTACGAAGAAAACGACACCAAAAAAAAAAAAAATCCTCATGTCGACCTTTAGACCTGTCGACCTAGCACATGTCAACCTAGAAACCCTGTCAACCTTCCATCCATGTCGACCTAGTGACTGTCGACCTATAGTGGTCGACCTAAACATTGTCGACCTAGACACTGTCGATTTGATGAACCACACCCAGTATATACAGTAGCAATATAAACAGTGATATGGGGCTATTTGCCTGATATTACAGATTTATTTATTTTTATCCAAAAATGACTAATATTAACTTGGTGTAAATAGATTTGGATAACATAATTTTTGCTTATAAATAAAAGTACATTTGGAAGATTACTTTTATCAGCTTGCATGTGATCATCTTCTGAATACTGTCACATGCCTCTGTGACGCTGTGACAGATCCAGGTGTTTGGACTGTGCGCCAAGTGGCTGGATCTTGTCCAAGCTAGCCAGTTACTGTACATGTGTAGCCAAATGTAATATTAACCCTGTTACTTAGAGGTCAGAAGTGGTCAGAGCTTTGTTTCTACTCTCAAAATTGGGAACACCTTATTATAAACCTGTGTAACATACTTTTTATGCAATAACATAAGCTAAACATATTGAATCTGGAGTTTAATTTTTAAATCCAAATAATTTGTTGTCCACAAGGAATCTCTTAGTCTACCCCAGTGGTTTCCAAACTTTTTTGCATCACAGCGCCCTAGAATATCAAAAAAAAATTCACGGCACCCCTAGGCCAAAAATTTCTTATTGAGAAATTTAGAAAGAAATATTACATTAAGTAGATCACGTTTATATGTCATCCTTAGGGTCAGTTGTGTGTTGATTTGCTTCTGTGTGACCACATATTTTATGACTGGCAGCCACCAGCACTGGTTTTGCCTATTATATTGACCATGAATAATTTGAATTGGTCCTGAACCACCAACCCAGGGCACCCCTGCAAGTGTCCCGAGGCACCCCAGGGAGCCACGGCACACAGTTTGGGAACCTCTGGTCTACCCAGTTTATTCTGAAAAGAAGCCTTGTTTCTGGAATAATGCATGTATAAAATTACCCCATGACTATGGGATGCATTCAAAATCCCGGCTGTCGGGATCCCAGCTCTCAGGTCGGGATTCTGACTGCCAGGATGACGGGCGCCGGTATATATATATACCAACCCGATGAATATTATAGTATTTGACAAAAGGCAGAGGTACCGTATGAAAGTCCTGCATTTCTTTGTAATTTGGAGAAAGCGGATTGCATAAACATGTTTCAAACATACTGCATATACTTATAACTATTTGCTCCCCTTAGATTTTATGTTAGTGATCATATGATTGTATGTTAAAGATTCTATGATGATGATGATGTTGATGATTGTCTTGTCAATGCCAAACATATATCTAAAGCCTTCCACTGCACTCTATAAGTCATGCCATCCTGTTGTAAATGAAATACAAATTAATATTGTTTGTGTCCCAAATCAAGGACCTATAAGCAGAAAAAAAATTCTGTATCCAACCTATATATATTGTACTTTAAAATAATATCAGACAACGAGAATTCTGTTTTACAGAAATGTTGATTTGTATTATAGGAACTTGGCTACTACAGCTGCAGCCAAAAGGAACCTTACATCCAGGATTTTGCAGCTGTCCATCACTCATCATCTTGTGACCCCCTTTACATCATTGCTGATAGAGAGTGAGGATGGAAAAGAAAAAATGCTGGCAGACTCACCAAATGCCATCAAAGGAGCTTGCTGTCAATGTCAGTATTATTACGAGCAGTTACACACAACGCATTGATATTTCAGTACTTATTGAAAGTCTCCACAGTGTGTCTTTAATAAGGCAATAATGATTCCTATTATTATAGGAAATCCTACAATTATGGATGTGTCTATAATGAGTCCAGGGTATGCAGTGCCTCCTCGCTCCATCTCCCATTACTGTTCCAGTCTCTCTCTTTCTCTTTCTTATCTTTCTCTCTCTACAGTTTTCCCCTTTTCCTCTTGTTTCTCACTTTTCCCCTATCCTACCTTATTCCTCACAATGGGGCAGATGTATTAAGCATAAAGTATAAAGTAGTGATAAGTGCAAGGTGATAATGCACTAGCCAATCAGCTCCAATTTGTAAATTTACAATTAGGAGCTGTTTGTCTGGTTCGTTATCACTGCTTTATCACTTCTCCAGGCTTAATACATGTGCCCCAAGGGTGGTCTTCAGTATGCCGAATGTCGGGATCCCGGCGCACAGTATACCGGTGCCAGAATCCCGACACCCGGCATACCGACAGCTATTCTACCTCGTGGGGGTCCACGACCCCCCTGGAGGAAGAATAAAATAGTGTGGTGCGCGTAGCGCGCCACCGTGCCCGCAGCGTGGCGAGCGCAGCGTGGCGAGCGCAGCGAGCCCGCAAGGGGCTCCTTTGCGCTCGCCACGCTGTTGGTATGCCAGCGGTCGGGCTCCCTGCGCCGGTATGCTGGTCGCCGGGAGCCCGAGCGCCAGCATACCGTACTACACCCGTGCCCCAATGTCTCTCTTTATCCTGTTTCTAGTACACACACTAACTGTAACAGCAGCAGTGGGGTGTGGACATTCCTAGAGAAAGAGAGAGAGAGGAGAGAGAGATAGAGATGGGAGAGAGGGGTGAGGGAGAGATGGGAGAGAGAGAGAGGGGTGAGGGAGAGATGGGGAGAATGAGAGAGGGGTGGCATGCACTCCTACACAACCCTCCATTAAGATGTGTGGTGCCAGGCAGGTATAGTGGTGGCAGGACTGCCTTGCCATGCGATGCCCAGCCCCTGCAGTAGGCTGTACCTGGGCTGTGGACATCGCTGGCAGTCCTCACCTGATTCCAGCCCTGTGGACAGGACTTGTTGTACATTTACACTTACTTGGCTCTGATGGCTGTGGCCAGGGACATGCTCACCCCAGGTTCCGTCTGTTCTCTCTCCACCTGTCAGCTCACATCAAGGCCAGGCTGACGCACATCCTAGTGCATCTTTGGCGAGGCCAATCATGTGCTGCCGGCTGCTCACTGGGGGTCATTCCGAGTTGTTCGCTCGGTAAAAATCTTCGCATCGCAGCGATTTTCCGCTTAATGCGCATGCGCAATGTCCGCACTGCGACTGCGCCAAGTAAATTTGCTATGCAGTTAGGAATTTTACTCACGGCTTTTTCATCGTTCTGGCGATCGTAATGTGATTGACAGGAAATGAATGTTACTGGGCGGAAACAGGCCGTTTTATGGGCGTGTGGGAAAAAACGCTACCATTTCCGGAAAAAACGCAGGAGTGGCCGGAGAAACGGAGGAGTGTCTGGGCGAACGCTGGGTGTGTTTGTGACGTCAAACCAGGAACGACAAGCACTGAAATGATCACAGATGCCGAGTAAGTCTGGAGCTACTCAGAAACTGCTACGAGGTGTGTAATCGCAATATTGCGAATACATCGTTCGCAATTTTAAGATGCTAAGATTCACTCCCAGTAGGCGGCGGCTTAGCATGAGCAAATCTGCTAAAATCCGCTTGCGAGCGAACAACTCGGAATGACCCCCACTGTCCGCTGCTCCCTGCGTCATAGCCTAGCTCTGCTGCAGCTCCTGCCTCACAGAGCTGTGCCTGGCTGCTTGGGCCCCATAGCCGCCGCACCCCGTGCAAAACAATGCCTTGTGAATTATTGCTTTTTAAAAAACAGTCTGAATTCAGCCGGCAATCTGCACCTCCAGCCAACTTGGAAGGCAATATACCAAGCCCCAGGTGTTCATATAACAGACTGTATGTATACTGAAGTGAATCGTAACACTTTAACTTTTTCCTCTCAACAGCATTGGCTGTGGCTACCCAAGTTCCACCAACAGCAAAGCCTACATGTAAGCCTGATGCAATTCCGACTGCACTGGAGCTCAAAGGAGAAACTACAGTAATACCAAAGCCGCCTTGCCACCCACCCTGCATAGGTATATATATATATACACCACATTTTACTGTGGAGCACCTTCCACTGTTGATAATATAGTAAACATTTACTAAACTGTCTGGTATAGGAGGCAGATATTTGAATTCTTCCTGCTTGGATATAATATATTACCTCAGTTGATACAAATACCTCTTGTAATACAGTACATAAGCTATAAGCATGAGACACTGCAGTATAGTGAATAGGATCAGCAAGTCTCTACAGGTTATAGAGGTGGTTGCATAATTAAATCTGTAACCATATTGGCATCTTTATAACTTTCCACATTTCCCAGGTTCAACAGATAAATTGCCATTCATTTTCAGATAGTGTGGTATACGAGATTGCCCTGGATAAGAGGCAAACTGTTGCATCCTGTATGCATAATAAAATTGTAATTGTGCACCTGGAGCAATAATTTATTATTAACAGTTACTTATATAGCAAACACATACTGTATGCCGCAGCACTTAATAGATAATATTTGTCCATTCACATCAGTCTCATCTTCCTGAATGAATGCATACGTATATGCACATACACACACACACACACACACTCACTACAGTTCATTTAATTTGTGTCAGGAGCCTACCAGTTTATTTTGGGATTGTGGAAGGAAAGTATCAGGAGGAAACTCACGCAAGCACAGTTGGGGCAGTGGTGGGAATCAAACCCATGACCTCAGTGCTGCGAGGCATTAATGCTAACCAATACACCATCTGTGCAATAACAGTATTTCATCTTTACACATAGTGGCAGGTATGTAATGAAGTCTATGTTCGGCGGCTCTGCGGGATCCTGGCAGAACTCAGAAGTTTTTTAAAGGGGCAATTATGTACAAGGCATGTTTTAGCCTTGTTCTTGATTGCCCCTTTAAAAAGACGTCTGAGTTTGGCCGGCACCCTGCAAGGCCGCCGAACTCAGACTTCATTACATCCTGGGCCAGTAAATTTATATAAAGGCACTATAAAACAACTTTATGTAAAGGAGAATTAAGGGTGTTCCCTTTTGAATCTGTTCAGAGTTGATTTTAGTCAAGCACATAAGATATGCCTACAGACAGTATACATGTAGCTTGCACAAATATATCAATTTGTTTCACTTAAGAGTAAGAGTTCTTTAGCTTTTCAGAGTGACATAATCCAAAAGTGAGGATTACACAGGAGTACTGAAGGGGACATGCAGGGTTTGAAACAACTAAAGTGAACAGGCGTCCATATGGGGCCACTTAATCTGGAACTAAGATCATTTAATAGGCCTCTCTTCTCTGGGGGCCAATGCTGAATTGCCTGTGTGCCCTGCCATAAGGCTAAGCCAGATATCACATTCCATGACATTATTATAATTTTACTGCTGACCTTTATCTTGCAGTTGACAACGATCCACACTTCATTATAAATTTACCAATCAGCCAAACAGACGTCTGCTTCAATATTGATGCACAATCTGGAAAGATCTTGAACGTGCTGTCGGATCCTGACTCAGGTAAAGGAATGTTTTAAGAGCCAGGGACAACCATTTGAGTGAGTGAATGTACATTAATCCATCACGTTTATTGTTAAAGCTTAAGTTTAGTTACAGAGCTTATTGATTTCTTACCTTTGTTTTGTACTGTAAAAGAAATCTGTTCCAATAGCAGAAGTGAAAATGCTATTGTAGGGGGGTACACATGATTGCTTAGAAGTTAAGCACGGATCTCACCGTGTGTATGCCCCACAGCGATAGCGATGCCCAGGCCAGCGCGGCGCTATCGTTGGTACTAGATTGGCCTACATGCAGGCACAATCTAGCACATTGCTCATATCACCGCTGGGTGAAATGAACGCTCCCCCTCCCTCGTCCCCCTCGCTCAGCACACATCACACTGTGTGCTGAGCGGGGGGAGAGATGAGCGCTGAGCGTTCGTGCTAGATCGCTCAGCACACATCTCTGGGTCCATCTTTCCATGTGTACGGGGCTGTAAACTATCCCTAGGGCTAGTAATGCACTTGCCTGAGGGCTTAAATGGTGAAGGGGCCCTTTTAAAAGGCACAGACACCAAGACTTCCTTGTATAACTTGCTTCCTCTCCCCTGTCCTCAGCAGCTCTGCTGATATAATTATAATACCTGAAGCTGGGACCTGATACAGGAGAGCAAAAGAAAGCCGAATCAGTTAATTTCCTGCATGTGGAGTGGAATAGAGAGAATCGCTTTTAAGTGCCATTGAAAAAGACTAGACATTTTCAGTTTTCCTGAGATGTGAGGTCACAGAGTAATAGGCTCCTGACAAAATCTAGGGGCCAATTTATACTTTGTGTTCTGGGGTTCATCACTGTCTTGGTTAGGAAATGATCTGCCTCTAGTGAAGCTAATGCAATTACATGTTATATTCAGTACATTTGCATGGCAGTATAGCCCATAAATGGCTCTGCTTCCCCCCATAGATACATCATTTACTATCCCACTATATCTTAAAAAGAAATCAATTTAGGTAATAGTACTTGTCATCACAAATACTGGTAATTCCAAAGAGTTTTTTTAAGGCTATCTGCATCCATTTAATACTGCCGGTTAAGCTCAATAAGGCATAATAAAGAGCATAAGACTGGAGGCCAAGTAGGCCTTTGGGTCTTTGGTGACGGTTTGGGGGTCTTATGCTGCCTGTCACGGATCTATGGGGACACATGACAAAGGTTCTTCCTTACTGTTTGGTCTGGGATGTTGGGATGTCTAGAAACAGTTTTAATTTTATATACTATGAAGTTTCAGTCAAGGGGGGAGGAATGAATTGCTAACACTATAATAGTCATAATAGACATACAGTACAGTTTCTCAAATAAGCAGCTAATATGGGATGGGAATGTAACAATAATATTTATTTTCTGGTAATGTAGGTATTGTGATCAATGGGAAGATTGTTACAGCCAAAAAAGCCAAGGATGGCAAGCTAAGCAGCTACTTTGGCACATTTGGCATGTACTTTAAGTACCTGGATATAAAGATTGAAATAAGCACTGAGAAAATAACATTGAAAGATGCATCTTACAGTAGAGTAATGTCCTGGTCTGAGTCCAGCACCTTGACCTACAAGAGGTAAGTCTGGGGATCAATCATATTATAATCCAATAAAACTTTATTTTGAAATAGGTTAATATTTATCGAATAAACCCATGAACACTTGAAAGCATTAACATGTACAATACTACAGTGGGATTAAAATGTACAATACTGCAGTGGGATCGGCTGTCATAATCCCGACATCAGGATCCCATCCTCCGTAATGCCGGCAGCGTGGCGAGCACTAGAAAGCCCCTTGCCAGCTCGCTGCGCTCACCATGCTGCTGGCACAATGGCTTGCTGCGCTCGCCACAGGTTCTATTCTCCCTATGAGTTCGTGGACACACACAGAGGGAGAATAGCCTGTGTCGCCGGGATTCCAGCGGTGGCATTTCACTGCTAGTCATGATTCCGGCGTCGACATTGTGTCCGACTAGCGGTATTTTAACCACTTCCCTACACAGTGAGTGTGGACATAAATATATAGAATTTAAATCAATCACTTCTGAAGGACATGTGCCCTATCACCCTTATTATTATTATTATTATTATTATTATTATTATTATTATTATTATTATGTTCTATTTATATAGTGCACAATGATTCTGTAGTGCCATACATAGGAACATACACAGTGATCATACAGGACAGTGTCAGTAACCAATAGCTTTACATATATACATCCTTATAGCCTACAGATGACATAATGAGGTAGAGACCATAGTGCGAGCGAGGCCTTGCTGCAAAAATATGTTATGGAAATATGTTACTTTTTGTTCTCACCTTATCAACAGTGTCTCCTCTGTCTTTTTTTCCCCTCTGTCTATACACAATCTGTAAGAACAAAGTGCAGGTCACACAGGATCAGGGTCCTGCTGCCACTCAATAAATGTAATAATGTTATACTAATAACACTGGTTTGAGCGAGGTTTTAGTCACCACTTTCGCTAATCAACAACATTATTGTCCTGTATTAGTTTTCATATCTGTTGAAACTCAAAAAGTTATTAGACAACACTCCCTAAGACAAGAAGAATATTGTAAAATGTAGCTATTGATAGCACAGTAAGATGGGGATAAGTCTGTAAATGTTCTACAAATGTTTCATTATTGGACACATATTATGGTGTAGCTAAAAGGTTCTTTTTACAGGCTTGCTGTATCAGTGAAAAAGGAGAGCAACATCTCCATCACTGTGGATAATGATATGACATTCCTGATTATTCTACATCGTGTCTGGAAAAATCACCCCGTCAATGTAGACTTCCTTGGATTATACTTTCCTTCTAACGCCATATTTTCTGGTGCAACACATGGCTTAATAGGTAAATTAATGTTGGGGTCTGGCAAGTTAATTTGCCAGTCTGTTTAAATTTGCCTTGAAAGACTTCACAGATAACTCCAATAGTACAGTATCATGCTAGCAGCATGATCATATTAATCAATATATCATCCTTCCTAGGGTATCTAGATTGTACAGGGATATAATAGCATAACTGAAAGCATCATGCATCCTAGTCAGGAGATGAGGGCCTGTTCCTGTTATTACAGTATATTCATTTGTATTATTATTTGTCAAAGAGTGACACACAGAGCAAAGATACAAAACAGAGTAAACAAACAAACAAAATAACATAATATATATACATAATTACATGTGTATGCATAGTTTTAACATATATGTACTGTATTTGCTGAGTTAGTGAGCCTAATGGTGCCCATACACTTGTGCAATGCCCCGCGACGCGACATCGCGGGGCATCGCACCTGAACTGCCAAAGTGATTACCATGCGATCATGCGATAGATCGCATGGTAATCACGTGATGGGCACGTCACTGTGCCCATCACACTGCGATATATTGCATGTGTTTAAAAAAACACATGCGATCGCACTGCGATGCGATAAATATTAAGTGCAGCACATAATATGATGAGACGCGACATTCGAGCGGCGTGGCATGGTACCTAAAATGTGCATACAATCCTTTGATTTATCTCACAGATGCGGTCGAAATCAAAGAATTGTACCTGATATCTCACAAGTGTATAGGCTACATAAGGGTTGGGTTGAAAGGTGGTTGTTTGTAAGAGCTGATATTCCTAAAGGGACTTGGAAGGAGTGGGTGTATTGGGACAATGCAAGGGGGTTAAGCCTGTAGGAGGGACAGGACAAATCAGGCAGACATTCAGTGAAGAGGGTAGTTGTGATGGAGCATTTAAAGAAATAGAGTTTGGTGGAGAGACCCATATAGCGAGGGGGGGCATTAGAAAGATTGGGTGCAGCAGTGACATGCCATGAGGTCAGACTAACGTATACACCAGATTTATGACTATATAAAGTATATGGAAAATACAAAGAAATAGATTCTTTGTATTATTCTAATCACTTTTATAGTCAGAACTCTGGAGTAAATAGTCTATGGCAGGTGAGGCAGTGCCTACCTTTTCCGCTCATCTCTGATCAAAACTCACCAAATACACCTGTGTATAATTCCCCAGTGATGTGCGGTGGGGTGAGGCAGATGAGGCAGAGCCTTTACTGTCATACTAACATTTGCGCCAGAGTTTTGACTGTGTAAAGTATATGAATATGTTAGAAATACCTTCTTCGTATTATTCTAATTATTTTTATAGTCAAAACTCTGGAGTAAAAAGTCTATGGCAGGTGAGGCAGTGCTTCCCCTGCTTATCTGTTCCGCACATCTCTGATCAAAACTCACCAAATTTCAAAGCGTTTATACCTCTGCACCTGTGTATAATGCCCTCATGAACCCTTTGGCTCATATATTGTGTATATCTGGCTCTGGTGCTAGCCAGTGCTTCCTGAGCCATTTACCTCATTGCACGTCCCTTAAGCTCAGTGTAGTAGAAGTCTTGGAGGTGGGGGTGAGAGGTGATAATCAGTGGAGAGGCACACATCACCAACTGACCGGAGAGGGTGGGAGGGAGTGTAAAGGAAACTTAGGTTAGAGATGTAGGAGGGTGAGGAGAGTAGGTGAAGGTGAGGCTTCTGCAGGAGATAGGAGCCAGTGTAGGGATTGGCATAGAGGGGAGGCAGACAGAGCAGTATGAAAGAAAGATCAGTCTAGCAAAAGCATTTAGGAGGGATTGAAGATGAAAGAGTTGGCTGAGGGCAAAACCTGAGAGAAGAAGTTTGAGATAATCGAGGTTCGTAACAATGAGTGAGTGAACAAGTGTTTTGGTAGTATCAGAGAGAGGAAGGGCAAAGTCTGGTGATGTTGCACAGGTGGAAATGACAGGTGTAGAAAAGTAAGTAAATTAAATAACTGAAACTTACACTAACATACATGATGTGAAATTGGTGATGCATGTATCACCAATCCTATTACAGCAAAAAAAAAAAAGTTACCAGACCATAAATGTCTTTGAAATAAGTTGTTTTTATTATAGCATTGCTTCATATTGTCAGTCAAAAGATATTGGGCTAAATTTAATAGCCTGTGCGCTGCCAGAGGTGCAGGACTTTGTGCGAGCCTGCCCATATTTTTAAAGTGGCATTATTTACAAGGCAAAACCAACCTGGTTTTGTCTTGTAAATGATTGCCGAGTTAAAAATACAGGCATGCTCTCACAAAGTCCTGCACCTCCGGCAGCACTCAGGATATCAGTTGCAACACAGTATTTCTAGATGGGGGTTTCCAACTGCTTTATTTTAGAGTGCATGTGGCCAGTCCATGAAGAGGGCATAATTAGCACTGAACCAACTATAACATGCATCATACTAAGTGCAATGTACTCAGGGGCGCCAACAGCCGGGCTCCAGTAATCTAAGGAGGCGTGGCCAATGCAGGGAAGTATGGCCAGCCCCCCTCCTTTAAAAATATTTAAAAATAAAGTTTATGTGCAGCTGCAAAACCACGCATTGGACAGGTGGGGGCACTGGGTGAGCAGTAGGGGGAGACGAGGACGGGGAGGGGTGGTGGGTGCGATCGCTCACACCCTCGCATGTCAAGCAGGGAGAGAGAGGACACTGCTCCAGCTGCCCCTCTGCTTAGCACAGCACACATCAGCGTGTGTGCTGCGCTGAGGAGAGAAGCTGTCTCTGCAGTGTCCTCTCTTTTCTGGCTCCATGATGGCCTTGTCTACATCAGGGAAGGTGGGGGTGGAAACAGGACTTGGGCCCTTCCAACAGGCACGGGTCCGGGTAAAGAGTACCTACCTCCACCTCTCGGTGCTACTGAATGTACTGTATGTCATAATTCTGACATATACAGGGCCAGCGATCATAGTCAGCAATTAGATGTGGCAGTAGGGACATCCTGCCTGAGCAGTATGCTTCTGGGGGAGTGCCAGCAGTACCTAGAAACTTCCCTGGACATATATGTACACATTGCAGTATAAATAATTAACCCTATAGATCAGGCCTGGCCAGCCTGTGACTCTCCACCTGTTGGCCAGGCCTGCTATATATATGGCCTATAGCAGAGCACCCATAACAGTGCATGTTTTACAGATCTCCTAGTTGGTGGAGACACGTGTATATTAATTACTGGCTGACACATTTTAAAAGCTCCACCAGTGTTGCTAATTTTTTTATTTATAAAACTGAAGAGATCTTTAAAACATACAACTCTAGTAAAATTGTATTACAATTGCTAAAGTGGTCATGGTGTGGGCTAGAGAGGGGGTTTCCAGGCAACCAGAACCCCCACCCTGCGTTTGCCTACGGCTAGAATACATATAGACCATAAAATTACAATTGCATTTCACATATACTTTCAAAACATAGCATTTTTCATATACTACATGTACAACCTAGGTTAATAATAACTTGTCCAATTCTGGGAACACTTAGATGCTTTCCATACTATCAGTTCATATATGTAGCTCAAAGCAGCAATTATGTATCCACTTGAAAAAGATCACAGTTCTTGCAGAAGTTAAGGCCCATGCACACTACAGTGGCGGATTTAGCGGGGGGCGATTGGGGTGAACGCCCCCCCCTACACATACCGGCACTGGGATGGAGGCCGGGTCCCGCCGCGGTGTTGGGAATGAGGTGGAGAGCGGTGCAGCGCGGCGGGGGAAGAGGAGAGAGAGAGAGCATCCTCACGTGCATACAGCGGCTGAGCGGCCTCTGTTCTGACCACGCCCCCTCCTTCCTGTACGCGCGTCAGGACGCTCTCTCTCTCTCCCCGTCCCCCGCCGCGCTGCACGCTCTCCACCTCGTTCCCAGTGCCGCGGCGGCACCCGGCCTCCATCCGACTCCTCATGCTGCTGGCTGCAGCAGGTGTCACTGTCTGCCAGCCATGTCTCCTACCCTCCAAACTTTAAGTAAGTGTGTGTGTGTGTGCCCCCTCTGTGTTCCATGTCTCCCCCCTCCGCTCCTAGCTAAAGTGCCTGTGTTCCATGTCTCCCCCCTCTTCTCCTAACTAAAGTGTATGTGTCCCTGCATTATTTTGGCTCATTCAGTGTACTGTAATGTGAATTTCGGCTCATACATTGTGCTATAATGTGAATTTTGGCTCATTCTGCGTGCTATAATGTGAATTTCGGCTCATTCAGTGTGCTATAACGTGAATTGTGGCTCATTCTGCGTGCTATAATGTGAATTTCGGCTCATTTAGTGTGCTATAACGTGAATTTTGGCTCATTCAGTGTGCTATAATGTGCATTTCGGCTCATTCTGCGTGCTATGATGTGCATTTCGGCTCATTCTGCGTGCTATGATGTGCATTTCGGCTCATTCAGTGTGCTATTATGTGCATTTCAGCTCATTCTGCGTGCTATAATGTGAATTTCGGCTCATTCAGTGTGCTATAACGTGAATTTTGGCTCATTCTGCGTGCTATAATGTGAATTTCGGCTCATTCAGTGTGCTATAACGTGAATTTTGGCTCATTCTGCGTGCTATAACGTGAATTTTGGCTCATTCAGTGTGCTATAATGTGCATTTCGGCTCATTCTGCGTGCTATGATGTGCATTTCGGCTCATTCTGCGTGCTATGATGTGCATTTCGGCTCATTCAGTGTGCTATGATGTGCATTTCGGCTCATTCAGTGTGCTATGATGTGAATTTCGGCTCATTCTGCGTGCTATAACGTGAATTTTGGCTCATTCTGCGTGCTATAATGTGAATTTTGGCTCATTCTGCGTGCTATAACGTGAATTTTGGCTCATTCTGCGTGCTATAATGTGAATTTCGGCTCATACAGTGTGCTATAATGTGAATTTTGGATCATACTGTGTGCTACAATGTGAATTTCGGCTCATTCAGTGTGCTACAATGTGAATTTCGGCTCATTCAGTGTGCTATAATGTGAATTTTGGTTCATACTGTGTGCTACAATGTGAATTTCAGCTCATACAGTGTGCTATAATATGAATTTCGGCTCATTCTGTGTGCTGTAGAAACAGAATTTGTCGGCAGATAAGAACCACTTGGCCCATCTAGTCTGCCCCTTTTTTTTTTTTTTTTACATTATTTTTTATCTCTAACCTTATCTGATCCTTATTTCTTTGTAAGGAGATCCTTATGTCTATCCCATGCATGTTTAAATTGCCCTACTGTCTTAGCCTCTACCACCCCTGATGGAAGGAATGGCAATTCGCCAGTCTGTATCACCAGTGCGCAGGGTTCTCTCCACTAACTGGCAACATTTTATTAGTAATGGCAACAATAGGAAATTTAGAAGCGAACGGGAAGGGTATTACTAAGTGGAAGGGGCTATGATTAGGGGGAGGAGTCATAATTCTTAAACCGCCCCCCCCTAAAAGTTAAGTCTAGATCCGCCACTGGCACACTAGATGAGCCCCGGTATTGGCAGCGGTGGGGACCCGGCGGGGTGCCAGCATCGGCAAGTACATACACACTTGACGATGCCAGCGGGGAACGGAGTGACGGCGGGGGGACAGCAGGGGAAACGACGACACTCATGCTGCATCTGCAGCATGGCTGTCGTTAACGAGGACCTCCCTCATCTGTACATGTTCAGACGAGGGAGGGGGTTGTTAACGATGCGTGGGAGCGTGCATCGTTAACGACATTGAGTGTACACACTAGACAAGATTGTAAAAGATCTCGCTTAGATCGGCCCTTCTGAGCGATATCTTTTATTTTTTCATCTAGTAAGTATGGGCCTTTATTCTTCCCAAAATTAAATCAGAATATCAAATTATAAGTCAGAATATCAAATTATAAGTTAATATATCCACCACTGGTTAATGTGCTCATAATCAGCACTAATCTTATCTTACACTAGTCTATGATGACCCGGATGTTATCATTTGAGAATGTACAAGTGCTTGGATGGATGATTGTATCAGTATATAATCTTGTATGTAGCAGAGACCTCCCCTCTATATCAAGACACTACAAATCTCAACCCGTGTTGACCCTGTCACACAGAAAAATTTCACATTCTGTGTGAAAGGGGTATTAGCCTCCCATAAAATTTAGGGAAAAGGTCATTTTTTAGAAAAACCTGAGGTGGATAATGCATGTGTATTTACATTTATATATGGTTGATAAGAGACTCGTGAGAAATAAGTGCTGGTTGCTTGCCTATTAACTCAAAATTCTGCAAGTTATTACATTTTGGGAAAGATGTTTAGAAATTAACACTGAGTTTTGAAAGGAGTGTAATACAAAACCATTATTTTTTGGTAATACCTGTACTTAATTGCTGCTTTGAACTGCAACGTGAACATGATTAAAGATTCCCTATTCAGAGCTGTCTGTATCTCCAACTAATAGACAGAATGCCACCAAATTTTCGGTGCCAGGATCGTGTACCCATTCTGGATGCCGATGTCGGCATTCAGAATAGGGTCGATATTCTGCCGTCAGTATTCTGATTGCCAGGATACCGACAGACGGTATCCTGACTGCATCCCGATGTAACATGTGAGAGTAAGGTGCCCATACACCTAAAGATTTATCTACCAATCTGGCTGGTTGGAATGAAAATCTGGTAATGGATGGGAGCAAATGACATGGATGGGAGCAAATGACAGTTGACCATTTCAAATGGTCAACTGTCATTTGCTCCCATCCATTACCAGATTTTTGTTCCAACCAACCAGGATAACTCTTTAGGTGTATGGGCACCTTTAGATTTGCATCCCGATGTAACATGTGAGATTTAGGGGGGAATTCAAATGTTTGAAAAGTCGGTTGGGTGTCTTTTTTTCCCCCCCGTCTATTATATAGGAAAAAAAGACACCCAACTGACTTTTCAAAAAATTGAATATCCCCCTTAGATTTGGGTGGGGTGTGTTCAAACTGAAATCTAAATTGCAGTGTAAAGCTGCCAGTATTTACCATGCACAGAAACAATATATCCCACCCAAATCTACAGTAAATCTCTCTGCACGTTACATCTGCCCCACCTGCAGTGCACATGGTTTTGCCCAAATGCTAACTTTTTTGGTTTGCTAACAACTCTGAATAACCGCCTCAGTCTGTATACTATTCAAGGCATGGGGAGAAGGATTCCAATAAAAAATAAAAGGTTCTTAAATCTGCCGATAGGGAAAACATGTCCCACAAATGAATATAATACATGTGCATATTTTTTTTATTAATCTAGATGTTTTCATATTTTTTGCGTTATCTAGCCCAATATGTTAGTGCTTTTTCTTTTTCCAGTATTGAGTGATATTATAAGCACCACCAGGATTAATCTGACCAAGAAATAATACTGCGCCATACAAAGATCTGCTTATAGGTAATGCTTATGGGACGTTACCAAAACATAATGCGATGTGTCTTCATTAATTTAGGTCAGTTTATGAAAGAGCCAGAAGTAAGTGTCTATGACGTACGGCCTGGAACTGATCCTCAGAAACCTATAGCTACAATGAATGTAAAAGGACATAAGCTGATGGTTACGAGGTATGTAGAAGGATCTATATAAATGTTATAGGAGCAAACTAAAACAGTGCGGTACTCTCATTCACCTTTCAGCCTACTGTGTATAGTGGGTAATATAATTCAGTGTTAATAGTTGTTTTAGTTCATAGTTATGCATATACATCAAAATTTAAACCTGAAGGCACAAGCCCAAGCTGTGCCTATAGCTACTTATGTGAACCAAACCAGAACCCACAAAACCCTTCTTTCATTTCTCCACTCAGAGATACCTCTGCCAATTGGCTATTGCCACTCACCAATCAAATTTGTAAAAATACAGAGGCCCTAAATAAATCAGCCTATCTTATGTCCCCTGCAGACAGATATAGTTGATGTGCATGAGAACCTACAGTAACTTACCTTGATTTTCTTTTATGCAGAGGGGTGCAGAAAGATTACCACTTAAACACTGTGCGAGGAACTAATGTAACCTGCTGGTTTGTACACAACAATGGAAAAGGTTTCATCGATGGACATTATAAAGACTATTTAGTACCTCAGCTCTACAGCATTCTAAAACACCCTTGAAGAATGTTACAGAGATGTATGTTCTAATTAGATAAATGTGTCAGAAATTGTGCTAATAACATAAATATATAATAAAAATATTAACTTTTTGCAGTTTAGTCAAATTGTTATTTTATCTATTATGGTTAGACAAATATCAATGTCATGAAGAGCAACCACGCAGAAAACAGGGCATAATTTATTAATGGATTAGGTATTCAGAAAGGTAGCTTTCATATTTGAAATGGCAAAAAGCATTACATAGAAGATCTACATTCATAAGGTCTACAGTCATTAGGTTGACTCCATATGGTCAACAGACACAAGGACAAAAGACTTCATGGACAAAAAAGTAGACATGGGCAAAAAGTCAACATATGAAAGATCAATAATAAAAAAGGTTTACAGGGACAAAAGATCAACAGTGCACTGGTCCACACAAAAATGGTTGACGCACTTTGTATTTTTGGGGTTAGTGTGGATAGTTTTTTCATTGGAGACCACCATTTGTAGAAACGTGTCCGTGCACAATGCTTCAGCCATAGTATATCACTCTGCTTCACTTGCCACAAGGTTACTAAAGGTAAGGATTTGTGACATGGATAGTCAAGGAAGGAAAAAGTCCAAAAACAACCAAAAAATATGCGTCGACCATATGAACCTGTCGATCTATTCCAGTGTTGACCTTTCATGTCGACCTTTTTGTCCATGTCAACATTTTCACTGTCGACTATATGGGGTCGACCTAATATATGTCGACCTATAGTCCGAATCCATTCCAACATGTGTGATAAGCTGTACATACACTGTGCATGTGTCTACTGAGTTCTTTCAAATTATATGAGTAAGAAATGTATGTTAACCTTATAAAATAAACTATTGTGAACCTTAATCCAGTTTCATCAAACCACATTTCTATAGTTGTAATTCCCATTCCTGATTTATTTTTATGTGAACATGGTATATAAAGAGCAATTTCCGCTCTCTCTCTCTCTCTCTCTTTCTCTCTCTCTCTCTCTCTCTCTCTCTCTCTCTCTCTCTCTCGTCACCATGTCTACTGACATTCTCTTTACTTTTAATGTTCTATTAGTATTTCAAAGTCTTTGCTAACCATCTATTTCCAGTGGAAAAAAACACAAAGGAGACCATATCTATATGGGGAGACCAATTACTATTTTAGTGTGTATTCCCTCATACCATATAGGTCTGTGTCTGTTCTAATAAAATAATAATAATTATTATTATTATTATTATTATTATTATTATATGAATCTAAAGACTCTTATTTATTTTTTTATTAAATAAGGATACTCAAAATGACTCATATGACTCATGAGCAGAGGCTGGCTGGCAAGGGAGGCAGGGTGCCATCTTCCCCCTGGGCTAGTGAAATTTAAGTAATCCGGGCCGCCTGGCTGCGGGAGGCAAACAGAGGTCCTCCTGTTCCCAACTGCTCTGGGTTATAACGTTTAACCCCCTTGCCTGGCTGCTGAACAGCAGGGGCTAGCAGAAAATGGCTGCCCCCATGGCAGGCTCTAAGAAAATGGCCATCGCTAACCAATGGGGTTCCAGGTATCCTCTCCCAGGACTCTAGGGGCTGAAGAGTGGATAAAGAGGTCAGGGCTTATTGGAGGAGTCAGGAGTAGTCTAAAATAGTGCTTTGGGAACTCCCTGCATAAAGAATGAACCTTTGGGAAAACGTCACCTCTGGAGAGATTGTATTGGGGTCAGCAGCTGTCTGCAAACTACAGCAGGTAAAAAAATAGTACACTGATGTTGTACTGTATAGCTTCACCTCTGCCCCCACCTTGTAGAAACTGCCACCCTAAAGCTCTACGCCCATGTACACCAACACTGTGCTGTCCCATCTGTGCCCCCACTGTGTTTCCACCCTGTGTACACTGGTACTATGCAGCCCCACCTGTGCCCACTGACACCATGGATGCTCCCTGTGCCCCCACCCTGCATACACTGGTGAACCCACCCTGCATACACTGGTACTATGCAGCTCCACGTCTGCCCACTGACACCGTGCATCCTCCCTGTGCCCTCACACTGTGTAGACTGGCACTATGCAGCCCACCTCTGCCTACTGACACCTGCATCCCTCCTGTCCCCCCACCCTGTGCACACTGGTACTATGCAGCCCTCCTGTGCCCACTGACACCATGCATCCCCCCGTGCCCCCACCCTGTGTACACTGGCACTATGCAGCCCACCTGTGCCCACTGACACTGTGCATCCCCCCTGTGCCTCCACCCTGTATACACTGATACTATGCAGCCCACCTGTGCCCACTGACACCATGCATCTCCCCTGCTCCCTCACCCTGTGTACACTGGTAATACGCAGCCCACCTGTGCCCACTGACACCATGCATCTCCCCTGCTCCCTCACCCTGTGTACACTGGTAATACGCAGCCCACCTGTGCCCACTGACACCATGCATCTCCCCTGTTCCCTCACCCTGTGAACACTGTTACTATGTAGCCCACCTGTGCCCACTGACACCATGCATCTCCCCTGTTCCCTCACCCTGTGTACACTGGTAATACGCAGCCCACCTGTGCCCACTGACACCATGCATCTCCCCTGCTCCCTCACCCTGTGTACACTGGTAATACGCAGCCCACCTGTGCCCACTGACACCATGCATCTCCCCTGTTCCCTCACCCTGTGTACACTGGTAATACGCAGCCCACCTGTGCCCACTGACATCTTGCAGCACCACCTGAACATCATCAGCAACTTGATAGGTGCTATAGTTTTTGACAAAAAAAGGTATTTGTGTACATGCATCACCTCCATAAACTATAAACTGATGCTTACCCTGCATACATGTAGTAGCTAAAATGAGTTACAGCACTGTGTCATCTGTATGCTGCTGGAACAGTGATGTTAATGGTTTATTGTCAGTTATGAATTGCTTATTCAGATACCTCAGTGTTGTGAATGTTTGTTTTGTTCTGCACCT